>NW_028275167.1:16405762-16711644 GCF_013281855.1 Momordica charantia | reverse complement strand
TAGTTTGAATATTATTATTATTTGTCAATCCCTCTCAAAATTTTTCATCTCCACATATTTTAATTTTTTTTTCTTTTTCTAACAGACTAGTTTCATTTCTCTCTCCAAAAATTTAATATTTTTTCGAATTTTTTCTCTTTAAAATTTTATTTTTTATAACTTTTCTATGTCTTCCGAATCTATTTTTCCATATTCTTTTCTGGTTCAATTTTCTTTCACTGCAAGTTTTATTTATCCCTGTATTTATTAATTTCTCTAAAAATTATATTTTGAATCTTGTTTTTATCTCTAAATTTTTTCGACTATAGTTTTTATTTTCTGCATAGTCAGGGTCCAAAAATAGAAAATCAATGTCTCAACCCCATCCCGATTCCATTTTTTAAATACTTAATATATATTTATTACGTTTTTTTTGTTTTTTAAATTCTAAAAATAATTATAAAACAATTATAAAACCAATAATTATTCTTGAGAACATCTTTTAGACGGAAGAACGAGGTAAAGATGGGGATTAAAAATTTTCACGGGCACGAGAATGGAGGATAGCATCCTCACTCAAACCCACATCATTGTCATCTCTACACTACATGAAATTTTCTCTCTTATTTTCAGTTTTCCAACTTTTTAAAAACAGAAAACTAAACACGGTTATCAAACATGTTTAGTTTTCTTTTTTTCAAAAATATAAAAAAAAATGGTTATCAAACATATATGGTTTTTGATTTTTAAAAATAGAAAACTAAAAACCAAAAACTAAAAACAAAAAAGAACAAAAAACCAAAAACAGAAATGGTTATCAAGCGGGCCCTAAGGAGAAAAAAAAAACATTAACAACAAGGCATGAAAAGAACCAGAGCAAGGTAGTCCATATGTTCTTATCCATATGCTAGCTCTTCAAATTGATATGATGAAATTTATTAAGCTGTTTAGGGGTCGTTTGTTTCGTCGGAATCCAAAATTCCCGTGAGAGAGGCATCTAGATTTCACGTTTGTTTTGCGATAATGTAAGATATTTGGGTATCTCGGGATGTACGAGTATCCTAGGATGCCCACACAGAAGACATCCAAGTCAATTTGGATGCTCATTTGAAACATGGGTTTCCATGATTCTGATGCTGAGGGTGTTTGATCAAGAAAATGACCAAGTTTGCAAAGCTCGAGTCGAACTGAGATATGCTCGAGGGATAATCTTGATGGATGACTGGCAAAACAGAATACACTTCGATACTAAAGTCAGTAGCTTGCTAAAGTCAGTAGCTGGCCAAACTAAACTCGAGAGAAAATTTAGTATTCATGTACCCGAAAAATGGGGTGAATTTTGATCTATTTATGGGCGATTTCCCCTACAATATTCCCAATAGCACCTCAACGGCTCTTTAAGGTTGTCGTGAATCGCGGCGCATTGCGTGGAGTCTGCCGGAGCCTGGGATTGAGCCGAGGTGAAGCTAGGCGGTTCGTCTTAATAAATGAGAATGGACCTTCAGGGAGCTTGGTTAGCTCGACCACACAAGATGTCAGCTCGGTAGTATAAATGAAACTGAGGTAATGACACTTTAAGCTTATATGGAGGACACATGTACTTCTCATCACCCAATCATCATATGCCACGTGTAAGGTGAGAATCGCTTCCGACAGAGGGCATCCTATATTGACATTTTTGCCCCTTCATTATTCTTTCATATATTTTATTTTATCAAATTTCTTTAGTTTTATTTGTAATTTTATAAGTTAAAGAAATTAATATACTATTGACTAATAAGCAATTAAGTATATTTATGTATTCCACGTACATATAAAATAAACTTCAATTAAGTTATATAATATCTCCATTTACTTTTAGTATTTGGAATGACTTATTGTGAATACTATCTATTATCTTATATACATAATTTTAAAACAACATTTTTTCAACGATCAACCCATCTTTGATATTCTTCTTCGTAAAATAATATAATTTGATAATATAATAAACAAATTTCACCATATATAACATTAAATATTTAATTGTATTTTTTTAATATTAAAGTTGAAAATGAAATTTATATTCAATATTAGTTAGTTTTAAAAAAGCCTTATATTAATATGAATTCTACTGGCATACAAAAATTAATACGTATATGCAATTAATATAAAAAAAAACCTAAATATTAAATAAATTTTAAGAAAATCTATTATATAAATGTAAATTATATTAGATTAATGTATAAATTATATAAATATTCATAAGGGTATTTTTAAAACATTATATAATTTTATAACATTCTCATGAATAAATCCTGCAAAACCAACATGACTATCCAAATATTCCCAGACATCCTTATATATTTTCCTACGAAATAAACATGACCATCTGAAGATGCCAAAAATCTATATTTTCAGACATCTGAAATTCGAGGCATCTCAAGATGCCAGACATCTACATTAAAAAAAAAAGGCCTCTTAGAGATCCTTTGTTTCGTAGAAATCCAATATTTTCATTGAACACGCATATGAATTTCTATGTTTGTTTTACGACAATGTAGATACTTGGGAATCTCGAGATTCCCGGATATCCTAGGATGCCCATACGGGAGGCATCTAACGAATTTTAATTTTTAAATTTATATTTTAAATAAATTAATGTATTCATCGTCTAATAAACAACTTTATGCAATTAAATGTATCGGTAAAATACATTTACATATAAAAATAAACTACAATTAAATTATATAATATCTATATTTATTTCTAATATTTTTAAGGAATTATATTATTAAAAATATATAATTTTAAAGCAACATTTTTTTTACTACTGACATTAGGGGTGCAACCAAAAACCAACTTTACCGCCCAAACCACTTAAACCAAATCGAAATCGAACTCGGGCTGTAACAAAAATATATAATGTGATGATAAGATCAAAAAAATTTCCCAAAGATAACACCACTTATATGATTTACTTTTTGGAAAAATATTAAAGTTGAAAATGAAATTTATATTTAATTAATATGAATTATTTTGTTATACAAAATAACATATGTTTAAGCAACAAATAACGTCTCGACTGAAATGGTCGAGATGGACCAACTGGGTGAGCTAAAGAAATGGAGCGAGCTGAGAGATCTTGTATTTAAAAGACCTGCACAAGGAGTCAAACACTCGATGGGCAAGTTAATAAGGAGCTTGACCAAGGTGTTAAGATTGATATAGAATCAGATACTTGACTGCAAAGTGGGCCGCCTATTTATAGTTTGGGCGTCCGATAGTGCATCTGACTGCTAGTTGAGCAAGTCGGGAAACTGCTATTCTTTATGGAGATGGTTGTGCTGCTCGTGCAAAGTCTGAGTCTCTGCGCACGCTTATTTGATCGTGTAGTTTGTCCTTCCCAAGGTGGAATGAGCATTTCAGACTGATTTGCCTGTCGGCGACTCTACTCTCCCTGATCATTCATCTCGATGAAGGGATGTTAATCCCGCAGCGGAAATGACGAAAGTGTTTTTGAATTTGGAGGATAAAAATATTGCACAATGAAGGAACAAAAAAACCAGGGGAAAATGAAACTTACTTTTGAAGAACCTTTCTTCAAGAAACTCAAGCGAACACCACCACCGATCTTCCCGACTATCCTCTGGGAACGAAAATTTGCTTGTGGGAGCAACAAACTTGGAAATTGGGTTGGAGAGAGATGTTGAGAAAAGAAAATTGCAGTAGGTGGTTTTTTCTTCTTATATTCTCTATTATGCCGAACCATTCCGCAAAAATCCAAGATGACGTGGGGAGTTATCCCACATCATAACAAACCTCCCACTCCGTTGCTTAATTGAGCAACGGAGTGTTTAATATTAATATTAATAATTAATATATATATATATATATATAATTAATTACTGTTATTAATAATTAATTAATAATCTAATTAACAATTGATTAATTAATTAAAAATAAATAAATAATTAACACTTAATTATTTATTCCCAAAACAGAATAATATTCTAAAGCAATTCTCTCCTATAATATATAGTTGTAATGTACATTTTATGCATATTATTTTTAACGTATAGTTTTAATATGAGTCATATTCATATTGATTTTTATTTGAATAATTTCTTCATAATATGTAGTTTCAATTTAGAATTAATCATATATTATAATTTATCTATATACATATAATCCCTTGAGCATTTTGAACATTTCAAATTCTTCCAAGAAACTCGAGCCTCGTTTTGCTCGTTGTAAACTAGCAAGGGGACTTAATAAACATACAGATCAGAAGCTCCAACAATACGAGATTAATCTGTCAAACTCATTAACTGAGTTAATCAACATTCATGAACTGCGGGTCACTCCACTAAAGACCCGCAGCTAAATTCTTCTCACTGCAGAATGTTTTTCGTGTCCACGGATAGACGACCATTAACGGCAAGTCAATCTTTCACGTGTGCTTGTAACTTGAGATGTGTCAAATCATCATTTTACCACATAGTTACATCTTACACCTTAAATACCACTACTCCTCTAATGAACAACCCGATTACGGTCCGATGAATAACTAGAAGTCCCTCTAAGACAAGTTAGAGGGTGGGGCCCATTTTTCAAGTCCCGGAGTCAGCATTTAAGAGAACGCTCATTTACTTCCCCAAAGTCGGGGAGAAGTGAAATCCATCTCGTGAAGTTATGTTCCCAGCTCCCCACTCGATCTCATCCCCAAAATGGTAAAAATGTTGAGTCGGCGACTCGTGCCACTCTTACCCGTACAGATCAAAGAACGAGCCGTCACGTGCAAGAGTCTATGACTCACTCAGAATTGAGAATGAGTTGTCTGGTCATGCTATGAAATAGAAATCTGTTAGTCAACGACGTTACATCTAATGATTGAATTGATGGAAAAAATACATACATGCGCAGCGGAAGTGAGCAAGAATCGAAATAACAATCTAGATGCATAATACAACCTAGGATTAAACATGCATGATCATACATTATGATGCTTAGACATAAGTAGAGAAAAATACAAACCTTTGTAGCTTTTCAAAAATCTTCAAATAGCTCCAATGAAGGACCACCAAGAGATCTTCCTAGCTATTCTCAAGGCTTGGAATAGAGTGGTGGGACTCTTTTTAGAGAAGGAAAAAATTAGAGAAAAGTGGAGCTAAAAGGAGTTATGTAAGCTTTTTGAAAACACATCAAATGGCCAAAGGTTCCAAGAGATTTTGATGTTTGAACAAAAACTTTCTTAAATAGGCAAATTACATACAACTCTTGCATGTCAAAGTTCACCAAAGCTTACAACACATATTCCACTCACGCATGGCATGACTAAGTGTCAAAATGCATGTCTAAGTTCACCAAAAGCTTACAACACACATTCCACTCATGCATGGCATGGCTAAGTGTCAAAATGCATGTCTAAGTTCACCAAAAGCTTACAACACACATTTCACTCATGCATGGCATGGCTAAGTGTCAAAATGCATGTTTAAGTTCACAAAAAACTTACAACACACATTCCACTTATGCATGCATGGCTAAGTGTCAAAAAGTGGATTTTTGAGATTATTTAAATGTTCCACTCAACAAGTTAGTGGAATTTTCCACCAACTTGGTTAAAAACATTATTTTAATCTACTTTAGTCAACCTTTGACTTTCTCTGGTCAAAGTCAACTATTTGACTTTTTCCAAAATCAAATGTTTGATGAAATCCATGCCTCCGATTATGAATCCGCATTCATAATTTTAATATTTAAATCCTATTTAAATATTTTGTCCAAATTTCTCAAATTGATATCATATATCAATTACTTAATCATATCTCATATGATTAACCTAATTCGTACGATTTGAATTATTCCTTCAAATTATTCCAAGTTTATTCCTATATGAGCTAGCCAGGGGACCTTATGGACCTACAGATCATGAGCTCCAACGATCCGAGATTAACCGGTTAAACTCTTTAACCTAGTTAACCAACAATCGTTAACTACGCGATCACTCCACTAAAGCCCGTAGCTGCAGTCTCCTCACTGTAGATATATTATGTCCATTTTTATATAACCATGATCGGTAAGTCGACCCTTCACAGGTTGTTCGCAATTACAGCTGGGTCAAAATACCGCTTTACCCCTGTAATTACCTCTTGTTCCTTAAGTCCCACTAATCCTCTGATGAACAATGATTTGTAGTCCAACTATCAAATCAAAAAATCCTCTCAAACCTTTTGATGAGGGTGGTGCCAATTGTTCAAGACCTTGATTCAGCCCTTAAGAGAACAACCTCTCTACTATCCCAAATTTGGGTAGAAGTGAATTCCTTCTTGCACCCTATGTCCCTAGCTATCTACCGGGTCTTACCCCTGAAATGAGAGGCTTATTGAGCCAGCGCTGTTGAGCTGCTCTCACCCATGCAGATCTAAGGATAATCCCGAGTAAACAGAAGTTCATAGTTAACTCAGGATTAAGATCGAGTTACCTAGGCCATCAAAGTTGAGATAGTCAGTTTCAAACAGTAAACGGTGTTATAAAGTAAAAGTGACTATCTCATGGTCCGGTCTTATGCAAACTCTTTGCACGGGACACCCCCACTCGCATGTCTTCACATGAACGAATTCGGATCACATCGTTTGTACTAGCTACAAAGTGGGCCGCATCCATAGTGTCCCCAGAATAAGGCGCCCAACCTTATTCCTATACTATAGACCATTTAGACTGTTAACTCAAACTTGATTCATATTTATGTCTCTTACATAGAGATTGAGTCTCAGGTAACAGTCTAGGATCCTTTATTTTATTGGATTTAGATATAGTAAGAACATTTTATTGGATCAATAACTACTTATTGATTAAAACCTTCAATAACAACTTTATTGAATGATAAAAGTATATCTGTCATTTTCAAACTATGAGTTTTAGGACATAAAACCCAACATGAATATTTCCCAATCCGGTCTTATACAAACTCACTGTATAGGATACCCCCACTCGCATGTCTCCACACGAACGACATGGATCGGGTTGTCTGTAACATTTACAAAGCGAGCCGCATCCATAGTGTTGCCAAGATAAGGTACTCAGTCTTATCCATATACTATAGACGCTTTAGGTTATTCCCGAGACATTATCCACATGTATACCGAAGGTATATCAAATATATACCCATTATATACACTGTCTTGGTTACATGATAATAACCTTGAATGTTTAGTTTATTGGATTTGGAGAATGCAATGCTATAAATTCAATCAGAATATGAATCCATAACTGTACTGAATATATATTTGGTTTTATATAATTACAAACTACGAGTTTAGGGCGACACACCCAACACTCGAACCATCAGGCTATCATCAAGTAAATGTTCTACATATGGCAGTGATATTTTACACCTTCAACATTGGCCTCCTTTATAGTAGGTCGTTCATTTCACCTGGTAGAGATGATATTCTTGCTTTTGCAATGCTTGTCCACTGTTAGGGTTGACTTTTTACTGTAGAAATGTGGATCGGTAGACCTGTTTGACCACGAATTTGACCCTTTCCCATCATTATTAGCTAAAAAGGATTACATATTCTTAATGTAGAACATGCATAGAACATTTTTGGATAATTTGCAATATATGGTACATTAGGAAAAATGTGAGAAAAATGCGGTACAAGTTCGAAGAAAATCATAGAGAATTTTTTTTTGCAGGAATTACGTCTGGCGCATTTTTGGTCAACATGGTCAAAACGTGCGTTTCACTTAATGAATGGCAAAAGAGTCATTTCCAACATGTTCGAATCGACCCAAAACCGCGAGTCCAAGTCAAAGAAGGTTTGTTGAATGAATGTCAACCTTTGTCCACTTAAAATGGAAGGTAGTTCAACCACCTTGAGGGCCTATAAAAGGAAGCAACTCTCCTAGCAGCAAAGCATCCATTCTCAATTCGTTTTCATCTTCTTTTCTTCTGTTCTTAGCTAGAGATTTCGTTCATAGGCTTTAGATTTACATTTTAGTTGTTTGTTTCTTGTATTTTCACTCTTTTACTTACGTATTACCTTTAATTAGAGTTTGTACTTCTATTCTTAATTTATTTCATTCTTTAAACATTCTTAAGCGAGTTTACACTCCCTTCGTCCTCGAAAGAGAAGAGGGCCAAGCTAGAACACTTTGTACAACGTTATTCTTTATTCAAATTCAATCGAAATTACTTCTTTTATGTTTATGTGTGTTTTCCTTTAATTATGCACTAAGTTATTTATCAACCTCTCTGTGGAATGCCTTAATCAAACGATTTTGTAACGCCCTGCATTCTCTAACTTGTTTATTTTAAGAGATAAATAGTGTCTTTGGATTTTTCCCTAAACTTATAACTTTAATTCTGGGATTTTATAATTTGTAAATTCTAATTTTTGGCTAAATTAGAATTAAGTTTAATTTCATTGGATTAAGATAATTTAAGTTCTCGACCTGTGTAGGAGATTTTTAGTTAAATCTTAAATTCACGGTTTTTAGGATTTTTTTTCCTAAATTCTACTTTTTCTTTGGATTATTATTCTTGGGTTTTAGAGTTTCAGTTAACTATTTTATTTCGGTTTGTTGTGGGTTTTATTTGATTTCTAAAGTATAATTATTGGGCTTATTGTTTTGGGTCATTGTGTTATTTACTTGGACCTCCTTTAAGAGTAAGGGATTGGGCTTTTAGTTTTTAAACAAAACAAAAGAAAAGGGAAATTAAATGAAAATTAAAACAAGGAACTCTAGGTCCCCTCCTTTATCTTCTTCATCTTCTTGGGGGTGGTCCGAGTGCTTGAAATCCTTGATGAAGCGAGCCTCGCTCTGGGGTGTATGAAGGGGTTGAGGTGGCGGAGCTTGGACCCCGCCCACCCCTGCGGCGTTACTGATCACTGTTTGCAGGGCCTCCACAAGCAATGCCAATTGGGGGTTCACCTGAGGAACTGCTGGGGGAACTAGAGGATCTGCCCGCTCTCGAGCGGCTGCTGGAGGAAATGGAGGGACTACTCCTGCCTGATTCCCAGCAGGAGGGGGCGGTGGATCTGCTCCGTTCTCACTTCCGGGAGCGGGGTCGGCGTCAGCTCGCAATCTCATACTACGACGGGGAGGCATTGTTTGGAAGAACGGCACAAAATTTTGATAAGACGTTAGCACGATACTCCACGCATAGACTAATAGGAAAAGTGGCAGTCGAAACTCCCATAATAGTAAAAGGTCCACCACATTCTATTTGGTACGCTTAATAAGCACTCTATGTCTAGCGAAACAGAGTAGCAACAAAAACTGGTGAGAAAAATTTCAGCGCACAAGTAAATCATGGAAAATGTATAAGCTCTCAAGGACCGCATGAAGCGTACCTGGTGATGACGAGGAGGTCGACCGAGATCACTACTCCTACGTATGCTAGTTTCTAACTCAGTCTACAGGAACGTTTTGGCTCTGATACCAACTGTAACGCCCCAGGATTTTATATAATATCCTAGGCAACGCTAAACAATTCACCTGGCTAACCTTAACTCTAAACACGAGATAAGCAACTCCTTGGGAAAATAATTTAAATGAAATAAAGCTTCGACTCTCATACGTTCTATCGGAAATATAAATGTCATAAACTGTCAGGACTTCACCCTCCGTGGGCAATTTAAAAACATCAACATCTCATATTCGCCTCAGTGGCAAAACTTCTTAAATAAATGAAAACAACCGTACACCTAAACTCCAACGACAATAGTGACGCGTTTACCAACAACATCCATAACAAACAAAGTAGTTCTAAAGAATACAAAATTTCCTCCGCGGTTCACCCCTAGCGATAACATAAATCTCAATGCTACTCGTACCCAACGACCCTTCCCTCTATCCTCACTAACTAAGCTAGTGATCCTTCCTCGGTCAAGCCCTCTCCACGTCATCACCGCGGTCGACCCTGTTCGCACCTGAAAACATATAAGGGTAAAAAAAAAAGATGAGTACATAAGGTACTCCGTAAGTAGCATTTCCTAACTAACACCAAAAATCATGCTCACAGTCACGACATAAAGATTAAAACGATAGCAAGGCAATCAAATAAGCAGTGAGAGATAGCAAACAATAACTAGGCATTTATTTGCAACAACCTTGCGTCGGAACTACCAAGACCACAACCCATGATTCACTAGCCCTTGTCTCATGGTACTAAACCTTCCTCTACACCCCCCTGTATTACTCCCCGCTTAACTTCTCGAGGCATGACGGCTCTTGACATTTATTCCCAAGTCACCGTACCTCCTCCTTCTCCAGTACTTGATGTTCGACCTTGCCATTTATTCCCAAGGCCAAGCACCACTACTTCGCAAACACCACTCTACTTTTATCCCTCAAGCCTAACTCATCGAGTCGCATTGACCCTTGATATTTATCTCCAAGGCCTCAATACTCCTTTACAGAAGCTTCACGTTCGGCCTTGCCATTTATTCCCAAGGCCTGAACTGTGCACCGGTCCTTGCCGTTTATTCCCAAGGTACCGATGACTTCCCAACGTATTGGTCTTTGACATTTATCCCCAAGACCCCAATACCCATTTACAGAAATTTGACGCTCGGCCTTGTCATTTATTCCCAAGACCACTACTCAAGGCTTTGAACCTCCTAGCGATTTATATGAAATTTTCAGGTCAGAACCCATAGATAACGAACTATCAACCCGTCCCTTTGCCCTTCACCCTTCACTAACCCACCCATGCCCACCTACAGGTAAGTTTCCCACATTCTAAATCACTGCACCGTTCGCAAGCATGCTTTTCCTCGTAATAAACAAAATACATCCACAACTCACAACCAGAACAATATAAACTAAATTATCAGTTTAACAAGCGAGCATTTCATTTACATCACATTTGCAAAACGTCATGAGCCAGTTACTTCTAACTACAACCATCCAGAACCTACTAGTCACCTACAACAAATAGAAACAGGAAGCATGTTTCCTCAGAAGTATTCAATAATAGAAAGACGGCAACAATCAAACTAACAATCCCTACATGCTCAATTAAATTATTTTAACAAGAAAAACAGCATCAAAACCATTCCGTTAACGCTAAATAACACACGCACACGCCCCCTGGTGCTACTTACACAACCACGTCCTTAAGTTTGCGTCGAACTCACACCTACGCACAAAGACAGAAAAATACAGCAACATAAATATACTGTTCAGCTTTCGAAAACAACTCTAAGAGGGTTCAACGGGTCTGATTACCGCAAAACGACTTCGTGTAGGTGTGGGTAAAATAGATCTAGCTTGCAAAGGGGTGGGTAGCGCAAATCGGGCTTCAAACGGATGAGGTTAATCACCGGATACCACCCAAAACACTGCTGTCCACGTTTTTACAGCAGCGAGAACGCCCAAAATGACCTCCAACGGCTTCTATTTAATGTCCGTTACTACAAAACAATTTCGCTTAGGTGTGGGTATTCCAAATCGATTTCGTTT
Source organism: Momordica charantia (assembly GCF_013281855.1). Classification (NCBI taxonomy): domain Eukaryota; kingdom Viridiplantae; phylum Streptophyta; class Magnoliopsida; order Cucurbitales; family Cucurbitaceae; genus Momordica; species Momordica charantia. The sequence continues at coordinate 16,700,208 of NW_028275167.1, read as the reverse complement.
AGGTGTGGGTAATCCAAATCTAACTTCGAACAAGGGTGGGTCAAAGAAAATTACCGGGCTTCCCGGATCTAAGCTATTCGAGTCGTTGGAGTTTGTCGGATCGAGGGAAACACCGTGAACAGCCACCACGCGCCGCCCCGCCGCACCTGCTGCTGCCCGAGACCACGCGCCGCCACCTGCTGCTGCTCGACGCTCGCGCCAGCTGCTGCCCGATGCCCGACGCTACTGCTGCGCTGTACGATGCCGCCCGCTATTCCGGCGCTGCCGCTGCACTGCCCGACGCCGCCTGCTGCTGCCCGAGCCCGACGCTGCACTTGCTGCTCCGATGTCGCCGCTGCCGTCGCGTCGCCTGAACAGAGTTGCTCACCGGAGAAGAGGAACCCAAGTGGGGGGGGGGTGGTCGGCGGCTTCAACAAGAGAGGGAAAAGGAGGAAGAGGAAGAATAAGGGCTAGGGTTTTTTCTTTGTTTTACAACTTTAGCTCCTTTGGGCTTGGATCATTTTCCTTTTGTTTAAGGCCCACTTACCGAACCCCTCTTTTAAAACAAGTCAATAATATAATTTCGTAAATGGCCCAATGGCCCAAAACAAGTGGCACATAGCGGAAATCCGTACTAAATCATAACTTGATAAATAACTACACGCTACTAACTCGCCACTAATTCTGTAACAATACACACTAGCCGAGATGCCACACTTAAATTAAATAAAGATAACTGATGAATCAAATAAAATAAAATAAAATGAAATAAATAAAAGACTAAATAAATAAAATCTAATTTGTTATATAAAAAAAAATTCCCGGAACTTGAGGCAAGCTAACCTGAGTAACGCGGGGCGTTACAGAGCAACTGAGTTCCAAATGAAAGATTTGGGAGAAGCTCAGTATGTTCTTGCCATCCAAATTCTAAGGAATAGCAAGAACAGAACGTCAGCCCTGTCTCAAGCAACTTATATCGACAAGATGCTTGTTCGATATTCGATGCAGAATTCCAAGAAAGGTTTGTTACCCTTCAGGCATGAAATTCATCTGTCTAAGGAACAATGTCTTAAGACACCTCAAGAAGTTGAAGATATGAGATGTATACCATATGCTTCAGCAGTGGACAGCCTGATGTACGCTATGCTGTGCACGAGGACTGACATTTGCTTTGCGGTAGGGATGGTCAGTAGGTACCAATCCAACCCAGGATATGATCACTGGACTGCTGTTAAGGGAATCCTCAAGTATCTTAGGAGAACGAGGGACTACAAGCTCGTGTATGGCGCTAAGGATTTGATCCTTACAGGATACGCTGACTCTGACTTCCAAACAGACAAGGATTCAAGGAAATCCACGTCGGGGTCAGTATTCACTCTTAACGGAGGAGCGGTAGTTTGGCGAAGCATCAAACAAGGATGCATCGCCGACTCCACGATGGAGGCTGAGTATGTTACAGCTTGTGAAGCAGCAAAAGAGGTGGTTTGGCTTAGAAAGTTGTTGACAGATTTGGACGTCGTTCCAAACATGAACTTGCCCATCACACTTTATTGTGATAACAGTGGTGCTGTGGCAAATTCTAAAGAACCTCGAAGCCATAAGAGAGGCAAACACATCGAAAAAAAGTACCACCTTATACGGGAGATAGTGCAGCGAGGAGATGTGATTGTCACGAAGATCGCTACAGAGCACAATATTGCTGATCCTTTTACAAAGGCACTCACGACTAAAGTATTTGAGGGCCATCTAGAAAGTCTAGGTTTACGAGCTTTGTACAGTTACTCTAGGACAAGTGGAAGAAATGTAATTGGGTATAGTGTATGCCCTAGTTTATTGTATTTTTCCTTTGCTCTATGATAATAAACACCCCACTCGAGTTTAGTTCAAGTGGGAGTTTGTTGGGTGTGTTGCCCTAAACTCGTAGTTTGTATTTTGTAAAAACAAATATCTATTTAATAAAGTTTTATTCAATAAATTTGTTGTTGAATCATAGTTTTGCATTGTCCAAAATCCAATAAACTAAACATCCAAGGTTATTTATGATGTAATCGGGAAAGTATATATACTGGGTATATAGTTGATATACGGGGTATATATTTGATATACCCCTGATATATGAATTGATAATGTCCCGTGAATAACCTGAAGGGTCTATAGTATATGGATAAGGCTGGGTACCTTATCCTGGCAACACTATGGATACGGCCCACTCTGTAAAGGTTACAGACGACTCGATCCAGGTCGTTCGTGTGGAGACATGCGAGTGGGGGTATCCTATACAATGAGTTTGTATTAGACCGGACCGCGAAATATGCAATCTTTAGATGTAACACCGTAAACTAATAGATTGCTATTTCTTAGGATGACCAGGCAACTCATTCTCAATCCTGAGTGAGTTATGGACTCCTGCCCGTGAGGGCTCGTCCATTGATATGTATGGGTGAGAGTGGCCCGAGTCGCCGACTCAACATTCCTACCATTTTGGGGACGAGACCGAGTGGGGAGCTGGGAACATAACTTCACAAGATGGAATTCACTCCTCCCCGACTTTAGGGAAGTAGGTGAGTGTTCCCTTAAATGTTGACTCCGAGACTTGAACAAGGGGCCCCACCCTCTCATTGGCCGAGACGGACTTCCAGTTATTGGTTGGACCATAACCGGGTTGTTCATTAGAGGAGCAGTGGTGTTTAACGAGTAAGATGTAACTCAGGAGTAAAACGGTAATTTGACCCAACTTGAGTTACGAACACTCGTGAAGGATTGACTCGTCATTAATGGTTGTATATCAATGGACACGAAAACATTATGCAGTGAGAAGAGTGCAACTGCGGGTCTTTAGTGGAATGACCCGTAGTTAACGAATCTAGATTAACACGGTCAATGAGTTTGACCGATTAATCTTGCATCGTTGGAGCTTCGGATCTGTAGGTCCATTAGGTCCCCTTGCTAGCTCATAACAGGTAAAACGAGGATCAAATTTTTGGAAGAATTTGAATTGTTCAAATTACTTAAGGGATTATATGTATATTGATACATTATAATATATATAGTTAATTGTAAATTAAAACTATACATTATGAGAGATATTATTTGAATGAGATTCAAATAAAATTAATATGAATGAGATTCATATTAAAACTATAGGTTAAAAATAATGTGTATAAGATGTACATTAAAACTATAGGTTATACGAGAGAAATGTTTTAGAATATGATTCTAATTTTATAATAAATAATTAAGTGTTAATTATTTATGTATATATATATATACTTATTAATTATTAATTGGATTAATAATAAATTATATTAATTAATTTGATTAATTAATTATATATATATATTAATTATTATATATATTTTTTAATTATTATTATATATTATATTATATATATATATATTAATTTTAATATTAATATTATTATTAATATTAACTCCCGTGCAAAATCGCAGGGGAATGGGAGGTTTTGTCATGTGGGGTATTTTGTGACGTGGGGAATTACCCCACTGATTACGCTTGTTTACATGCGTAAAAAGAAGGTTTTAGATGCTGTTTTTACTATGTTTTAACTTTGTTTCGGACTTTTTCTCGGTCGTTTGAGTTCCAATTCATGCAAAATTCATATATGATGGTTTGTGGTTGGCTTATATTGTATTTATGACATTTTAGGACCATTTGGGAGTGCAAATTAATCAAAAGAAGCAAAAAGTCGGAAACATCCTCATGGGAGGCGTCAGGCGCCTGGGAAGGCTGCAGAAAACTGTTTTTCTTCCAACTTTGCCCTTAATGAAATGTGTCTTCCAATGCGTTTTGGTGGTTCCAACCGATGCATAAGTGTAGAAGAAGTGTTCCACTATCAGTTTGAGCACGATTTAGTCAGTCAAAGGAGTTGGAAATGGGTGATCCACCAGCGTTTTAGGACCTACCTAACCAATTCTGCACAGCTATAAATTCCAGCAGCTTCTCCACCAAATGCATCAAGCCTTGCTTCCTTCTCTTGATCATTTTTAGCGTTTCTTTGTTGCTTTCTAAGTACTTTTGAGTTGCTTTCATTAGCTGCTTTTAGTTTTTAAATCCCGAGCACTTTACATTCCTTTATTGAGCTTTGTTTTGTTTCCGTTTGTACTTAGTTATTTTCTACTTATTCAAATATATAAAAATCCAGCACTTTGCTTATCTTCCCTTTGCCTTTACTTTATTTTTAGTTAAGAGAGTTGTGTTTTTTGAGGAAAGAGCACGTGACACTCCCCCTTGCTTGAAAGAGAAGGGCGAAGCTCTCAATCCCGAGCAAAACTCTCCGTTAGTTAACTTTTGTTTTTCACACATGCATTCCAATTTCAACCATTTTACTTGTTGTATTTTCTTCAATATGTCTTTCTAAATTCCCGTCTCTAGCCCGGTTATGGATAGTTAGCCTTTTATTTCTAAAAAGGGTTGCTAAGAAGTAGTGTTTTTGCTTTCCACTCATTCCTCAACATGTTTTCCCAAAGAAGTTAAAATTTAGAGAAGACCACTGTAAGTCTTAACAAGTCAATACTGAAAAGGTTGCTTATTTGCATTGTTGAGTGGTTAAACCGAGGAGAGGAGCGCCTTAGACGTAAGGGTTCCGGTTAAGTAGCGTAGACATAGGACCTTAACCCGAGGTTGTGACTATTTCTATCGTAAAACTAAGATATCTCTCATAATAGACATATTAGGGAATGTCTTAGGACTTTGAACTTGCTGAGACATAAGTCAAGTGAAAAGCGTAGTCGTTGGTTCCTAAAGTAAAATGCATATCGTCCTTAGTGTATCCTTGATTCTTTGTTGGCTAACTTGAAGTAATTCGGGCTAGGTTTTACCATTATAAGACCAAATCCCAAATCCAAAACCATTTTTTGTGACCACTTCCCATTTTACAAGAATCACTCATTTCAACGTTCACTATTCATTAAATTTTTAGTTTCGAAATTATTTAGAAGTCCTTGAGGATCGATACTTGGATACTCCATCCATTTTATATTACTCTGACAGGTGTGCGCTTGCATCTATAGAATTGTTACCACGCTTAGTACGTGCGTTCAGCAGAACGCCAGTCACCCACGTCACCCTTCTTCTTCTTCTCCAAATGTTGGACAATTAGACAGAAGGTTTTCACAGAACAGAACTCCCAAATCTCTCTCAAAAGAGAAATTCTCTCAATCTCTCCCTCTCGTTCCAAAGGATTGCTCCCACCAGCACGATCCCGAGACCCAAGAGGATAGCGAGGAAGACATAGTGGTGGTGTTCGAGGGAAACTCGTTGAAGAAACGTTTTTTAAAGGTAAATTTTCCTCTGTATTTTTCTTCTTTGAAATTCAATTTTGTATCCCGAAAAACAGCAACAAAATCCGCTTCTGCTCCAGGATTCACATCCCTTCACGAGTGTAAAGTCCTCAAGGATCAGGTAAAGTCCCTGGTCCAAAGGGGATACCTGAAGGAGTTCATTGGTGAAGGCTTGGAACCGGGGCGCTGTAGATGAAAGTATAATGGAGGCAAGGCACAATCGAAACCTAGATCTCCAAAAAATTACGATCGCCCACCGACTACCATCACCATCAGTGTAGGACAGACGGGGGGAGAATCCGGTAATAAGTGGAAGGCTCTAGCTTGACAGGCCCGTGGGAAACCCGAAACGTCAGAGGTCCTAGCCATAAAATAGGCCGACCACGGACCAGTAGTGACCTTCTCATTTGAGGAGGCGAATGCCCAGCTCCAGCCATGCAACGACACTCTTGTGGTCGTTGTAGGGATCGACCATGTACCCATGCATCTGTTGCTGGTGGATGGAGGGAGCTCGACAAACGTCCTGCCCTTTGCGATACTATGCACGTTCAGGTGGGATGTCACGAATCTCAAAAGGTGTGTGTCGCCCCTAGTTGGTTTCTCTGACGAATGAGTCCATCGTGAGGGAACTACCTATAACTTGGGGATAGAGAAAGGAGATTGTCACTTGGATAGAGGAATTCGTGGTAATAGATGGTCCCCTGTCCTACAATGGCATCCTAGGGAGACTAGTGATACACCACTTCACGGCTATTCCGTCCATTTATCCCTAGACGATGAAATTTCGAACACCCAACGGGATGAGGGCACTGTACAGACAACAACGAGCCTTGTGGGAGTGTTACGCCACCACTATGAAGGAATCAAAAGTGGTGGGTGCCATCCACGCTCCGGTAGCCGAACTCAAACCCAACTCCTCGTCGACCGGGACGGCTCTCAAGGAAGCCCTAAACACGAATGCCCTTGACACGATCACCGAACAAGAAAAGGGCATTCCGTCGGTCGAAGAGTTGGAGGTTGTGCCCGTCATGGGGCCAGGAAAAACCAGCAACGTGGGAGCTACGCTATCGAGCAACGAGAAGAAGTGTCTGGTCGAGTTCCTGAATAAAAATGCCGACATATTCACCTAGTCTCACGAATACATCCCCTACATCGACCCCTCGGGAGCCATACATAGGCTAAAAATGGAACCAGGTGCGAAGCCGGTGAAACAAAAGAAGCGAACCATAGATGCTGCGCGCCATGCAGCTACAGTAGAATAAATGGCCAGACAATTAAAGGTTTACTTTATTCGGAAAGTCCACTACCCTAATTGGTTGTCCAACATCGTGCTAGTCAACAAAATCAATGGGAAGTGGCAGATATGCATGGACTTCACCAATCTAAATAAAGCCTGCCCCAAGGACAACTTTCACTTGGCTCCAATCGACCAGCTGGTACACGCCACAACGGGGCATGAGCTATTGACGTATATGGATGCCTATTCGGGATACAACCAGATCAAGATGCATCCGACCGACCTGGAGCACACCTTCTTCATTACCGAGTAGGGGCTGTTATGATACCTTCGGGTTGAAAAACAACTGAACAACCTTCCAAAGGATGGTGACAAAGATGTTTGCCCAGTAGATCGGAAGGAACATGGAAGTGTATGTTGACGACATTCTGGTCAAGAGCCGGACTGCCGAGCAACAAAAGGTTGACCTCTCCGAGGCCTTCCAAGTCATGCACCATCACGACATGAGGTTCAACTCGGATAAGTGTGCTTTTGGCATAAGGTCGGGGAAGTTTCTCGGTTTCATAGTGCACCAACGAGGAATTGAAGCTAATCTATAAAAGATCCAAGTCATCCTGAGTATGTCCACCTTGACCAATTTGAAACGACTCCATAGCGTGAACCGAAAATCGTAGCGTTTAACCGGTTCCTGTCACGGTCAACCGACAAGTACCTGCCCTTCATCAAAACACTATGAAAGGAAGGAAAGTTTGAATGGACCGATGAATACAAAAGGGCCTTCCTAGACCTGAAACAATATCTTGCGTTTGCTCCTCTTCTGGCCAAGCGGAACATGGAGGACGGACTATACCTCTACCTAGTTGTTTCAGGGAGTGTTGTCAGCTCGGCACTAGTAAAAGAGGAAGCTAGAAAGCACCACCCCGTGTACTACACTAGCAAGGCCATGATCGGGGTAGAAACCCATTAGTCCCAGATCGAGAAGCTGGCTCTGGCTCTAGTCACATTGACGGGGAAGTTGCTACCATACTTCCAGGCTCACCGAGTCGTGGTCCCAACCGACTAGCCACTCCGACAGATATTCCAAAGACTTGAGGCTTCAGGATGAATCATGAAATGGGTTGTCCAGCTGAGCGAGTACAGTATACATTATGCGCCATGAGTATCAGTGAAGGGTCATGTCACAGTGGATTTCATCGCATAATTAACCCAAACCCAAACACAATCCTGGTCGATGGACCTTATACATGGATGGATTAGCAAACGACTAGGGTTGCGGAGTTGGGATCCTACTAATGAGCCAAGATGGGAGCCGCCACAAGTATACCCTCCGCTTCAAATTTTGGACCTCCAATAACGAGGTCGAATACGAGGCGCTGCTCGTCGAGCTAAGGCTGGCCCAGTGAATAGGGCACACACCTTAGCGTCATAAGCGACTCCCAGCTAATGGTCAACCAGATTGATCAACAATACCAAGCCAAAGATGACCGAATAGCTATGCACCTCAAAAAGGTGCGGGTGCTGTTGAACGCCTTCGAGACAAACACAATCGAGCAGGTCCCTGGCTCGAAAAATGCAACACAGACGCTGTAGCTAGTCTGACATCATCTTACGAGATTGACCTGCCTCGAACGGTCTTGGTCAAAATATTGGACGAATCGAACCTATTCGAAGTAGAGATAATGGACACCGACCAACCAGATACCCCGGATTGGAGAGATCCAGTTAGAGAATATTTGGAAATTGGTAAACTGCCAGAAGATCAAGTAGCCGCTCGAATGCTCCGAAGACATGGCGCTCGCTACCTACTCAGGGATGGGATCCTGTAGAAAAGGGGGTACTCATTGCCAGTTCTCAGATGCGTAAGACCGACTGAGGCTGACTACATCCTTATCGTAGTTTATGAGGGAGACTATGGGGACCACCTGGCCGGTTGAGCACTTGCGAACAAGATCTTACGACAAGGATATTATTGGCCAATGATGAATAAACTCTCCAGGAAGTTCGTACGACATTTCGACAGATGCCAGCGAACTACCGTCGTAATGCGTCTACGTGTCGAGTAGCTGACGAACCTAACAGCCCCCTGGCCCTTTGCCTAGTGGGGGATCGACCTAATTGACCCGTAGAAATGGAAGTTCCCCCACTAAGAATTCAAGCCTTAGATAAAAACCTGGATGAGGAGAGGATAGGGAAACCGCTCGCCTGCAAGTAGCCCAACACCAATGCTGGGTTGCTAGGTACTACAACTCACGAGTTAAATGTAGATTCGAGGTCGGAACATTGGTGCTGAGGAAACTAATGCTAAACAAGAAAGAATGTTCGGATGGAGCACTCGACTCAAACTGGGAGGTTCCATATCGTGTTATTGGCATAATCCGACCAGGAACTTATACGTTGGAGGACCTGGACGGCAAGCCCCTTCACCACCTATTGAACGCCGAACGCTTACGTGTGTACTGTCCATGAGGGAATTAGTGAACATCTAGCATGTAGGTGACTCCTCCTGTTATTAAATAAAATGGGAATCTTTTCGTTACTATTGTTTTAAGTTTGTGTGGTGCCGTAAGACCCAGACCTCGCTTCTCCAAATGGAAAAAATGCACTTGGGCCGGGGGAGAAAGTCCGTATAACCACAACTCCCTACGATTTAGGTTGAGCTAAGTAAATCAACATAAAGAAAAGGAACGCCATTTTCATTAACAACCCATCAAGAGCAACCCTCTACTGTTATCAAACAAAAACAAGCAACAAAGCCCCATAGCGCCTACCGTAAAAGAAGTACGAGTACAAAAGTCACTAAAGATAGAAACTTAAAACACTACTCTATGACGGTGCCCGAACAACTACCACACGAGTAGACCTTCCCATGGACAACTGTTTATATAGAAGAAGTTTCCTCATTGAGGGAGTGCCCTTCGAGCCCTTCGAGCAGGTCGGCGTTGGCGACTTTTCCTATGGCGATTGTGAGGGCTGGCGGATAAGGCGTGTCCTATGGCAGCTGCACGATCACGAAGAGTTCGATTAGCAGCACGAAGAGCATCGATCTCCGCCTCCAGTTCTGCCTTCTCCATGTCGAGGATAGAATTGACCCTATAGAAGAAGTTAGCCTAGTTCGCCTGACTATGAGCAAAACTCTCCATATCAGCAAGCGCACGACACAGTCTTATGACCTCGGAGGCTAATTTGTCTTCACTAAGGGGAAAGTCATCACTATCACGAGGAATGTCATCAGAGACTAAACAAGTAACTGATTGGCTTTATAAAAGCGTCATCACCAACCCAAGAAGGAAGACCATGAGGCGCATTGAAGGTGTTAATTACAGAGGCATTAACGAAGCGTGGCCTTGGGAAATGAAAAATTCATACGAACAAATTAATATCCCAACGGTAAAGCATCGTGCGAGCCAATTCATACCCTCGCACCATGTGTCCCTATGAAGGAACGCCAATCTACTACACGTGAATGAACCCCAAGCAGCACACCTGTTGAAAGCACGTGACTCCCACGTGTGGCGCCCAAGACACGCGTGAGAAGTTCAGCAGCGCGTGGCAGGACAAAACAAGAAGAAATAGGGAAGAAAAATTGCGAAGAATTAGAAGGCGAAAGAGCATGGACAAAGTTTCAGCTTTATTCATTTAATCGGCAGTACAAGTTACATGCGTCGCCCTTGGCGATATTCAAAAGTACATAGAAAAAAATAAGATGCAGACACTTTCGAAATCCCAAATCTATGGGAAATCAGAGCTCCTTTCAAAGAGAAAAGCTCGAAGCTCCATCTCGCGAAGAGCGGACTTCATTTTCTTGAAACCCAGCCGCATAGGGCGGGCCAATTTGTTGGCAACCGCGCGCACGCGCTCGGAGTTCGGGAACTTACGATCGCGAAAGTGAGACCGAATCAAGAGGAGGTGACACATGCGCTTCTTAAGGGCAGGGTGGCTTGGAAAAATCTTCATGGCCAGAAAGAAGAAGTGGCGTCTGCAAGGAAGAAAGTGAAAGGAAGTAAAAAGACTCCCTTCCCCCTCTCCGTTTTTATAGTAGATAGAAAGGTCCCCAAGGTAGGAGCGTCATTCCGCACAAGAGCCTAAAACTGCAAGTAAAGTAAAGAAAGAAAGTGGGAGCAAATTTCTTTGATAAAAAGCAGGGGACTACGGGGCCCCTGTATCCCATTACAAAAGAAAAGGCGGCATCGGCACCACAACACATGCAAAAAAAGGAAGAAAAACAGAGATTGCGCAGCATCCGATCAGCGCTCAGGGGCATTTCGTAGGATCATCCGTTCCAGGCGCCTCACCCTATAGAAAAAAGATTAGTAAGCGTGCTCCGTCTGCTTCGTCCCCCAGAGAACCCGTCGGACCGTCTCCACAACAAAGCGACGTTCGTTCTCAGCGTCAATTAACTCCTCCCGCATCTTGCGGAGATCCCGTACAAGGTTGCAAACTCACTCAACCAGTTCATTCTTACTCAGTTGCATAAGGTCCAAAGGAAAGTCAGTCGTCGCGTTTGAAGGTTCGCCTTCCTCACTTTCTAAAGGATACACGCCATTGGATAGAAGGTAATCCTCCTCCTCTGAAGAAGTATCCTCCGCATTAGAGAGGAGGTAATCCTCATTTCCATCGAGAGGATGTCCTTCTAGGAAAGCAAGGTAGTCTTCCAAGGGAGTGTCCACCTGAATAGGATTGCTGTTGGAAGATGTCATCGAGTAGGAAACGTGTCCGTTTGGAGTGGACAAAGAACCGTAAACAGTTACGTCTCGTACACGGACACAACAAGCAACGCACGTTGTTGGTACGACAGGCACATCCCACGGTCCTAGGCAACATGCCCATAAGGCACAGGTGGCAGAGCCACCTTGCTGCTATCGGAACCACGTTTCCCTCTGCCTGGTCGTATAGTGTGCAACGTCGCTGCAACCTCCAACCGTCATCCTTCCTGATCGACACTTTGAGGCAAATGAAGGACCACCACCCTCACCAAGTAAGTGAAAAACCTATCACTAACAGTTGAAGTGTCTTTTCCTACTGATATTTTAATTACGAACTTAATCGTCGGAGTGTATTAGGCGAGACACTGTACCAACGTCGAGTACTTTGGTTTCAGGTCTAGTGGATCCCAGGGCGGACTGCTCGTCCAGGTACCACGTGGCCCTCAGCCAAAAGTATCTGTCAACAAATTTGAAATTTTAATTCATGCTTATTTGGTTTGCGATATTTTTCTGTAATCTTTTCCTTTGTTGAGGGTGGGAGCGAGCGGCAACGTATTTGACGGCCAAGAAATGAACTGGACCACATGCGCCTTACTTAGTTAGCCTTGACCGCCAGTCTGGCTAAATCCATATTTGGTGGGGAGGACGTCAACCTCCCTTATCAACTGATTAAGCACCGCTCACATATAAGAAGATAATACGAACAAAGATGTTTTAGAATTACCTCCAGGACGAATTACCCATTCAAGAGCCAAGTAGCTACAACTTGCCTTCGAGACTCACATCCAAAGAGTAGTGAGCACAATCAACCTAGATAAAGAGGGTAAAGATGAAAAGAAAACCTTTTCATAGTGGCAAATGAAGATAAAAAAAAAAAGAAGGTGATCACGGAACTTTATGTCAATAGATTTTTACTATTTTTATTTTTGTTATTTTTGTATTTAAGCCTTTATTATTTGGAAAATTTTGTACTTCGATTTATTATTTTTAGATATTTTACATTGGTTGTCACTTTAATTGGGGTGGTCTAGTATTTTAGTTTCTTTTTGAGATTAGTGATTTAATATTCTGAACAATACGATAGAGTTTCAATTTTAGCATGAATTTGATTGTTTTAGTGTGATGACCACGAGTTCAAACATTTAAAAAAATTTCTGTCTAGGTTGGATGGAATACCGAGAACATTCAAGTTAGGTCTGATAAACCTTGTCGTGGAGTGTTGAACCTTGAGTAGCTAACTCGTTCTTCTTACCTCTTAGTCGACAATCATCAAGGTAATCCTTCATCTAATAGTATCCTTGAGATTGTGCTATTTAATTTCGGGTTTTAGGTATTGACACAGTTAGATATCCTCCTTTAAGTGGAAGTGTTTTTTATTATCTACAATTTATATTGTTTCACGTCAAGAACGCTAGGTAATCTGTTACGTAGGTATGTTGGAATCCCTTGTGAAATAATTATTTACCTTCTCGGACAGCCGCTAACTTTGGAATCGGAATGCTGCCTACCTAGCAGGAGGGATAAGCATTATTGTTTGGACAGACAAAGCTGTGTAAGAACATAGTGTAATATCATAATCATTCTTGAATTAAAAAAAAATTGTTTTGATTAAATAAAATATAGATTTTGATTTCGATAACTTTCCCATATGTAGTAAGTCATGAACGAAAATAGTTCATGTAAATTACAGAGCGTGGAGTAGTGGGTGTGGAACTCTCATTATTTTTTCTTATAGTTTCCTTCGCTTTGGATGATCATTGGATGCATGTCAACTACACTTTTCGATATAATTTAAATTAATATGGATGGTGTTTGGGGAAAGGAATACCCTGGACACGTGGAGGACCCCTATTGGTGCTCCAAGATGGCTCATGAGTCGTGCCCAGCTCGGATAGCCGAGATGGCCGCCACTAACGTCGACAAATGCTAAGTATGAGGGCCGAGGTGAACCTGGCCCAGGTCTGACCTACCGGGGAGCTCGGTAGGGGCCGATGTGAGCAACTGTCTGCGGCGTGATTATCGGGCGTAACCGTCGGTCCCGAGATTACCGGGTGTAACCGACGGCCCCGAGATTACCGAATGTAACCGTCGCGAGATTAGCGGGACTACCGCCCATAAGTAGAGGACCTCACTCCCCGATCAGGTACGATGATTTCTGGCTTCGAACTAAACTTGGAATCCGACCTATACTGACTTGATCGTCGGAGTGCTCACCTTTTTGTGCAGGTCCGCCCAAGTGTCCAGGTCAGTCCGGAGGCCGAGTTCGAGCTACGATCAGGAACACACTGTTGAGCACATTCTTGCATAAACAGATGGAAATCCTCAAACCAAAGATGTTCTAAACCACGTATTTAGACGCTCTGAACTTTTGCAAAAGTTTAGACCAAAAGTTTATTCAATTCTTGGCTCAATTTCTTCCATCGCATTCTTAGCTTTTTGTAACGGGCCGTGCTTGGGGACCATAAGCACCTTTTCTACTGCCTGCCCAATTTATAATGTTAAATTTTAAACCTTGTTTCAGGTCAAACTTATTGTTAATCAGGTACAAAAGAACACACACTAATCTTATTCTGGAGAAAGGTTGTTTGTTAAACTCAAAAGAGTCATCATCTTAAGGGACATATTAAGGATCTCACATTGGAAGTATGCCACTTTTCTCATTATGTTAAGGAGTTTTGAGATCAAAAACCCTATAAATATTGATAGGACAACATAGCTCAAAAACACAAACAAGCATCTGGTCCACGAATAGAATGACCAAGATTACACCCTCTTGAGGCCCATGTTAAGGATCCAACTTGGAAAGTGAGCTACTTTTCTCATTTTTATAATTGGGTTTGAGATGAAACTCTATAAATATTGACAGTTTTCACAGATTATGGTCTGCTCGTATCTTTGTCTTTGGGAAGTGCTTGAAAATTGATCTTGAAATTTCTATAAATACTTAAAAAGCCCTTTCAAGTACTTACAGAAGAAACACACAATATATTAGTCTTCCCAACATGGTTACAAACTTCTGCACTCAAGTAAATACACCTTTTTCTTCTTTTCTTTCTTTCAAAACTCGTCTAAAACTAATTATGTGGAAAAATAGTTTTTGTTCAAGTGATAGCTTTGACTAAAAATACTTTCAAAAGAAGTTCTAAAAATAAAAGAAAAAACCGTACTAATATAATTAAGGGAAATTATGTGGGTATCAAAAGTGTTTGATGTATTTCAAAATATGTCACCCGTTTTAAAGAATTTTCAAATATAGCACAAAATTATAATTATGATTTTGGAATGTTTAATTATTCCAATTTTACCTTTTTTTATTTTTCCATATCTCGCAGGTAAAATTTCTTCGTTTCTCCTTCGTTTGTAAATCAGACACTTGTATCAGTAGTATATCGGATACTCGTATTAGCAGTATATCAGTAGTATATCTTACATTTATATCAGTAGTATATCAAATGTTATATCAAATACATACTACACATACATTTATATCAATGCTATATCAAATAATGTATATCACATACATATATCAAGTATATCAGATACTCATATTAGTAATACATCACATTCATATTGTACAAATACTCATTTTAGTATCACATACATATATCAGTAGTCAGACATATTACATATATATTACAGATAGTACATATCTAATATATATTATAAATATATATCCTCTGTGTAAAGCTGTCATTTTGAAAATGGACCTCCATCTCTAGAAAAAATAAGGTGCTATATTTGGAAAAACTAAATATGATTGTTATTTTACTAATTTTGTTAAGTAATTTTTTTTCATCATTTAAACTGCCGTTATAATTAATTATTAAACTTCTTTTCACCAAACACAAAATTAAATAAAATTAACCTTAGAAACTGTTCTAAAAAACAAACTCAAATAGTACATCTAGGTATAAAGATTAATGTAGTCACGCAAAAAATATATATATATATATATTAAATACTATTTTGGTATCTGTACCATCAAAATGTTCATTTTAGTCCATATATTATAAAAATGTTAATTTTAGTTCTTTGTACTCTTAAAAAGTGAGTTGTTTAATTTTATTTTTAATCTAATTTTTCTATCGCAATTTCAACCGACCATTACACTCAATATATTTATTAAAATGTAATCATTATTTTATATTGAAGGGTTTTGGTCCTTTTGTATAATATATATTTTAATTTTTGTGAGTAGTTGAGACCATAAAACGATAACTTTTTTAGGGTGCATGGACCAAAGTGAATATTTTGAAAGTACAAATAACTAAAATGAACTACAGTTGAAAAGTAAATGATAAAAATGAACCTTTTAAAATGGAAGGGACCAAAATGAACTAAAACTAAACCCACAGTGACAACAATGATATTGTATATCTTCCTCTCTCCAACTTGTCAACAAAATTATTAGTAATCAATAAGAGACAGTTAATTCCTATGTGTTTTTTGGCCCAACATATTATAACATCAGATGACTTTTCCGTGACATATGTCTATGTACATATAAACTGGTCCGAATACTCACGGATGTTAAAAAAAAATTAGCAATATTCTCCTCATTTTGTCCCTTGAATTCTTTCGCAAAAGGAATTTGTTTGTTTGTGCATTAGATAGAGCAAGTGTTGTTTTGATGTCACAATGGGCAAGTGGAATATATAGTTGGCTTACTTTTCTCTCAAAAAAGTATGAAATATACCTAAATGGAATAAGGAGTACATATTTATATATTATTAATAAGTAACAACAATAAGCTTCTCTATCTTTTTCTTTTCTGACTTTGATAATATCTATAGTATATTAAGCCGACCAAGCATTCGATGTTTGACAAATAGTGCTCCATGTCTGTATTAAATTAAAGTCTGATTTGCTCGAAATCAACAAAGCATGCGTAATTTATAAATTGGTAGAGTTCACAATAGAAAACTGAAAAGTTGAAGACCATTCGAAAGTTTATTAGAAATATTTTATCACGTGAACCTAAACACGTGGTTTTTTTTTTCTTTTTTAATTTAGATACTCGCGATAAAACGGTCAAGTACAAGATAAATGACCCAACATATTATACTGACAACTAAGACTACATCCAGTCTTTCACTCAAATGTGGATAATTCACTAATAATTGTTATGATTGGAATACAATTCTCTCTCAAAAACTATTCCCGGTAGGTCCCAACAAAAGGCTTCTAGCTTCTAAGTATTTTAAACTCAATTAATACTTAGGAAGAAGAATGAAAAACTCACAATGGAACAAGATCTAATTACCACAAATAAATTAATCTCGGTCTGACCTTCTGCTGCCAACAACCTCGAGTCGTTTCCTCTGAAACGCCACAAAAATCTCTGAAAATGGATGCTCCTTTAATTTTGTGCGACCATCCAAAAATTTGGCCTAACACCCACTTTTTCTTCTTCACGGGTGGGATCAATATTGATTTACGGCTACGTAACAAAAGTTTTGTGTTTTTAAACAAAAGCTAAACCTTTAAATGGGCTTTATGTTTTATGACCCAAGCACTTTCACTCATTTTTTTCTTTTATTATTTTATTTTGTATCCATAATCCCAACAATTTCCCACTTGGAGACAAAATAACAATTTCGTCTCCCACTGCAACAACAGTGCCCCATCATCTTAACACCCTCTGTCAAGACATAATTTGAATTGTTCTGTCAACGAACTGATCCATACTACTCGGCCCTCCCCAAGCTCTATCTGTGATTGCCCCAAGACGGAGCAATACTACGTGGTGTCGTATCGCATACGTTAGAGACACAGCCACGTATTCCCAGTACTCGATTTAAGTGGTCCCGTCGCTTCCTTTCTCAATCGAACCCAACGACCTCTGAAGAAACGTTTCCTTGATGACTTGGGTCAGAGTTCCAACTGGTTCCTTTCTAGAGACATTACCCTGGACTTCAGTACCAACTGTTATCTTCTCCCTCAATGCACTTTCTCGCCTATGCGACCTCATCAACTCGCTATTCAGTCTAACACCTGGGGCTTGAAACCGAATACTTGTTGAACACCTCATTGAGTTGTTCTCCTTACCCATTCCTATACTTTCCAACTGTTGTATTTGAACTGACAGCCGATTCTCCTAATTTGTCCTAATTGTCAATGCTGCTGATTCTTTCAAGTCTTGCCCTGAACCATCTCCAGCCCTGTGCATCATCTTTCTCTCAGATCCGCTAGCAACCTCAAACTCTCACACATAAACAAAAGATTTCTTGTGGCATGTAGCCACTACCACAGATTCCCTCTCGAACTTCCATCAACCCCCAACAAACTCACAGCTGTAGCCATCATCGACTAGTCTCTCAACAGATAGCAAGTTCAATCGGAAGCTAGGAATATACCTGACATATCGCAATACCAACTCAGCCCATTCGCCTGTCTTCAAATAAACATCTCCAATTCCTCTCACCTTGGAGACACTCTTATTCCACATCTTCACTAAGCCATAATCACCTACAACAAAGGATGAAAATCAACTTCTATCTTAAGTAACATGCACTGATGCTATAGTGTACACTACCCACTCCGATGAATGGTCTACGAATGTGTGTTCCTCTCAATGCAATCTAGAACATCTACAAATTGTTCTTCTTCTGTTGAAACAAATGCAGTATTGTTCCCCTTATCAAACTCTTCTTTGAACTTCCAGAAAAAAACTCTTAATGTGTCTCTTATGGTGGCAGTAATAATACTCCACTTCCCCACTGGAACTCCCACTAGCCCTGTTATTTCTCTATTGTTTCTATTGTTGCTTCCCTGTGTAATTCATCTTGGTCTTCCACTTGTTCTGAACTACTAAAGCTTATTGAACTCTATTTTCTGCCCCTGAAGTAGATGCCGACATTTTCCCTAATTTCGTCCAGGCTTCATCAGATAAGGTAGCATCACAAACGGCTTAAAATTTCAGACTCTTATCTCCCACCGAATTCGACACCGCGGTCTTCATCATCTTCCAACTGTAAGGCAAAGATATAAGCAGTCTCATGGCCTTCACTTCATCATCGATCTTTATGCCTATCCCTTCTAGCTTGTTCAATATGTTCATGAGCTCATTAATATTGGAATTCACCGAGGTTCCTCCTCCACGTGGATGTTCATACTTCGTCTATAGAAGTATTTTAGTGCTGGTAGAAGGTTTCTCATACTTGTCTTGTAAAGCCTGCATTAGTTTGTTCGTTGTCGTCTCTTTCACCACCAGACTGCATACCCCATAGATAAAAACATTCTGATGTTTGCAACGGCATGCTCGTCCATCTCATTCCAAGCCTTGTTTGTCATATCCGCTGGTCTATCCCTTAAAGTCTCGTGTATCTTTTTGCACGTAAGAATATCCTTTACCTGCATCATCCAAAAATTGAAATTTTCTCGAGTGAACTTCATAACCCCTTCATAGTATTGGTGTGTATGATATTTGTCTCCCATGATTATTCTACAACCTACGCTCTAATACCAATTATTGGGAAATTAGTGTCCCTACATAATTTCCGCTTTCACGAAAATATTCAAAAACAATCACAAAATGCAAATAAGAAGAAAAATGAAAAACACAAGATAAATAACACAACAAATTATATTGGTTCACCACTAAGGGCTACGTCCAGTCTTCCACTCACATGTGGGTAATTCACTGATAATTTTTAGGATTGGAATACAAGATTCTCCCCGTGTGTTACATTAGGTGTTAATATTTGTTCAGCTTTACTTGAAAACAACTTGTATGTGCTAAGACCAACCATAACGAAAGCAGTTTTAAATACCGAGTTGTTAAAAAATGCTAGAACTCAAAATAAAAGGCGAAAAGTTTCTCAAAAGGAAGGTACCTATCTTTGGCACTTAAGATTAGGTCACATTAATTTCAATAGGATTGGGAGGTTGGTTAAGAATGACATTCTAAGTAAGTTAGAAGATGATTCTTTACCACCATCTGAGTATTGTCTTGAAGCCAAGATGACTAAAAGACCTTTTACTGGAAAAGGTTATAGAGCCAAAGAACCCTTAGAACGTATACGTTCAGACCTTTGTGGTCCGATGAATGTTAGAGCTCGAGGAGGGTATGAATACTTCATCTCTTTTATCGATGATTATTCAAGGTATGGTTATTTATACCTAATGTAACATAAGTCTGAAGCCCTTGAAAAGTTCAAGGAGTACAAGACTGAAGTTGAAAATCAATTTGGTAAAACCATTAAAACACTTCGATCAGATCAGGGTGGAGAGTATATGGACTTGAGATTCCAAGACTATATGATAGAACATGGAATCACGTCCCAACTCTCAACCCCTGGTACACCTCAACAAAACGGTGTATCATAAAGGAGAAACAGAACCTTGTTGGACATGGTTCGATCAATGATGAGCTATGCTCAGTTGCCTAACTCGTTTTGGGGTTATGCAGTGGAGACTGCAGTTTATATTTTGAACGTAGTTCCATCAAAGAGTGTTTCTAAAACACCCTTTGAGCTGTGGAAGGATCGTAAACCTAGTTTACGTCACTTTCGCATTTGGGGATGCCCGACAAACGTGCTCATGACTAACTCGAAGAAACTGGAACCTCGTTCAAAAGTATGCCTATTCACAGGTTACCCTAAAGAGACGAGAGGTGGTCTCTTATTCCATCATAAAGAAAACAGAGTGTTTGTATCAACAAATGCTACTTTCTTAGAAGAAGGCCATGTTTGAGATAATAAACCACGAAGTAAAGTAGTAATTAACGAGATTTCCGAAGAGGCTACAAACACGTCAACAAAAGTT
The DNA here is from genome assembly GCF_013281855.1 of Momordica charantia. Taxonomy (NCBI): domain Eukaryota; kingdom Viridiplantae; phylum Streptophyta; class Magnoliopsida; order Cucurbitales; family Cucurbitaceae; genus Momordica; species Momordica charantia. The sequence goes on along the minus strand of NW_028275167.1, from coordinate 16,680,223 downwards.
GTTGATCAAACTGGCTCTACAACAAGAGTTGTTGATGAAGCCAGCACATCGCGTCAGTCACATCCACCTCAAGTGTTGAGGGTGCCTCGATGTAGTGGGAGGATTGTGTCACAACCTGACCGCTATGTGGGTTTAACTGAAATTCAAGTTGTCATACCTGATAACGGCGTCGAGGATCCATTGACCTATAAGAAGGCAATGGAAGATACTGACAAGGACAAATGGGTCAAAACAATGGACCTGGAAATGGAGTCGATGTACTTCAATTCCGTTTGGGAACTTGTAGATCAATATGACGGGGTAAACCCCATAGGGTGCAAATGGATCTACAAGCGAAAATGAGACGCCGAAGGAAAGGTACAGACCTATAAGGCGAGACTTGTGGCAAAAGGCTACACACAAAGGGAAGGAGTGGACTATGAAGAAACCTTGTCTCCTATAGCTATGCTTAAGTCTATTAGAATACTTTTGTCTATTGCCACATATTATGACTATGAGATATGGCAAATGGACGTCAAGACTGCTTTTCTGAATGGCAATCTTGAAGAAAGTATTTATATGTCTCAACCCGAAGGGTTCATAGAACAAGGTCAGGATGAAAAAGTTTGCAAGCTTAAACGGTCTATATATGGACTCAAACAAGCATCTCGATCTTGGAACATAAGGTTCGATACTGCGATCAAATCTTATGGTTTTGACCAAAACGTTGATGAGCTTTGTGTATACAAGAAGATCGTCAACAACACCGTAGCCTTCTTAGTGTTGTATGTGGATGATATCCTACTCATTGGGAATGATGTAGGATACCTCACTGACATAAAGAAGTGGCTAGCGACTGAGTTCCAAATGAAAGATTTGGGAGAAGCTCAGTATGTTCTTGCCATCCAAATTCTAAGGGATAGCAAGAACAGAACGTCAGCCCTGTCTCAAGCAACTTATATCGACAAAATGCTTGTTCGATATTCGATGCAGAATTCCAAGAAAGGTTTGTTACCCTTCAGACATGGAATTCATCTGTCTAAGGAACAATGTCCTAAGACACCTCAAGAAGTTGAGGATATAAGACGGATACCCTATGCTTCAACAGTGGGCAGCCTGATGTACGCTATGCTGTGCACGAGGCCTGACATTTGCTTTGCGGTAGGGATGGTCAGTAGGTACCAATCCAACCCAGGATATGATCACTGGACTGCTGTTAAGGGAATCCTCAAGTATCTTAGGAGAACGAGGGACTACAAGCTCGTGTATAGCGCTAAGGATTTGATCCTTACAGGATACACTGACTCTGACTTCTAAACATACAAGGATTCAAGGAAATCCACGTCGGGGTCAGTATTCACTCTTAACGGAGGAGCGGTAGTTTGGCGAAGCATCAAACAATGATGCATCGCAGACTCCACGATGGAGGCTGAGTATGTTGTAGCTTGTGAAGTAGCAAAAGAGGCGGTTTGACTTAGAAAGTTCTTGACAGATTTGGACGTCGTTCCAAACATGAACTTACCCATCACACTTTATTGTGATAACAGTGGTGCTGTGGCAAATTCTAAGGAACCTCGAAGCCATAAGAGAGGCAAACACATCGAAAGGAAGTACCACCTTATACGGGAATACTGCAGCGAGGAGATGTGATTGTCACGAAGATCGCTACAGAGCACAATATTGCTGATCCTTTTACAAAGGCAGTCACGGCTAAAGTGTTTGAGCGCCATTTAAAAAGTCTAGGTTTACGAGCTTTGTACAGTTAGTCTAGGGCAAGTGGGAGAAATGTAATTGGGTATAGTGTATGCCCTAGTTTATTGTATTTTCTCTTTGCTTTATGGTAATGTACACCCCATTCGAGTTTAGTTCAAGTGGGAGTTTGTTGGGTGTGTTGCCCTAAACTCGTAGTTTGTATTTTGTAAAAACAAATGTCTATTTAATAAAGTTTTATTCAATAAATTTGTTGTTAAATCATAGCTTTGCATTATCCAAATCCAATAAACTAAACATCCAACAAAATGGTGTATATATTTGTGATGTAATCGGGACAGTATATATACTGGGTATATAGTTGATATACGGGGTATATATTTGATATACCTGTCATATATGAATGGATAATGTCCCGTGAATAACCTAAAGGGACTATAGTATATGGATAAGGTTGGGTACCTTATCTTAGTAACACTATGGATACGGCCCACTCTGTAAAGGTTACAGACGACTCGATCCAGGTCGTTCGTGTGGAGACATTCGAGTGGGGGTATCCTATACAATGAGTTTGTATAAGACCGAACCGCGAAATAGGCAATCTTTAGATGTAACACCATTAACTAATAGATTGCTATTTCTTAGGATGACCAGGCAACTCATTCTCAATCCTGAGTGAGTTATGGACTCCTGCCCGTGAGGGCTCGTCCTTTGATATGTATGGGTGAGAGTGGCCCGAGTCGCCGACTCAACATTCCTACCATTTTGGGGACGAGACCGAGTGGGGAGTTGGGAACATAACTTCACAAGATGGAATTCACTCCTCCCCGACTTTATGGGAGTAGATGAGTGTTCCCTTAAATGCTGACTCCGGGACTTGAACAAGGGACCCCACCCTCTCATTGGCTGAGAGGGATTTCCGGTTATTGGTTAGACCATAACCGGGTTGTTCATTAGAGGAGTAGTGGTGTTTAAGGAGTAAGATGTAACTCTGGGGTAAAACGGTAATTTGACCCAACTTGAGTTACGAACACTCGTGAAGGATTGACTCGTCATTAATGGTCATATATCCATGGACACGAAACATTCTGCAATGAGAAGAGTGCAATTACGGGTCTTTAGTGGAATGACCCGTAGTTAACGAATCTAGATTAACTCGATCATGAGTTTGACCGATTAATCTTGCATCGTTGGAGCTTCGGATCTGTAGGACCATTAGGTCCCCTTGCTAGCTCATAACGGGTAAAACGAGGATAAGGTTTTTGGAAGAATTTGAATTGTTCAAATTACTTAAGGGATTATATGTATATTGATACATTATAATATATAGTTAATTGTAAATTAAAACTATATATTATGAGAGATATTATTTGAATGAGATTCAAATAAAATTAATATGAATAAGATTCATATTAAAACTATAGGTTAAAAATAATGTGCATAAGATGTACATTAAAACTATAGCTTATACAAGAGTAATGTTTTAGAATATGATTCTAATTTTATAATAAACAATTAAGTATTAATTATTTATGTATATATTTATTAATTATTAATTGGATTAATAATTAATTATATTAATTAATTTGATTAATTAATTTTATATATATATTAATTATTATATATATTTTTTAATTATTATTATATATTATAAATATATATATATATTGATATTAATATTAATATTATGATTAATATTATTATTAATATTAACTCCCCTGCAAAATTGCAGGGGAGTGAGAAGTGTTGTGACGTGGGGAGTTACCCCACGTCACCCTTCTTCTTCTCCAAGTGTTGGAGAATGAGGAACAAGGTGTTACAGAACAGAAAATAAAACTCCCAGATCTCTGAAAAGAAAAATTCTCTCAATCTCTCCCTCTCGTTCCAAATGATTGCTCCCACCAGCACGATCTCGAGACCCAAAGGATAGCGAGGAAGCTATAGTGGTGGTGTTCGAGGGAAACTCGTTGAAGAAACGTTCTTCAAAGGTAAAGTTTCCTCTGTATTTTTCTTCTTTGAAATTCGATTTTGTATCCCGAAAAACTGCAACGAAAATCTGCTACCGCTCCGGGATTGACATTCCTTCATCTCCCCTAAAAGATCCCCTAGAGATCCCAACAAAAGCCCCCCCAACTTCTACGTATTTTAAACCCAATAAATACAAGGAATGAAAAAACTCACAATGCAACAATATTTTAATTACGCCAAAATATATAGGATAAATAAACATAATTCCAAGGATAAAGATTCTTAATGTTCTGTAATATTTTAGATTATTTAACCTTGGTCTTGAATATTTTTAAACCGGCTGTTACAAACGTGGCAAAAAACTTGAAGGAAATAAAAAAATTTAGCTTATATATTTTAGATTTGCAAATATAGTAAAATTGTTAGAAAAAACGAAGGTCCAATAATAAAATGCCAAATTTACCCTCCTAGCACTGATATACCACTGATATAGCACTAATATATACTTGATATACCTCTGATTCACTACTGATATACATCTGATATATTACTGATATAACTATGATATCCACTAATATAACTTCTTATATGATTATATTATTTATTATTTATTGATTTACCACTAATATATGTGTAATATATAATTGATATGTCTTTGATATACCACTAATATAATACTGATATACAATTAATTTACTTTTGATATAACTATGATATCTATCAATATAACTTCTAATATGGTTTACGACTGATATACATATGATATAACTATGATTTCTACTTATATAATAGGATTATATAATTTACCATTGATTTACCATGTTGATGTGACACTTATATATGTGTGATATATACTTGATATGCTTTTAATTTACCATTGATATAACTATGATATCTACTAATAGAACTTCTTATATGATTATATGATTTACAACTAATATAACATTGATGCATCTGTCATATATACTTAATATGTATGTAATTTACCATTGATATAACCATGATATCTACCGATATAACTATGCTGTCTATGTGTTGATATAAATCTAATATATCCACTAATTTTATTCAAATGAAAACAATTGTGCAGACAAAAAGAAATAAAATCTAAAATTATTGCATGAAAGATGGATATGGACCACAAACGTCCAAAAATATAAGTTAAAAAGTCTGTTATACTTTATAAACTTAAACAGTTTATATCTCTTATATTTAGTATGTAATTAATATTAATATAGATTAGATAGTTGATATAGCAATCAACATTATTGATAATATTGGTATATCAATCAACAAATTACGTGATAAACTACAATTTAAACAACTGATATACCACTAAAAATTAAACATTTGATATATCTTATTTTTAGTATATCAGTTACAAATATATTTAGTATACCGCTGATATACATTAGATGTACATCAAATGTACATTAGAGATACATCAGATATATATCAGATAAGATATATATAGGTATATCATTACAAATATATTTAGTATATCATAAATTAGAGGTATATCTGATGTATATGAGAGGTACATCATGTAACGCCCCAAAACTTCCCACACACTTCTAGGTCACGTTAACTACCCACCTGTCTAAACTTCACACCAAACACGGGATGACAACTCCCTATGAAATAATTATATCAAATAAAGCTTCAACTCTCATCAATTTATCAATGAATCAACTCTATAGAATATCAATCAAACATCATCCGTGGACAACCTCATGAGGCAACTTTATTATTCCAACTAGGCAAACTCAATGAATGGAAATAAACTAAAATAAACACCTATTCCGAAATAAAGTAGACAACAAGTGGGAACCTCCCAATTATTCAAATAAGAACGAATAGTTTATTGACCAAACCATAAGGTCTTAACCATCTAAACCTAAGCTAAGCAAAAATGACTATGCAGCCTATGGTCCTCGCTCGTCATGTCTCCTCCGTCTCATCACCATGGTCGCCAACGAATCTTTCCACTACAACAAATTTGCTATTTCATGACGGGCATTGCCCAACATTAATTATTAACCATGTCGGTCACTAACCGACATCTATTCGAGTGTCCTTGTTTCCCTTTCATGACGGAGAGTTTTAAGGTCGGGCATTGCCCGTCATGTATATTTTCTTTCCATCCGGACATGGCCGTCATGAAACAACCCTTTTAAGGTCGGGCATTGCCCGTCATGTATAGCGTTTTCCATGACGGACGTGCCGTCATGAAAGAATAACCATGACGGGTGACGACCGACATCTTTATGACTCTCCTTGTTTTCTGACCGTCGTTGTATGTTCGACATTGTTTGTACGCCATTGTTTGTACGTCATTGTTTGTACGCCATTGTTTTTACGTCATCTTTTGTGTGACATTGTTTGTACGTCACTGTAGCTACATCGATATGTGCGTCATGGAATGACTATATTTCGTGACAGATATTGACCGTCATTATTTCGTGAATAAATAAATTAAAAATATAGTTCGTTGCCCAGACGTGGCTAACCAACTATATATATTTCCTTCACACATATGAATAATATCTGAATATACAACTAAAACTTTTAACACATTCATCCATTATAAAACAATATCTATTCTAAAACTTAACTAAAAAACTAACCTTAGACTCAAAACACAAATAATCAAAAGTAGAAATTTCAACATAACCTCTCCACTTTTAGAATAACTCAGAACTAGCCAACAATATATCCCTCCCTTCCAACCTATTGCTATAAAAGCTTAACAAAAACACAAACAATCAATAGTAAGTAAGAATTTCATCATGACCTGCCCACTTTAGAATATAACTCAAAACTAACCAACCGATATATATTTTTCCAACCTATTCTCACAAAATAAATATCAATATTATCAAAACTCAAAAACTAATATGCAAGTAAAACTAATTTCAACATCGATCTTCTAAAACACAACTCAAGAACTAACCTTAGACTCAAACACAAATAATCAAAAAGTACAAATTTCAACATAACCTCTCCACTTTTAGAATAACTCAAAACTAGCCAACAATATATCTCTCAATTCCAACCTATTCTATAAAAGCTTAACAAAAACACAAACAATCAAGAGTAAGTACAAATTTCATCATGACCTCCCCACTTTAGAATATAACTCAAAACTAACCAACCAGTATATCTCCTTCCAACCTATTCACACAAAATAAATCTCAATATTATTGAAACTCAAAAACGAATATGCAAGTAAAACTAATTTCAACATCATGATCTTCTAAAGCACAACTCAAGAACTAACCTTAGACTCAAAACACAAATAATCAAAAAGTACAAATTTCAACATAACCTCTCCACTTTTAGAATAACTCAAAACTAGCCAACAATATATCTCTCAATTCCAAACTATTCTATAAAAGCTTAACAAAAACAGAAACAATCAAGAGTAAGTACAAATTTCATCATGACCTGCCCACTTTAGAATATAACTCAAAACTAACCAACCAATATATATTCTTCCAACCTATTCTCACAAAATAATTCTCAATATTATTGAAACTCAAAAACTAATATGCAAGTAAAAATAATTTCAACATCATGATCTTCTAAAACACAACTCGAGAACTAACCTTAGACTCAAAACACAAATAATCAAAAAGTACAAATTTCAACATAACCTCTCCACTTCTAGAATAACTCAAAACTAGCCAACAATATATCTCTCAATCCCAACCTATTCTATAAAAGCTTAACAAAAACACAAACAATCAAGAGTAAGAACAAATTTCATCATGACTTCCCCAGTTTATAATATAACTCAAAACTGACCAACCAATATATCTCCTTCCAACTTAACTCAAAAACTAACCTTAAACTCAAAACACAAATAATCAAAAGTACAAATTTCAACATAACCTCTCCACTTTTAGAATAACTCAAAACTAGCATGGTTATAAACAAAACAAACACTTCTATATAAACACCCTTCCACACAAGAACAAATGGGACCGCCCGTCCCTCCAACAAAACTACATTCAGCATAAGAATCAAGACTTCAGCATCATCCAGTCAAATACTTCTATAATAATCCAAAACTAATATGTTATGCAGTAAATATCAAACTTCAAACTTCAAACTTCAAACTTCTACATATTATAAACAAGACAAAGTATTTCTAATCTACCAATTACTACACAGAATGTAGTCTGAACCAAATACTTACATCAAATAAACACAACTAATGAATTCATAGGTACTACACATATCGTCCAACAAAAGATGTCCATTCTATTCAAACTTCGTCGATTTCTTTTTGTTGATAGGCACTTTTTGTATTAAACTACAAAAAAGGAAAAAGAAAGATAATACTAATATAATGACAAATCATATATAAACACATAAAGGTATATGATAATACGTACAAGTTCAGTAATATGAGTATGAGGGTTCCGCACTATTTCTCGTATATACTTTTGCAAATAGTACCGACACTCGATAAAACCTGGTTGTCGAGGACACTACATATAGAAAATTTGAAAAATAACAAAATTATGAGTTATACAAAGGATTTACTGCGACATTGTTATGAGTTATGCAAATTTACCTTCACAGGTTTCCAAATTGTAGTACTACGAGATTGTTGAGTAGAATGTTTGGCTTGCCACATTTTCAATGATCTAAATAATTTGAAACATTAGAATAACATAATTGTAAAAATTTCAACTATAAGAGTTCATGGTACTTACGTGTTTATGATTCCCTTATAATTTTCTTCAATCTTACTTCTTAGAGAGTCCAATACATAAACACAATTCTCTCGGAGATGTATATCAAACAACTTCCAGTGAAAAGTATTAATAACAATATGATAATATTATCATTCATGCATGGATAAAGGAAACTATAAATAAGTAAAATGAAGTTAAATTGCTAGCTTACCCGCTATTATGTGGGATGAGTACTACTTGTTCTAAGTTACTCATGTCTAACCTGTTGGCTATATGTATGGAACAAGTTTCTTGAGACATTATTTGTGGTACAATGTTGTCTCGGTCAACCACCAAGAACTTCTTACATGTCTCCTCCTCACATTCATTGAAAATATACCTAAAAATATAATTGTAAAACATTAAACTTCTTAGTTAATGAATCTTAGATATAAAATAGATTTAATATACTTACGAGATGTATGTGAGCACACACATATAGCCTATTTCAACCATCTCGCAGTATTGCATGATGTCGTCACGTGTTAAAGTAATGATCTTCTCTCTTCCAAATATGTGATCACCAATATTGAATTCAATTACATCATCGTGCTTCATCGTACGCATGGCATATTTATTTAGGAGTTTAATAGTCATATGGACATCAATATGTTTAGATGATTGTGTTATCGGCTTCGACGTTCGCGGAGAAGGAACCTTTGACAAACAAAATTACAAACATTTAACAAATGAAAAATTAAAACCTCACTCAAGTTAGAACAAGACATACCTTTTTCTCCTCATTTAAAATTACGAGTCGACGAGGCCATGCCACGAAGCTACCAATGGTTTGATTTAATGTCTCTATCTCACCCTTCACAGGAATTGGTAGTGTAGCATCTTCACCAATGACAATGTCTATCATGACTCTCACATTGTCCACACCTAATGGCACTCCATGAATTGTTGGACATTGAGCATCGTCATCAAATACTGTGCCTACTGCAACAATGTTCTCCACTGATCCAATAGCTAGGTGGCACGATTTTCCCTTAGAAAATTTAATAGAAAAATGCTAAGTGTCATGTACAAAAAAACTAAGTGTCATGTCAAAAACAAGTAAGTGCCAAAACTAAAACAGATTAGTTACCACTATTGGTTCTTCATCCGGGATAAAAACTTTAGTCGGTGCATTGACAACTTCCTTCCCTTTCTCCTTTTTCTTTGAGACGTTACTGACTTTTGTTGAGGATTTATTTGGTTGTGAGCTTTGAGTCTTGAATTTGACTTGGTCTTGAGGCTGCAATCCCAGTTTGGACTTCCTTTTGGCAACATTGAAATATAGAGATGGTGAAATGAACTCACCTAATCCCCTCACACGACCTCTATGTTCGGGGGTGCCTAATGCTTCAGTTAAAACATCTTCACCCTTGTGTATTGTAGCCAATTCATCATGTCACAAATATTTATCATCATATTAACCACAAAATATCACACTTTCTAAATCTCATTGAAATAGAAAAAGAAAAACATAGAAACTTACAATTCAGGCAGCACATTCTTTTGTGGCAACATCAAAGTATTCGTTATTTTTTCCTCTTCCTGCTTCTTTCCATAAAGTTGCACGATTAGAAGGATCATCTGATAATTCCTATATGGGCATATATATTATTAACTGGCACACACATTAATTATCGTAAGACACTTAATCTAAATAGTAACTTACTCATTCTTTTGCAAGATTTGCATATCCCTTGCGAGATATGTGATGATTATACATGCATTTCGCCCTCCTTTCTCTCTGAGCAGTACTAAGTGTCTAGAAAATAGAAGATATTTGATTCAAGCACTAAAATAGTTACACTATTTAAAAATATATTGATAGAATGTAGTTACCTCCCACTCTTCACTTAGTTTTGTACGAACAAATGAAGCCCAATGTTCTTTATCAATATGGGAATATTTTTTAGGAGGAGTCTCCAAGTAAGATGGGTCGTCTTTGAACGGGCGAATGCATTCTTTAGTTAACATTGACTTGAAGGTTCGAAACTTCTTCGATGCGGATTGAAGAATATTGTGTTTGGATCTAGGGTCCACCACAAATAACATCTGTGTAATGAAAATCACAAAATAATTGCAAATTAAATTATAAACTAGAAAAGTTTATTACTTTAATAAAAATTCTAAACTTCTTACCTTTACACAATCGAAAATTTTATCTTTAAGTTCTTGGGGAACTTCTTTCCAATTATTGTAAATGATTGGAATTTGTTGTCGAACACAAACTCCAATAAAGCTTTGCATTTTTGATGCATTATCGCCAACTGGTTCACCTATGTCATTATACTGAATTGTCAACAACGAACCCTTAGAGTTTCTTACGTTAGCCAATTCACGCATGGTTGTTGGGCCTCGACGAACAAGTTTTCTGACCTCAACTTCATTGTCACCACTGCTATTAGAATCACCCATTTAAAAGCTCTGCAACCAAAACACAAAACATACAGTTAATATATTAACTTATAAAAACACAGTAAAATAAATCACTAAATGACATACCGGTGTTTAATGTACTATTATTAATCCATGTACCCTCACAATCATTTCTAATATACGTAGATGACGTTTCATCGCTTTCATGAAATGTCTCGATATTTGGCATACTAGGTAAAACTCCATAACCACAATCTTCAACATTATCTCCTAATTCATCTTCGTAGAAATCATCTTCAACTATTCGTTGAGGAGATGTTAAAACCACCGACCAACGAGGATTGACAGGATCTCTCACAAAGAACACTTGCTTTGCTTGAGAGGCTAAGATGAATGAGTCTAATTTATATCCACGGTAGTAAAACCAAGTTCATCTATTTTAAGTCCATTCTTATTCTCAACCCAATCACATTTGAATAAGATAACTGTCAAATGATGATAGTCAAGCTCCCAGATTTCTTGTATTACACCGTAAAATGTCATATCTGAAATGATAGGACTCTTGTCTTTAGCACTGGAAACTTGCATTGTATTAGCCGTTATACTAACTCCACTATTTTGAACCTTTCTTCTATCATCACGTCTTTTTGTATGATAATGACAACGATTAACCACGTAACCACAATAGGTGGCTACATCTGGACGAGGCCCATGTGCAATCCATCTTAAAGAAGGTGTTATAGAGTTATTCGGCACCGCGAGAGCAAGTGCAACCTACGATTCAATTTCAAATAAGTAGCTGACATTTAAGTATACCTTAAATTGTATGGTTAGAGATTCAGATTACCCGTTCTCGCAACCAACTACTAAATGTGCGATTATGCTCATCTTGAAGCCACTTCTTGTTTTTAGGCTTACTTGGATTAAGCTTAGACAAAACATCCATGTGTTGCCTGTTGCAAATATAACATATGTCAATGACAAAGTTATGATCTAGATGATCACTTAATTAGAAAGTTATCTCAGAGAATGAAATTTGCATACCCTACGTATGGAAGCACATCATTTACATTTTGAAGGACATAAAGGTGAGCTTGATTTAGTTGATCCTTACTCGGTTTGCTGTAAGAAGCAATAGACAATGGTCTATCAATGTCTGAATTCTCCTTCCTCATCGATGACCTGAACCCAATTGAATCAATTCCAGATAGATATTCCGAACAAAACTCTACAGCCTCCTCCACAATATAACTTTCTCCAATGCATCCCTCCGGTCGCGTTCTATTTCTTACATAACTCTTCATTATTTTCATATATCGTTCAAAAGGATACATCCACCTCAAATACACAGGTCCACAAAATTCCACCTCTCTTACAAGATGCACCACAAGGTGTACCATTATTGTGAAGAATCCCGGTGGAAAATACTTTTCTAACAAACATAAAGTGACGACTATGTCTTCTTGCAAGCCTTTTAACTTCGACGAATCAATTGTTTTGCTACATATAGCATTGAAGAAGAAGCATAGTCGAATAATGGCATATCTAACATATTTCGGTAAAATACCACGAATGGCCACCGGTAACAATTGTTGCATAAGAACGTGATGGTCATGTGACTTGAGGTTATTAAGTTTCAATTCTTCTAGCGACACTAGAGACTGTATGTTAGATGAATAACCTTCAGGTACTTTAGTTTTTGATAGTGTCTTACACAAATTCAATTTCTCCACTCGTGATAATGTATAACATGCTGGAGGTAAAAATATCTTTTTCTCTCCCACTTAAGGGGCCAGCTCTGATCTAATATTCAATTCGACCAAATCTAGGCGAGCTTGTAATCCATCCTTTGATTTTCCTGGAATATCAAGTAGTGTGCAAATAAGATTTGAACACACATTCTTTTCAATGTGCATCACATCTAAACAATGCCGCACATGAAGATGCTTCAAGTACTCCAACTAAAAAAAAATAGACTTCTTCCAATAACTATTTGAAAGATCTCCATCATTTTTTTCCTTTTTTCCTTCCTTTTTTCCTTTCTTACCAAATGAATATTGGAGTCCACTTGTTTTTGCAAGAATTTCTACTCCACTTAATGGTTTAGGAGCCAATCCCAATTCTGGTTTACCATTAAATGCTTTCTTCTGCTTCCTATATGGATGATTACGAGGTAAAAACTTACGATGCCCGAGATACGCCACCTTCCTCCCTTTTGGCAAATAAATGGATGAAGTTTTCTCCCCACAAATTGGACATGTGTGATATCCTTTTACCGCACGACCACACAAATTCCCATACGCAGGAAAATCATTAATAGTCCACAGTAAAATAGCTTTAAGTGTAAAACACCGTTCTTGATATGTATCAAAACATTCAACTCCATCATTCCACAGCTTCTTCAAATCATCAACTAATGGAGCTAAATAAACATCTATGTCATTTCCTAGTTGTTTGTGACCAGATATTAATGCAGTCAACATCAGAAATTTTCGCTTCATGCACAACCACGGGGGTAGATTGTACGTCACCAACATAACTGGCCAACAACTATATTTACTATTTTGTTCACCACGTGGATTGACCCCATCTGTTGAAAGAGCAAGACGAAGGTTTCTAGGCTCTAGACCAAACTCTGGCCACAATTTGTCTACTTCTTTCCACGAAATTGAGTCTGCTGGATGTCGTATATATCCATCACTTACTCTTTTTTTGTAATGCCAAGTCAACAAACTTGATATTTCTTTGCTTCGAAACATTCGTTGAAATCTTGGAATTGGAGAGAAGTACCACATGACTTTGGCCGAAACATTTTTCATTGCTTCCTTTGAATCTTTACGAAGCTTCCATCTTGATATTCCGCAAATGGGGCATTCATCTGCATCTGAGTGTTCTTTTCTAAACAAGCAACAATCCTTGCGGCAAGCATGAATCTTCTCATACTTCATCCCAAGAGTACATAAAGTTTTTTTTGCTTGATACATAGAATTTGGAATTTCATTAGGACTTGGTAACATATCACGAACTAATGCTAACAACTCTGTAAAACTTCTATCGCTCCATCCAAATTTCGCTTTCAAATTATATAACTTCAATGATGCAGATGTTTTGGTAAAGTTCTCACAATTTGGATATAATGGTTTCTTCGCATTACCTTGTAGCTCCTCAAAATTTTCTGGACTATCGTCAAAGTAATCATATGCAGCCTCAAACATCCCTATTGTGTCATCAAAATCGTCATCCTCAACTTCTTCTTGTGCACTAGTAGACATACTTTCGATATCTCTTAATCGATATTGATTCACCATGCCAAATCCATGTCTTATAGCTTTGATCAATACCATAAACAAATAAGTGATCTCTTACTACATTCACATGCTGAGACTTTGCATTTACACACTTTAAACATGGGCAACAAATGACATTTGATCTTTTTGAATGTCGTAATCCATTTTCAATGAACATCTCAACCCCTAAACTATACTCGGTTGACATTCTATTTTTTGTCATCCACGACTTATCACTAATTAAATCCCCACAGAGACCTTCAATATTCTCCATCAATTTGCTTTCAGAAAACTATAAACCTGTGACCTTCAATATTCTTGAAGACATGGTGTAATAGCTGGTCAGGGATTTAAAAAAAAACATAACGGTATCACCCGTTGAGTCCTGATATCCACAGTACACTTATTGGACTAGAAATTCGCATGATCCTGAAAATGATATGTAGTGGTGATGAAAATCTAAAGACACAAATGAAATGTGCCCAAGGAGTAAAAGTGATTGTTTGTTGTTCCCAAATGAAGAATTATCATCTTGGTTGCTGAATCATTAACATAAAATGTAAGTCGTAACAATGATGTGAATTCTATAATAATAACTCATAGCTTAAAATCTTAGAAGATACTTGGAACTAATACCCTCTAGAAGGTACTTACGGCAACACACCAGCAATATTTCCACCCAAACCAGCGTAAATCCCCTTAAATACTATATGTCCTCCTCCACGCACAGCCTGTAATAAAATTCCAGGGGGAAAAATTAGCAGCTATTCTAAAAGATTATGATACAAAAAATAAAATTATCATCAACCAAGGACAATTTCTGTTTGACCTAGATCTAAATGCCCACGCAATCAATATCATAGATTTATCCACACCTTCACCATCTCAAAATAATTAAATAACAACAACAACAATAATAATAATATACAAACAAACAGAAAAGGAAAAGGAAAACAAGTCAAAAGAACAAATAGTACAATAGTTTCTAAAGAGGTTCAAATCTCTTGTGCCATAGAGTATTGGTGAAATTTTCATTCAGAGGTTGGTGAGGAATTCATTCATAGAAAGGTTACAGCCAAACAAAAAAGCCTAAAAGACGGTGTCCCAACTCTAAAAAGGAAGAATCAAACAAAAGCCCTCAAATCAAAATTAATAGTGAAAGTAGTGTAGTTCTAAAACAACTTGTGATGGGCACTCCAGTTTGAGGCCATGAACTATAAAATAAAGAATTTATTAGTAACCAAATTCATGATAGAAAACATACTGGTAATCAAATATATTCTAAATAGTATATTTGGCAACAATTTATGGTTGATAACATAGACAACTGGGAGCAATCTGAAAGTCAATAGATTCATGTGTTTAGGTCCTATATAAACCCAAACAAGGTCACTCACCAAAGATTATCTTCTTTTCATGCTTCAAACATAAGTAGGCCACAAGATGTGAAGATCAGTTGTTGAGCCTAATTACCAAAGAACTAATCATCAAATAGACTCGAGTTTGAGTAGCCAAAGCCCCAGCAAAGCGCCATTTGAAAGAGGAACTAAAGTTACAGTGACAAGGAGTTGGAGGACTAACGGGGCAAGAGTAAGCACCATGAAGATATTCAACTTGCAAATAGAATAAGAATCTAACAGCTCCTGAAGAATTCAAGCACCTTTGCAAAGAATCAAGACCCATTCTGGTTAAATAAATAGAGCTAAACGTATTCTTGAGAAAATTTACCTACAAGGAACTAATCCTTGTTCGGACCCCTTTTTCTGTTTCACGATGGGATTTTTTCAAATAAAAATTGTGTAAACTGAACAAGTCGAAATTTTGAAGAATACACTAATTCATCAGTTTTGAAAATAGAAAAACACATACCATTTTAGTAGTTTGACAAGATGTGTAATTGAACTATGATCTTATAAAGGCTTGTGACAAAACTGATGAGTCTAAAGTCTCATTTTCCTAACCTTCTCCTTTTCTGGACAGCACACAAGGGTTTCATTCATAGAAGCATCAATAATACCTCTTTTCTGGAACTCAGAAAACACTCTCCAAAGATCGCCTTTAATATGCTCTCGATTCTCTTAAAATAAGGCCATCGATAAACCATTTGGGCCTTGCAACTTGTCTCCTTCAAAATCAAAAACCACCTTCCTAATCTCTCACAAAGAAAAAGGGGCTTCCAAGCTTTACCTTTCAAAGTCGAAAGTAGGATACCAATCTAGACCCACCATTGAGAAGTCAAGGGAGTTCCATACAACAAAGAAAAAAAGGAAACGACCTCTCCCTCAACAACCTGATCCCCCTCAATAAGCTTGCCTTCCACCGTTCTCGAGAGACAAGGAAATTCTTATCCTATTTAACCCACTACACCCTAGCTAAAAACACATACCATTTCAGTAGTTTGAAAAACACATAACCAAACATCATAACAAATTTGAAAAATACTTCTTATAAGGTAAAAACATTTCTTTCCCATCCAAAAATTCAAAAACGTCTACATGAAAATTTGGAGAAAAGAAGCTTCAAAACACTGCCCACTTCTTCAACTTACAAACAGAAATACAGGTTTTTGCACTTTTCAAGCCATAACATTGTTTAATTACATAATTGAACATATTTGAGATTTTGGAAACACAAAAACAACTTTTTTCTTTTCATAAAAAGCTAAATACACTTCAAGACATCAACATGCCTTTTTAAAACTTCAAGGACATCAAATACTCACATGGGTTGTCGTCTAAAGAAGTAAATTTAATTACTGCTTTTTCTTCTACAATGTAAAGCACATTGATTGTTCCTTTCCAATTTTATTCTATTTTAGTCTTTCGATTCTTCAAACCACATGTTTGTCTTAAACTTGGGATAAAAATCAGTTGGTAATTATTATTAGTTTGAATGCAAAGACGAGATAGGAACAGTCCACAGAGAGATATGAACTTGATTGTAACTCTACAACCTCCATCTACACCGCTTTCGACCAACAAAGTATCCATCTAATAACCTCCAGAGTTCAATAAACAGAGATTAAGGAAGACGCAGAGAGATTGGTAATGCTCACCTTCAAGAAAACCTCTTCCGGAAAATGCAATGCCGATGGGCGTCTGGTAAATAGCACAGCGTCGAGAGAGAGATGATTTGAGAGCCGGAGCTTAGGCGAAGGAGGAGAGATTTATATGTGATATGAGATGATTCGCTCCCTGCCACCGAATCGAAGCTCGCCGCTGCTGATTTTGTCGCTCTCTGCCGTCGGAACTTCCTCCTCACCGTTGGGTCTCGCTCGCGCCTCTTGTACGTGGTTGTTTGCTCCCCTTCTCCCAACAATGGAGCAAGGTTTCGCGCCGGTTTCACGAGAGGGTAGAGAGGGTTCGCGCGGCAAAGAGAGCTGGGGAGGCAAAAAAATTTCGTGGGTAAAAATTTTGGGTGACATTTTTAATTTAGGGTTAAAATTGGGCACTTTTCATGGCGGGCCTGACCAGCCACTAAAACTAAAACTACAATGGCAGGCTAAGCCCGACATGGATACTTAAAAAAATTTAAAATAAAAAATTCCGCGTGTTTTTTAGCCTGTCCGACAAGGTTGCCTCCGTGTTTTTCTTGTTCGACATCGTTTCCTCCGCATTTTTTTTCGTCCGACATTAAAACTAAGATTTGTTGTAGTGTTCGCCTGAAACAATAATTGTTGAGGGGGGTGAGTATATAAAATATACTCCGTAAGTAGCCCTCACCAACAACACACAAACATCCTGCTCACACAAAATCATGAAACATTCATAGTCATGCTCTTCATCACATTATGCAATCAACCATAGACACACTCTATAAGATTCGGCGACAACCACAACCATGAAGAAATTAGTTATCAATCTCGAGTCTCCCTAAAATCTCAAGCACCTCTACGCTTATCACAGCTATCCTAGCCTTCCACAGCAACTCTTGCGAGTAGAGTCGGCCCCTGACCATTTTTACCCAGAGCCCCGACACTACTGCATCAGCCCTCGACCATTTTTACCCAAGGCCCCGATGAGTTCACCATCTATCGGCCCTTGACCATTTTTACCCAAGGCCCCAATAGTTTTCCTTCCAAGAGACTCCTGACATCGACCCTCGACCATTTTTACCCGAGGCCTCGATACTCAATTAGTGACGTATCAGCCCCCGACCATTTATACCCGAGGCCCTAACACTCACCCATTCACTTTTCCCCAAGAATCCAACGTCCCTTTTCATAACCCACTCCACATCAACCCCTAGCCTACAAACAGGGTCCGAAAATATGCTTCTATTACACCCACATCTCATAAGAAAATAATATGACTCAGATCAGCACGCTCACATCATAAATGAACATTTATATAAACTATACAAGCACGCCCACGTCATAAGAAAGCATAATCACAATAATTCTATTTTAACGTGCATCCTTTGTAAACATACATCATCCCGCAACAATTATCAGCAGTTTAGCACGGCAAAATTCCACCATTATCACCGACGAATATTTAACACTACACCAAGTATACAGATTAACACAAACGAGAGTTACCAATCACAATAGCGTATCAAAATAAATATTAACCATCACGAAACAGCACATTAGAGACCAACTAGCACACATTAACGCACGCACACGCCCCCTGTCTACTTACTCACAACCGCGCCCCTAAGTTTTGCGTCGATCTCACACGTAGGCACTAAAACATAAAAAAAAACAGCAAGTTACATATACTATTCGGCCTTCGAAATCAATTCTAAGAGGGTTCAAATGACTCATTACCACAAAATCGACTTCGTATAGGTGCGGGTAACCTAGATCTAGCTCGCCAAGGTGTGGGTAGCCTAAATCGGGCTTAGAACGGATGTGGGTAAGCCCGAATGCGACTGAAACGCTGCTGTCCACGAGTTGCAGCAGAGGGGACGCACCAAATCAGCTACCGAACACTGCTGTACATGAGCCTAGGTGATGAAGGAGTGTTGTTTGGACCCGAAGCCGTCAGGAGCTGTTCGCAAATGACGATCTGTCACGAATGACACTCGAACCGTCGCTATTGCTGTAGAATCAGCGTGTCGATACCGTTCGGGTTTGGTCTCAACGTGCAATGGATCGAAGATTGTGCCGCTGCTGCTGTTAAGATTGCTGGAACGTCGTGGGTCGCCGGCCGTTGCTGCTATGGTCGTCGGGGCGTCGAGGTGCTGCCGTAATGCGGTGTTCACTTGGTGGTTTCTCCACAAAACCTTAACCATTAAAGGTAAAGTTTTGTCCGGAGGGCAAGCGAAAACTAACCTCCTTCTTTGAGCAATTAATATTAGCTCGGTTAGCAGCTAACCAATCCATGCCTAGTATCACATCGAAATCCTGCATATCCAGTTGAATTAACTTTACCTCTAAGGTCTGACTAATTACGCTTGTTTAAATGCGTAAAAAGAAGGTTTTAGATGCTGTTTTTACTATGTTTTAACTTTGTTTCGGACTTTTTCTCGGTCGTTTGAGTTCCAATTCATGCAAAATTCATATATGATGGTTTGTGGTTGCCTTATATTGTATTTATGACATTTTAGGACCATTTGGGAGTGCAAATTAATCAAAAGAAGCAAAAAGACGGAAAAAACTACATGGGAGCCTGCAGAAAAACAGGTTTTCTTCCAACTTTGCCCTTAATGAAACGCGTCTTCCAATGCGTTTTGGTGGTTCCAACCGATGCATACGTGTAGAAGAAGTGTTCCACTATCAGTTTGAGCACGATTTGGTCAGTCAAAGGAGTTGGAAATGGGTGATTCACCATCGTTTTAGGACCTACCTAACCAATTCTGCACAGCTATAAATTCCAGCAGCTTCTCCACCAAATTCATCAAGCCTTGCTTCCTTCTCTTGATCATTTTAGTGTTTCTTTGTTGCTTTCTAAGTACTTTTGAGTTGCTTTCATTAGTTGCTTTTGGTTTTTAAATTCCGAGCACTTTACATTCTTTTATTGAGCTTTGTTTTGTTTCCATTTGTACTTAGTTATTTTCTACTTATTCAAATATATAAAAATCTGGCACTTTGCTTATCTTCTCTTTGTCTTTACTTTATTTTTAGTTAAGAGAGTTGTGTTTTTGGAGGAAAGAGCACGTGACACTCCCCTTGCTTGAAAGAGAAGGGCGAAGCTCTCAATCCCGATAAAAACTCTCCGTTAGTTAACTTTTGTTTTTCACACATGCATTCCACATTCAACCATTTTACTTGCTGTATTTTCTTCAATATGTCTTTCTAAATTCCCGTCTCTAGCCCGGTTATGGATAGTTAGCCTTTTATGTCTAAAAAGGGTTGCTAAGAAGTAGTGTTTTTACTTTCCATTCATTGCTCAACATGTTTTCCCAAAAAGTTAGGATTTAGAGAAGGCCACTGTAAGTCTTAACAAGTCAATACTGAAAAGGTTGCTTATTTGCATTGTTGAGTGGTTAAACCGAGGAGAGGAGCGCCTTAGACATAAGGGTTCCGCTTAAGTAGCCTAGACATAGGACCTTAACCCGAGGTTGCGACTATTTCCATCCTAAAACTAAGATATATCTCATAATAGACATATTAGGGAATGTCTTAGGACTTTGAACTTGCTTAGACATAAGTAAAGTGAGAAGCGTAGTCGTTAGTTTCTAAAGTAAAATGCATATTATCCTTAGCATGTCCTTGATTCTTTGTTGGCTAACTTGAAGTAATTCGGGCTAGGTTTTATTATTATAAGTCCAAATCCCAAATCCAAACCATTATTTGTGACCACTTCCCATTTACAAGAATCACTCATTTCAACATTCACTATTCTTTAAAACTTCAGAGTTTGGAAATTGTTTAGAAGTCCTTGAGGATCGATACTTGGATACTCCATCCATTTTATATTACTCTGACAGGTGTGCGCTTGCATCTATATAATTGTTACCACGCTTAGTGCGTGCGTTCAGCATAACATCCCAGTCAAGTTTTTGGCGCCGTTGCCGGGGACTTTAGTTTTAAAATTATTTTCAAATTCTTTTAGTTTTTATTTTTGTGAATTGTTGTTGGGTGTAATTTCCATCCACCGTTTTTGTTCTATATTTTTGGTCGTTTATCTCACAAGGGTAAGTTAAAGTGCATGAGCACAAGATCTTTTCTTCTACCCCTTGACCCTGAGATTGAGCGGACCCTTCGAAAAACTAGAAAGGAGCAAAGACTTCGAAAACAACTAGAAAAGCAAAAAGAGAGAGAAGGTGAAATTAGTCCTGAAAGTGAGGTAGAGAGTACGAGCACATCAATGGCAGATATTCCACCTCGTGATCCGGTTGATCCACCTGCTGTTAACGGTCATATGAGAAATGATGAATTCAACCATATCCAGATGGCGGACAATAGAGACGTGGCAATGCGAGAATATGCCGCCACGGCTTTTCAGAACTTTGATTCAGGGATAGTCAACCCTATTCCAGCCCACGCAAACTTTGAGCTTAAACCAATGATGTTCCAAATGTTGCAGACAATTGGACATTTTGGAGGGCAGAAACATGAGGATCCACATGATCATCTGAAATCATTCATTCAAATTGCAAATGCATTTCGATTACCTGGTATAACAGACGATGCTCTGAGACTAACACTTTTTCCATTTTCTTTGAAGGACCAAGCTAGAGCATGGCTCAATGCATTTCCACCGGGATCCATCACCACATGGGGGTCGTTAGTGGAGAAGTTCTTAACAAAATTCTTCCCACCTACTCGCCACGCTGATATCAGAGAGGAGATCATCTCCTTTAGACAGTATGATCGTGAACCTGTTCACGAGGCGTGGGAGAGATTTAATGAACTAATCAGGAAATGTCCGAACCATGGCTTGCCGGCATGCATCCAGATAGAACATTTCTTTAGAGGTTTAGATCATCCTACTAAGATGATGCTAAACAATGCTGCCAACGGAGCCTTTACAAAGAAGACATTCAACGAGATAGTTGACATCCTAAATGACTTAGCTTCACACAGCGAACTATGGTGTTCGCAAAGATCTAGGGCAGCACCAAAGAAGCAAGATCCAGCTGGAGTTTTGGCTCTGGACATTGCGACCTCGATGCAAAAAGAGATGGTTACAATGAACCAGAGGCTGAAAGAGATGGCATTGGGAATAAAAAATCCATTAGCCACGCCGATACAACCTGTGCAGTCGGATTATTGCACTCCTGCCCCTGTTTGCCAAGTCAACGATCTCATTTGTTCATTTTGCAGTGAAAACCATATTTATGATAATTGTCCACATAACCCTGCTTCTGTTTTTTATGTAGGACATGGGAACAATAGGAACTTTAACCCATATTCGAACACCTACAACCCAGGTTGGAGGCACCACCCTAATTTCTCATGGGGAGGTCAAGGAGGTTCGAGCGGTTTTAATCAAGGGCAGAGCCAACAGAACAAGCAGCCCTATGTTCCACCTACACAGCAATACATCCCACCACCGCAACAGCAGTACAATCAGAGAACACAGACTCCACCAGTTCAAAATAACAACTCAAATCTTGAGAATATGATGAAGGAGTACATGGCCCGAACCGACGCAGTGATACAATCCCAAGCGGCATCAATGAGGAATTTCGAGACCCAATTGGGACAGCTCGCCAATGAATTGAAGAATAGACCCCAAGGTTCTTTTCCAGGCCATACTGAATTACCAAAACGAGAAGGGAAAGAACAGTGCAAAGCTGTCACCCTTAGGAGTGGACTGGCATATGATGGACCAACAATGCCAACAACAGATGTACAGATTCCGTCCACTGAACCAATTGTAAAGATACCAGAAAATCCAACAACACTAGAAAAAGAAAATATTAGAAAAGGTAATGAGGATACCCCGAGTGTTCCTCCACAGGTACAGCCTTCTTTTACCCCTACTCCCCCGTTTCCACAAAGATTAGTAAAGAAAAATAATGATTCCCAGTTTAGAAAATTTTTAAATATTTTAAAACAACTGCATATAAATATACCATTAGTAGATGCTCTAGAACAGATGCCAAATTATGCTAAGTTTTTGAAAAATATAGTTTCTAGGAAGAAAAAAATAGGAGAGCATGAACTGGTAGCCATGACAAAATGCAGTAGTGAAGCTGTAGGCAGCCCGCTACCCATGAAATGTAATGATCCTGGCAGTTTTACCATTCCATGTTCCATAGGAGGAAAAAACTTAGGTAGGGCATTATGTGATCTAGGCGCTAGCATTAATCTTATGCCATTATCAGTTTTCAAATCTTTAGGCATAGGAGAAGCTACACCTACTACGGTTACCCTCCAACTAGCAGATAGATCTATCATAAGACCTGAGGGAAAGATAGAAGATGTTTTAGTCCAGGTGGACAAATTCATTTTCCCTGCGGACTTTATCATTCTAGATTGCGAGGCAGACTTAGACGTTCCCATTATTTTGGGAAGACCATTTCTAGCCACTGGGGATACAGTTTTTAATGTAAGGAAGGGAGAAATTACAATGAGGGTAAATAATGAAGAAGTTAAATTTAACGTTCTAGACGCCATGAAATTACCAGGAGACTTTGAAGAGTGCTCTGCTATAAATAGCTTGAATCCTATTATGTTTGATGAGTTTTATGACTCGTTAGTTACAGAGATTGAAGAAGAGCTTGATAAGATAGCAGAAGGACCAGAAGATGTGATTAATCCTATTGAAAAAATACAAAAAGAAGAATGCAAGTCGTTACTTCCGTCCATAGTGGAACCACCCACGTTGGAGCAGAAGCCATTGCCGTCGCATTTGAAATATGCGTATCTAGGGGATAACGACACTTTACCAGTTATTATAGCTTCCAATTTATCACCTACTAATGAATATTCTTTATTGCAGATTTTGGAGAAGCACAAAAAGGCCATTGGATGGACGATAGCAGATATCCGAGGGATAAGCCCGGCCTTTTGCATGCACAAAATTCTATTGGAAGAAGATGCTAAGAACTCTATTGAGAGTCAAAGGCGGTTGAACCCGAAGATGAAAGAGGTTGTAAGGAAAGAAATTCTCAAATGGCTTGACGCCGGTGTTATATACCCAATATCCGACAGCAGCTGGGTAAGCCCAGTACAGTGTGTACCAAAGAAAGGGGGTATTACCGTGGTGGCCAACGAGGAGAATGAGCTCATCTCAACCCGAACTGTGAGCGGGTGGAGAGTTTGCATTGACTATCGCAAACTCAACAAGGTAACAAAGAAAGACCATTTTCCTCTCCCGTTTATTGACCAGATGCTCGACCGTCTGGCAGGTAAGGATTTCTATTGTTTTTTAGATGGATATTCGGGTTATAATCAAATTACTATTGCTCCAGAAGACCAGGAGAAGACAACATTTACGTGTCCGTATGGTACGTTCGCTTTTAGGCGAATGCCCTTTGGACTATGCAATGCACCCGCGACTTTTCAGAGGTGTATGATGGCCATTTTCTCTGACATGGTAGAAAATATTCTAGAAGTTTTTATGGATGACTTTTCTGTTTTTGGAAATTCTTTTGACGCATGTTTAGTTAATTTGGAGAGAGTATTGGAGAGATGTGAACAAACAAACCTAGTCCTAAATTGGGAGAAGTGTCATTTCATGGTACAAGAGGGTATTGTTTTGGGTCACAAAATTTCCAAGCAAGGAATAGAGGTAGACCACGCTAAGATAGACATCATTTCAAAGCTACCTCCTCCTACAAATGTCAAAGGGATTAGAAGTTTTTTAGGGCATGGGGGATTTTACCGCCGCTTTATAAAAGACTTTGCTAAAATTTCTAAACCCTTGTGTCAATTGTTAGAACATGATAGACCATTTGTTTTTGATGATGACTGTTTAAAATCATTTGAAATGTTGAAAGTTGCTCTAAGTTCAGCTCCTATAATTATCGAACCTAATTGGGATTTACCTTTTGAGCTCATGTGTGATGCTAGTGATTATGCAATAGGAGCTATGTTAGGACAACGTAAAAACAAGATCTTGCATCCTGTGTATTATGCTAGTAAGACTCTGACCGGTGCACAACTCAATTACACTACTACTGAAAAGGAACTGTTAGCAGTTGTGTTCGCCTTTGATAAGTTTAGGTCTTACTTGATAGGCACAAAAGTCATTGTTTTTACTGACCATTCTGCTTTAAAATATTTATTTGCTAAAAAAGATGCTAAACCACGTTTGATACGGTGGATTTTGTTACTTCAAGAGTTTGATATTGAAGTTAGGGACAGGAAGGGTACTGAAAACCAAGTTGCTGATCACCTGTCTAGATTGGAATCCCCGCTCTGTGATGATGGAACTGTTATACGTGAACAGTTTATTGACGAGCAACTCTTGCGAGTTGATTCAGTTCCGTGGTATGCCGATATAGCAAATTATTTGGTAAGTCGAATAGTTCCTTATGAGTTCAACAAGCAACAGGTAAAGAAATTTTTAAATGAAGTTCGATGTTATCGTTGGGATGAGCCTTTTTTATATAAGCTAGGACCTGACAATATCTTACGCAGGTGTGTCGCAGAAGAAGAGCACGAGGCGATATTAGACGCTTGTCATATGTCTCCATATGGAGGACATTTTGCAGGACACAAAACCGCAGCCAAAGTTTTGCAAAGTGGGTTCTTTTGGCCCACTCTGTTCAAAGATGCACATAAGTTTACCCAGGTTTGTGACAAATGCCAACGGACAGGTAATATATCTAAACGCCACGAAATGCCTCAAACCCCGATCCTGGAGATTGAAATATTTGATGTGTGGGGTATAGATTTTATGGGTCCATTTCCATCTTCTAATGGTAAGCTTTATATATTGTTAGCAGTAGATTATGTTTCGAAATGGATAGAAGCCATTGCAACTGCTACCAATGATTCCAAAGTTGTCATTCGTTTTCTGCAAAAGCACATTTTTACGCGTTATGGAACCCCGCGTTGTCTGATAAGCGATGGGGGGGCTCATTTTGTGAATAGGTCTATGCAAAAGTTGCTGACTAAATACAATGTGCGTCATAGGGTTGCAACAGCATATCATCCTCAGTCGAATGGGTTAGCCGAAATATCTAATAGGGAGATAAAAAACATTTTAGAAAAAACTGTAAATCTTAACCGTAGGGATTGGTCTTTTAAGCTTGATGATTCACTTTGGGCATATAGGACAGCATTTAAGACTCCCCTCGGCATGTCCCCCTATAGGCTAGTTTTTGGAAAAGCATGTCATTTGCCTCTTGAGCTAGAATATAAAGCATTTTGGGCTACTAAGAAATTAAATTTTGATTTGTTGGCTGCAGGTGAAGCGAGGAAGTTACAATTGTTGGAATTAGAAGAACACAGGCACTTTTCTTATGAGAATGCTAAGTTGTTTAAGGAAAAAACTAAACAGTGGCATGATAGGCGTCTTCGGCCGAACAATCTTCAAGAAGGTGATCTGGTTCTGTTATTCAACTCTAGGTTGAAACTTTTCCCTGGAAAACTTAAGTCTAGATGGTCTGGTCCCTTTCAAATTTTTAAAGTCTACCCATATGGGGCAGTGGATCTAGTTGACTCTAAAGGAAATGTTTTTAAAGTAAATGGGTAGAGACTTAAGCCGTATTTTGGAGAACCAGTGGATAGAGGAAAAACCTCTATTCAACTTTCAGGTCAATAAATGTTTGCGAAAAATGTTTTTCCTTCTTATCCGTTTTTGAAAGAACAAAAGTAAAGGAAGGAAGTCTTTGTATCTTGTATTTTCTCTTTGTTTCATTATAAAGTTTTTCTTATTAAGAGAATGTTTTTGAAAACGTTGAAAAAAAAAGAAACAAAAAAAGAAAGAAAAAAAATGTTGAAAAACAAAAAAAAGAATTACGCAGGCGCCTGGCGCCTGCCCTGTTTTTCCAGCATTTCGAAAACTCTCAGGTTCGAGAAGTCGTGCAACATATCTACAACTTACGGACTTCATTGGATTTTGCGGTTTTACCTTCATGGCCTCCAGCGCTAGTTGCTATCCTTGGTCATCCATCTCCCAGTATTGACACTGATCCTAGTCCACAACCTCCGACTTCATGAAGGGGAGGTTCCTTCTTTGCTATTTTTTGTGTTTTATTCTTTTGGTTAATGACGTAGTTGCATATTCTAGCATTACTACGCATGTTTTTTTTGTATTGATTATGTTTCGAGCTCAGTTGAAGCATGAATAAATTAGTATCGTTTATCTTCTGATCACTTAAAGTATGCCTTCACTTAACCTTAGTTTAGCTTTTCACATGCCTATTTTGAAGCATCTGTGCTGTGCATGTGATTTCATGTCGATGATGATTATAAGAGATTGTTGAGTTTTATGTTCTATGCCTGACTAAGCTTTGAGCTATTTCCTTTGTTTATGTGATAAACTCATTTTCTTTTATGTCTTTTTGATATTTACAGACTTTAAGCTTTTTCTTTGCCCCTATATAGGAAGTCCTTGTCCTTTTTACTGTTAAGCCTTTTTCATCCGATGCAAAAGTCTTTTCCCAGTGAGGACACTGTCTCTCTTAAGTTTGGGGGGGACAGTCGTTGTGTCAGTCGTTGTTTCAGAAAGATAAGGTGTTATTTATATTTAAAAAATCATGCTATTTTCTTTTGAAAAAGAGTCAGTTGGAAAGAAAGAAAATGTTGAAAAAGCACTTAGCTAAAAAAAATAAAAACGAAAGAAAGAAAGAAAAAAGTTGCAAAAGAGTAAAAAGAGTCTTGTTGAGAGAAAATAAGAGTGGGGAAAAGACTTGTGTTAGAAAGAAAAGAGTGGTAAAAACAATGAGAGTTAAAGAAAATGTATTTATGATTCCCGAGTCCTACTGTAGACACCCATTTAGTTTTAGGTTGGGTGTTGACTTTGAAAATAGCAGTAAAGATGGTGATAAGTGACTTCGTGTTTCTCATTGTCGTCGTTTTATGACCTAGCTATTAGTTCAAAGTCTTTCTACGAGTAGCTGTGGTTGAAACCGATGTTAGTGTGTGGAAACCTCAGGGGCTAGTAGCCGGTCTGTCAGATGTAAAAGTCTTAGTGTAAGGAGGGAGTGTGCAGATTCCTTAGGGGTATTTGAAAACGTTTTCTGTTTGTGAAAGAGAAAAAAAGATTTTGAAAGAAAAAGTTTTTATCATTTCAAACTTGGTTTATAGTGACTAAGTTTACAAAGGCAATAGAATGGTAGGCTCTGACATCTTTTCCCTGAGACAATTTATGATTGAACATCTCGGTTGCTTTTGCTTTTCCTTGTCCATGTGTTAGAAAGCTGATTAAAGTTGCTAAGTTTTGCTTGAGGACAAGCAAAAAGTTAAGTTTGGGGGTGTGATTACGCTTGTTTACATGCGTAAAAAGAAGGTTTTAGATGCTGTTTTTACTATGTTTCGGCTTTGTTTCGGATTTTTCTCGATCATTTGAGTTCCAATTCATGCAAAATTCATATACTATGGTTTGTGGATGGCTTATGTTGTATTTATGACATTTTAGGACCATTTGGGAGTGCAAATTAATCAAAAGAAGCAAAAAGACGAAAAAGTTACATGGGAGGCGCCAGGCGCCTGGGATGCCTGCAGAAAAACAGGTTTTCTTCCAACTTTGCCCTTAATGAAACGCGTCTTCCAATGCGTTTTGGTGGTTCCAACCGATTCATACGTGTAGAAGAAGTGTTCCACTATCAGTTTGAGCACGATTTGGTCAGTCAAAGGAGTTGGAAATGGGTGATTCACCATCGTTTTAGGACCTACCTAACCAATTCTGCACAGCTATAAATTCCAGCAACTTCTCCACCAAATTCATCAAGCCTTGCTTCCTTCTCTTGATCATTTTTAGTGTTTCTTTGTTGCTTTCTAAGTACTTTTGAGTTGCTTTCATTAGTTGCTTTTGGTTTTTAAATTCCGAGCACTTTACATTCTTTTATTGAGCTTTGTTTTGTTTCCATTTGTACTTAGTTATTTTCTACTTATTCAAATATATAAAAATCTGGCACTTTGCTTATCTTCTCTTTGTCTTTACTTTATTTTTAGTTAAGAGAGTTGTGTTTTTGGAGGAAAGAGCACGTGACACTCCCCCTTGCTTGAAAGAGAAGGGCGAAGCTCTCAATCCCGATAAAAACTCTCCGTTAGTTAACTTTTGTTTTTCACACATGCATTCCACATTCAACCATTTTACTTGCTGTATTTTCTTCAATATGTCTTTCTAAATTCCCGTCTCTAGCCCGGTTATGGATAGTTAGCCTTTTATGTCTAAAAAGGGTTGCTAAGAAGTAGTGTTTTTACTTTCCATTCATTGCTCAACATGTTTTCCCAAAAAGTTAGGATTTAGAGAAGGCCACTGTAAGTCTTAACAAGTCAATACTGAAAAGGTTGCTTATTTGCATTGTTGAGTGGTTAAACCGAGGAGAGGAGCGCCTTAGACATAAGGGTTCCGCTTAAGTAGCCTAGACATAGGACCTTAACCCGAGGTTGCGACTATTTCCATCCTAAAACTAAGATATATCTCATAATAGACATATTAGGGAATGTCTTAGGACTTTGAACTTGCTTAGACATAAGTAAAGTGAGAAGCGTAGTCGTTAGTTTCTAAAGTAAAATGCATATTATCCTTAGCATGTCCTTGATTCTTTGTTGGCTAACTTGAAGTAATTCGGGCTAGGTTTTATTATTATAAGTCCAAATCCCAAATCCAAACCATTATTTGTGACCACTTCCCATTTACAAGAATCACTCATTTCAACATTCACTATTCTTTAAAACTTCAGAGTTTGGAAATTGTTTAGAAGTCCTTGAGGATCGATACTTGGATACTCCATCCATTTTATATTACTCTGACAGGTGTGCGCTTGCATCTATATAATTGTTACCACGCTTAGTGCGTGCGTTCAGCATAACATCCCAGTCAGTCAACCCTATTCCAGCCCACGCAAACTTTGAGCTTAAACCAATGATGTTCCAAATGTTGCAGACAATTGGACATTTTGGAGGGCAGGAACATGAGGATCCACATGATCATCTGAAATCATTCATTCAAACTGCAAATGCATTTCGATTACCTGGTATAACAGACGATGCTCTGAGACTAACACTTTTTCCATTTTCTTTGAAGGACCAAGCTAGAGCATGGCTCAATGGATTTCCATCGGGATCCATCACCACATGGGGGTCGTTAGTGGAGAAGTTCTTAACAAAATTCTTCCCACCTACTCGCCACGTTGATATCAGAGAGGAGATCATCTCCTTTAGACAGTATGATCGTGAACCTGTTCACGAGGCGTGGGAAATATTTAAAGAACTAATCAGGAAATGTCCGAACCATGGCTTGCCGGCATGCATCCAGATAGAACATTTCTTTAGAGGTTTAGATCATCCTACTAAGATGATGCTAAACAATGCTGCCAACGGAGCTTTTACAAAGAAGACATTCAACGAGATAGTCGATATCCTAAATGACTTAGCTTCACGCAACGAACTATGGTGTTCGCAAAGATCTAGGGTAGCACCAAAGAAGCAAGATCCAGCTGGAGTTTTGGCTCTGGACATTGCGACCTCGATGCAAAAAGAGATGGTTACAATGAACCAGAGGCTGAAAGAGATGGCGTTGGGAATAAAAAATCTATTAGCCACGCCGATACAACCTGTGCAGTCGGATTATTGCACTCCTGCCCCTGTTTGCCAAGTCAACGATCACACATCTTTGTTTTGCAGTGAAAACCATATTTATGATAATTGTCCACATAACCCTGCTTCCGTTTTTTATGTAGGACATGGGAACAATAGGAACTTTAACCCATATTCGAACACCTACAACCCAGGTTGGAGGCACCACCCTAATTTCTCATGGGGAGGTCAAGGAGGTTCGAGCGGTTTTAATCAAGGGCAGAGCCAGCAGAACAAGCAGCCCTATGTTCCACCTACACAGCAATACATCCCGCCACCGCAACCGCAGTACAATCAGAGAACACAGACTTCACCAGTTCAAAATAACAACTCAAATCTTGAGAATATGATGAAGGAGTACATGGCCCGAACCGACGCAGTGATACAATCCCAAGCGGCATCAATGAGGAATTTCGAGACCCAATTGGGGCAGCTCGCCAATGAATTGAAGAATAGACCACAAGGTTCTTTTCCAGGCCATAATGAATTACCAAAACGAGAAGGGAAAGAACAGTGCAAAGCTGGCACCCTTAGGAGTGGACTGGCATATGATGGACCAACAATGCCAACAACAGATTCCGTCCACTGAACCAACTGTAAAGATACCAGAGAATCCAACAACACCAGAAAAAGAAAATATTAGAAAAGGTAATGAGGACACCCCGAGTGTTCCTCCACAGGTAAAACCTTCTTTTACCCCTACTCCCCCGTTTCCACAAAGATTAGTTAAGAAAAATAATGATTCCCAGTTTAGAAAATTTTTAGATATTTTAAAACAATTGCGTATAAATATACCATTAGTAGATGCTCTAGAACAGATGCCAAATTATGCTAAGTTTATGAAAGATGTAGTTTCTAGGAAGAAAAAGATAGGAGAGCATGAACTGGTAGCCATGACAAAATGTAGTAGTGAAGCTGTAGGCAGCCCGCTACCCATGAAATGTAACAATCCTGGCAGTTTTACCATTCCATGTTCTATAGGAGGGAAAATGTAACGACCCAGACTTTTCCGCACACCTCTAGGTCACATTTACTACCCAACTAATTAAATTAACTTTCTAATGCAAACAAACATATAAAATGAAGTTTCAATCCTCATCAATTTATCGATAATTCAATCTCAAAGAATAACAATCAACAACATTCGTAATCCATTCCACGAGGCAAGTTTATTATTCAATCTATATTAATCTAAATAAATGGAATAAAACTCAAATGGGCTCCAATCCCGAAAGGGAACTAACAACAAGGAAAAAAAAAATATCTCCCGATTCAGGACTAACTAACGTGAGGGACTCGGGGCGTTACATAAAAACTTAGGTAGGGCATTATGTGATCTAGGCGCTAGCATTAATCTTATGCCATTATCAGTTTTCAAATCTTTAGGCATAGGAGAAGCTAGACCTACTACGGTTATCCTCCAACTAGCACATAGATCTATCATAAGACCTGAGGGAAAGATAGAAGATGTTTTAGTCCAGGTGGACAAATTCATTTTCCCTGCGGACTTTATCATTCTAGATTGCTAGGCAGACTTAGACGTTCCCATTATTTTAGGAAGACCATTTCTAGCCACTGGGGATACAGTTTTTAATGTGAGAAAGGGAGAAATTACAATGAGGGTAATTAATGAAGAAGTTAAATTTAACGTTCTAGACGCCATGAAACTACCAGGAGACTTTGAAGAGTGCTCTGCTATAACTAGCTTGAATCCTGTTATGTTTGATGAGTTTTATGACTTGTTAGTTACAGAGATTGAAGAAGAGCTTGATAAGATAGCATAAGGACCAGAAGATGTGACTAATCCTGTTGAAAGAATACAAAAAGAAGAATGCAAGTCGTTACTTCCATCCATAGTGGAACCACCCACTTTGGAGTAGAAGCCATTGCCGTCGCAATTGAAATATGCGTATCTAGGGATAACCTCACTTTACCAGTTATTATAGCTTCCAAGTTATCATCTACTAATGAATATTCTTTATTGCAGATTTTGGAGAAGCACAAAAAGACCATTGGATGGACGATAGCAGATATCCGAGGGATAAGCCCGACCTTTTGGATGCACAAAATCTTATTGGAAGAAGATGCTAAGAACTCTATTGAGAGTCAAAGGCGGTTGAACCCGAAGATGAAAGAGGTTGTAAGGAAAGAAATTCTTAAATGGCTTGACGCCGGTGTTATATACATAATATCCGACAGCAGTTGGGTAAGCCCAGTACAGTGTGTACCAAAGAAAGGGGGTATAACCGTGGTGGCCAACGAGGAGAATGAGCTCATCTCAACCCGAAGGGTTCATAGAACAAGGTCAAGAGCAAAAGGTTTGCAAGCTTAAACGATCCATATATGGACTCAAACAAGCATCTCGATCTTGGAACATAAGGTTCGATACTGTGATCAAATTTTATGGTTTTAACCAAAACGTTGATGAGCCTTGTGTATACAAGAAGATCGTCAACAACACCGTAGCCTTCTTAGTGTTGTACGTGGATGTTATCCTACTCATTGGGAATGATGTAGGATACCTCACTGACATAAAGAAGTGGTTAGCGACTGAGTTCCAAATGAAGGATTTGGGAGAAGCTCAGTATGTTCTTGGCATCCAAATTCTAAAGGATCGCAAGAACAGAACGTTAGCTCTGTCTCAAGCAACTTATATCGACAAGATGCTTGCTTGATATTCGATGCAGAATTCCAAGAAAGGTTTATTACCCTTCAGCCATGGAATTCATCTGTCTAAGGAGCAGTGTCCTAAGACACCTCAAGAAGTTGAGGATATGAGACGTATACCCTATGCTTCTGCAGTGGGCAGCCTGATGTACGCTATGCTGTGCACTAGGCCTGACATTTGCTATGCGGTAGGGATAGTCAGTAGGTACCAATCCAACCCAGGATATGATCACTGGACTGCTGTTAAGGGAATCCTAAAGTATCTTAGGAGAACGAGGGACTACAAGCTCGTGTATGGCGCTAAGGATTTGATCCTTACAGGATACACTGACTCTGACTTCCAAACAGACAAGGATTCAAGAAAATCCACGTCGGGGTCAGTATTCACTCTTAACGGATGAGCGGTAATTTGACGAAGCATCAAACAACGATGCATCGCAGACTCCACCTTGGAGGCTGAATATGTTGCGGCTTGTGAAGCAGCAAAAGAGGCGGTTTGGCTTCGAAAGTTCTTGACAGATTTGGACGTCGTTCCAAACATGAACTTGCCCATCACACTTTATTGTGATAACAGTGGTGCTGTGGCAAATTCTAAAGAACCTCGAAGCCATAAGAGAGGCAAACACATTGAAAGGAAGTACCACCTTATACGAAAGATAGTGCAACGAGGAAATGTGATTGTCACGAAGATCGCTACAGAGCACAATATTGCTGATCCTTTTACAAAGGCACTCACGGCTAAGGTGTTTGAGGGCCATCTAGAAAGTTGTGGGGTGCAAGTGGGTTTTCAGGATTAAACGGAATACATATAGCTCTATATCACACTATAAAGCTCGCCTAGTGGCCAAGGGGTTTCATCAGACAGTAGACATTGATTATTCTGAAACTTTCAGCCCTATTGTCAAACTGGCTACTATTATAGTTATTTTTACTTTGGCACTTGAAAATGGTTGGGATCTTCGTTAAACAGACATCAACAACGCCTTCTTACATGGGCTTCTACATGAGACTGTCCTAATGGATCAACCAACAGGTTTTATATCTCCAAGTTCTAAGCATCTAGTATGCAAACTTCGAAAAGCCTTATATGGCCTAAAACAAGCCTCTAGGACGTGGTTTGAAAGACTCACTACTTTTCTAAACACTCTGGGATTCATTGCATCTAAAGCTGATCCTTCCTTATTCTACAAAGTTAAAAAGGCCAGGCCTGCTATATTTTGATCTATGTTGATGACATAATAATTACCGCAACTCTTCCTCAGCCATTGAAAACATCATTTATACATTCCACAATAAATTTTCTGTAAAGGATTTGGGTAAACTCAACTATTTTTTAGGAATTGAGGTATCCTATCCCAATTCCACAATTCTCTTTCTTTCTCAATCTAAATATATTACAGGCCTGTTACAAAAGGCTAAAACACTTGAAGCCAATGCCATTACTACCCCTATGACTAGTGGTTTGATATTTTCTGCAAAGCAAGTGTATTTATTGTCGAATCCTTTCTTATACCGCATTGTAGTAGGTGCCCTACAATATGTAACCCTAACTAGACCAGAAATTTTCTATTCAGTAAACGAAGCATGTCAGTTCATGCATGCTTCTACCACTACTCATTGGCAGCTAGTCAAAAGAATACTCAGATATCTTAAGGGTTCCTTTGACCACAACCTATTACTATATAAACCTACCGAGCTACTACTCCAAGGCTATGTAGATGTAGACTGGGCATCAGACCCATATGACAGAAAATCCACTTCTGGATTTTGTATTTATTTGGGAGGAAACTCTATTTCATGGGGTTCTAAAAAGCAATCAATAATATCGAGGTCAAGTACAGAAGCTGAATATCGTGCCCTAGCCCTTGCTGCTTCAGAGTTGGTTTGGTTGAAAACTCTATTCCGTAAACTTCGCATGCCGATTTTGCCTTGTCCGGTTCTGTGGTGTGACAATCTAAGTTTGGTTCATCTCAACTCCAATATTGTCCTGCATTCCAAAACCAAACATGTTGAAATTGATATATATTTTGTCCGTGATTTGGTAATTTCAGGGCAAATTCGAGTATAACACTTACCTTCGACTGCTCAAATCGCTAACATGCTCACAAAGCCCTTGTCTCCTTCTCAATTTCAAGAACTGAAAAAGCAAGCTCAACGTTCGTATGCCTACCATTGGCTTGAGGGTGGCTGTTAAGATTAGTCATTAAGTGGGCTTTGTTATTTCCATGTGGACGGTTGTTATTTATGTTAGTATGAAATAACAAAATGGTTATAATTAGTTTTCCCATTTGGTAGTAATAGGGGCGGGTGTGTGAGTTTATGAACTGTTGGAAATGTCTTTTCGTTATTGGATTATCTAAAATGCATATTTTTATGTCGTTATGATTACTGGATGTGTTAGTTAGGAAACTTGAATGAATGCTCTGAAATTTGCCATTCGTGCTAGCGTTACGTTGTTGGAGTAGGTTGGATGAAATTGTTTAGCTTTCTTTTGTCAGATGTGTATTATAGTTACCTGTTGAAAGGGTCTGTTCAAAGGCTGTGCGAGTTGTATCTATTCTTATCACTTTGTGTAAAGCATGTTGAAAATGTATGCGAGTGTTGCTATTTATCTTACAAGAGCCATTACGTGTGTG
This sequence comes from Momordica charantia, assembly GCF_013281855.1. NCBI lineage: Eukaryota > Viridiplantae > Streptophyta > Magnoliopsida > Cucurbitales > Cucurbitaceae > Momordica > Momordica charantia. The sequence goes on along the minus strand of NW_028275167.1, from coordinate 16,644,264 downwards.
TTTCCTTATGATGTGAGCATGATGTTGGTTGTTAAATGTTGTGTTATGCGATCCTTATGCGTTAAAATCATGTAGGACAATGGGTTGTGCTAGGACATTGTAATAAGTGTAATTAGGAGGCTAGTACTGGAAATCTTGGTTGGAGACGAGAAGTGGAGTGGGATGTTATGAAAGAAAACACCGCGAGTGTCAGGGCCTCGGGTGCAAAGGTCGGGGACTGATATGGTACTACTAGGGGTGGAGGCTCTAGGTACAAAGGTTATGGGCCGATACGCCAGTCTTAGTATGGACGAATGTCGAGGCCGTAGGTACGAAGGTCGGGGTCGGCATGAAGAAACAAATCATTGGATCAACACTGCTAGTTGGGTGATGGGTTCCAAGTACAAAGGTCGGGGGTTGACACGCCAACTTGGTTTGAATGGGTTTCAAGGCTCCGGGTACACAGGTCGGAGATCGATATGTGAACATGAGCGTCGAAGCCTTGGGTACAAAGGTCAAGGGTCGAACACCAAGTTATGTAAATAAGTATCGGGACCTTGGGTACAAAAGTCAAGGCTCGATACTAACGAAATGTGGTGATGAAGTTAGAAGGTGTTTGAGAATAGTCAAACACCTACGGGCTAAGAGATGTGGGTTACGAGAATAGTCAAACACCTACGGGCTAAGAAATGTGGGTCGTGATAGTTTAACGCTCGTTGTGTGTGTTTGGTGTGTTGCCCTAAACTCATAGTTTGTATTTTGTAAAAACAAATGTATATTCAATAAAGTTTTATTCAATAAATTTGTTGTTGAATTCATAGCATTGCATTGTCCAAAATCCAATAAACTAAACATCCGAGGTTATTTTAGTGTAACCGGGACAGTATATGTACTGGGTATATATTTGATATACCTCTGATATCAAATATATCAGGGGAGTAGATGAGTGTTCCCTTAAATGCTGACTCTGGGACTTGAACAAGGGGCCCCACCCTCTCATTGGCCCGAGAGGAACTTCCGGTTATTGGTCGGACCATAACCAGGTTGTTCATTAGAGGAGCAGTGGTATTTAAGGAGTAAGATGTAACGCAAGGGTAAAACGGTAATTTGACCCAACTTGAGTTACGAGCACCCGTGAAAGATTGACTCGTCATTAATGGTCGTATATCTATGGACACAAAAACATTCTGCAGTGAGAAGAGTGCAACTGCGGGTCTTTAATGGAGTGACCCGTGGTTAACGAATGTTGCTTAACTCAGTCAATGAGTTTGACCGATTAATCTCGTATCATTGGAGCTTCGGATATGTAGGTCCATTAGGTCCCCTTGCTAGCTCATAACGGGTAAAATGAGGATCAAGTTTTTGGAAGAATTTGAACTGTTCAAATTTCTTAAGGGATTATATGTATATTGATACATTATAATATATAGTTGATTCTAAATAAAAACTATATATTACGAGAGAAATTATTTGAATGAGATTCAAATAAAATTAATATGAATAAGATTCATATTAAGACTATAGGTTAAAAATAATGTGCATAAGATGTACATTAGAACTATAGGTTATACGAGAGAAATGCAATAGAATATGATTCTATTTATGTGATAAATAATTAAGGGTTAATTATTTATTTGATATATATATACATATTAATTAGATTAATAATTAATTAACATTTATTAATTAATATGATTAATTAATTAATTATATATATATATATATTAATTATTAATATTAATATTAATAATATTATTAATATTAACACTCTCCTACTTAATTGCAGGGGAGTGGGGGCAGTTATGACGTGGGGAGTTATCCCCACGTTATATCAGTTTTTTTGCAGAAGTGTTCTGCAACAGGAAAAAGGCCCCCAACGGAGAACAGTGTGTTTTTTTATCTCAATCAAGCTCTGTCCTTCAACTCTCCCTCACATTGCAAACGAAACGCTCCCACAAGCGTGTTCTCGAAACCCAAGAGGATAGCAAGGAAGACTCGGTGGTGTTGTTCAGGTGGAAACCGTTGAAGAAAAGTTCTTCAAAGGTATTGGTTTTCCTCTGTATTTCTCTTCTTTGCATATTGATTTTGTTTCCCAAATATCACGAACAACGATCCGCTTCCACTCCGGGATTCACATCCCTTCTCTATGTTGCCAACCTTGACCACTTGTTGATTTCTTGAAATTCCAGTCAATATGTCGTTTTGAATATCGTGTGATAGTATGCTGGTGCTGTGTAGTTAGTGAGGGTTACTTACGGAGTATTTTATATACTCAACCCCCCCCCCCTTCATCTTCAATCATTGTTTTCAGGTAAGGATCCGGGTTATGACCATGGTGGTGACGTGTAGACGGCTCGATTGAGGAAGGACCATTAGGCTGCGATTTTTTTAGGGGCAACTTGAGATATGACAAAAAAAGTTAGGAAAATAAGCAAAATAGCAACAAGATTTGAGTTTTTCAAATATAACATTTTTTTGACAAAAAAACGGAGGCCCACGTTCTAAATTACAAATATACCCTGTAGGCCCAAACCAACAATAAATTACTTCTGATATACTAATGATTGACAGATATACTCCTGATATATATGTGATATATGTTTGATATACATATGATATGAAATTGATTTACTTCTGATATAACTATGATATATACTACTATAGGTGATATAGAACTGATTGACTTTTGATATACTATTGATTTACTTATGACATAACTATGATTGATAGATATACACCTCATATATATGTGATATATGTTTGATATACATATTGATTTACTTTTAAATATAACTATGATATCTACTACTATATGTGATATAGAACTGATTGACTTCTTAGGTACTATTGATTTACTTCTTATATAACTATGATTAACATATATACTCTTCATATATATGTGATATATGTTTGATATACATATGATATGAAATTGATTTACTTCTTATATAACTATGATATCTACCAATTATTTCGAACATATTACCTCTAATATATGTTTTATGATATACTAATATATAAAATAATTTTTTTTAGATAAAAGCAATGGTACAAACAAGAAAAATGAAATAAAAAAAACATCGTCGAAAATGTTGATGTCGTTCGTCCCAAAAGGCAACATAAACCAACGCCAAAAGTGTTGTCTATGGAAAAACGGAAAGCTTCAAAGATAGTATCTCCGAAAACACGACAATCAACAAGAACGAAGATTGATGTCCCAAGCTTTTACCTAAAGATTATACAAGAATGAAACTTACGCTTTTCTAGACTGTCGGAACTTATGCTTCTGGAACTTATGCTTCTTCTTTTATATAATTTTACGAATGACATTGTTAGTCTACTTTTGGTTTATGCAACTGGTTCGTTTTGATGTTTAAACCTTTAAGTTTTTGGTTGAAGGACTTTGCTGCTGATTTGATGTTCATGTTGATACCCAAGAATGATATTTAAACCTTTTAAGAATGACATTGTTGCTGCTTTCATTTTGATCTTTAAAACTTTAAATAAAACTTAACTGTACTATTGATATATGTACAATATATACTTGATATATCATTGATATATAGAAAAACCCTAAGTTTCTATTTACCTCTAATTTCTAATTGATTTCTCATTCACAGTAATTTCGAAAATCACCACTGACGTTCATATTCACGTTTCTTTCAAGTTTTCATTCTCATTTTCAGTAAGTATCAAATTTTTTTCTCATTTTCTATGCATGCCAATACCTACTAATTTCTAATTGATCAAAAAAATATAAGACAAAGGGTTAAAGCAGGTAAAATAATGATTTACTATTATACAACTGATATAGAACTGATTGACTTTTGATATACTATTGATTTACTTCTGATATACTAATGTTGTCAGATATACTCATGATATATATGTGATAAATTTTTGATATATAATAACGAAGCGATAACTGAAAAGGGTAATTTGAGAATACTAAAAATTTTAAAATTAGGATTTTCAAAAAAAATGCTATATCTGAAAATATAAAAAAGGCATGCTATTTTGTTAAATATAGAAAACTTATATGCTACCCATTACAAATCCCCATTTTTTTATTTGTTATTTTTCCTTATACTGTTAGGATAATGGAAGTTTTCCTTTTGTTTTGGACATTCTAGTAGAGCGATGTTTAGGTGTGGCTATAACGACCCAGGATTTCCCACACAATTCTCAGTCACGTTAACTACCAAACTAATTAAACTTAACCCCCAAAATATGTCATGACACTCCCTATACAAACAAATATATAAAAAAACAAGTTCCAATTCTCATCAAATTAACTACAAATCAATCTCATAGTACATCATTCAACAACGTTCGTGGACCACCTCACGGGGCAAGTTTATTATTCAAACTAGGCAGAACTCGAAGCATGGAATAAAACTAAAATAGGCACCCATCTCGAAATGAAACTAACAACAAGGGGAAATATCCCAATTATTCAAATGCAAACAAATAATTTATTGACTCTAGCATAATGTTTGACTAATCACTTAAGCTAAGCAAGAGTGACTAAACAGCCTATGGTCCTCGCTCGTCATGTCTCCTCCGTCCCATCACCATGGTCGCCCGCGAGTCCTTCACCTGAAACAATCATTGTAGAGGGGGGGTGAGTATAAAAATATACTCCGTAAGTAGCCCTCACCAACACACACACACATCATGCTCAACTATATCTAGAACATTCATAGTCATGCTTTTCAATACACTATGCATTCAAACATAAACACATTTCATAACATTTTGGTGACAACCACAGCCAGGAAGCACGTTAACAACCAACCCCTAGACTCCCTAACATCACATGTACCTCTACGTTTATCATAGTCATCCTACTCTTCCACAGCTATCTCCTTCGAGTAGAGTCGGCCCCTGACCATTTATACCCAGAGCCCTGACCCTGCTGCATCGGCCCTCGACCATTTATGAGGCCCCGATGACTTCACCATCTATTGGCCCTTGACCATTTATACCCGAGGCCTCGATACTCCGTTAGTGACGTATCAGCCTCCGACCATTTATACCGGAGGCCCTGACACCCACTCTTTCATTCCTTCCAAAAATCCAACCTTCACCCGAGTCTTACTATATACTTTCTTTTACCACTAACCCTGCATCTTTCAACTCACAAGTACAGTTCAGCATGCTTTCATAACTTTATCAACTTTCTAATAACGAAATAACAACTCAATCATGCTCAATATCCAACATCATTATTTAACAAGTATTACTAAGAATAATAGCTCGCTAAGCACGCCGAACAAAACATACATATCCAGGCAACAAACATTACCACAGCAATACTCACAATTTAGCAAAGCAGAAAACTCACCATTTTTCATCGACAAATACCCAACACCATTCCATGTATATCGACTACCACAACGGAAATTATTTAGCACAATGACATCACAAAATTTGCATTAAACGTCACAAAATCAGCACGTTAGAGACCACCGAGCATACATTAACACACGCACACGCCCCTTGTCTACTTACCCACAAGCTCGCCCTTAAGTTTTGCGTTGACCTCACCCTAAGCACAGCAAAACAGAAAAATACAGCACGTTACGTACGCTATTTATCCTTCGAAATTAACTCTAAAAGGGTTCGAATGACGCATTACCCCCAAGACCGACTTCGTATAGATGTGGGTACCAAGATCTAACTCGCCAAGGTGTGGGTAGCCTAAATCGAGCTTCGAACGGAAGTGGGTCACCGGTAAACGTCCTAAACACCGCTGTAACGTACAAATCCCGTCGCTGGAATCGTTGTTCGTCGGGTCGTAGCAGCAAGTCGCCGCTGTTCCGCTGCTGTACCGCCCGTCCCCCGTGCGCCACCGCGAGGGGGAGGCCGCGCTGGTTCGTTTGCAAATCGCCGGGGAAACGCGCCGCCGTCACTAGGTACCCGAACTTACTGCAGAACTCAGAGAAGCGCCGCCGTGGGACTTGCCGTTCGCAGAGGAGCGCTGCGGCCCTGCACGCAAAAACGGGTCGCGCGGTCTGCTGGGATGAAAACGACGCCGTCGGTACGCCGGGTCGCCGTCGGGTCGCTCACGTCAATGTCGCGCCGCCGTTCTGAGTTGTCGGAAAACGAAAAACAAAGGGGGCGGCTGGGTTGGAAAAAAAAGAAGAAGAAGAAAAATCGGGGGGGGGGGGGCTTGGGCTAGGGTTTTTATTTTTTTTCTTTTGTTTTGTTTTAAAACCAATTTCCCTCAATGGAGGCCTAACCATCCAAGCCCAAGAAAAAGGAGTCCATTCCCCTTAAAACAAGACCCAACATACAGAGTTCGGTAACTATTAATTTAATTGGATTTTTTTTAGAGCCGATAAATATAGATAAATTTAATTAACAATCAATTTAATATTAAATGAAAAATCTCCTGATTCGAGACTAACTAACCTGAGGGACTCGGGGCGTTACAGTGGTCTTGGTGGCGTGGTCCGATGTGTCTGGATATTTTATTACTTTTGAGTCAATGTTTTTCTTTTGATTATTTAGCAATTTACGAGTATTGGCTATGGAATAAATAGGATTTTATGTTTTGTTAGCCCACGGAGGGCGAGTTGACTTCTTTGATATTGGAGAACTTTTAAACTTTTTAGACCATGTTGGCTTTCATTGTGTGTTAAGGGGAGGGTCGATGCATGTAGCGGGGTAAAGTTACACCGAGTGTACTGTGGAAATTCAGGGGCGTTACACAATCGTCGCAGCAAGTAATAAAAAATTCGAATCCACAGAGACTAAGTGCCCAAACACTCAATATTTATCTAAGAAATCAGTGTATTCTATTAAATGATTTTTCTTCTGAATATATGCTAAAATAAACAGCGATATAGGAGGTTTAAATATACTTGTAAACACGCTTAAGATTCGCTAAAACTATCAAACATGAACAACACACAATTAACCGTGTATGAAAATAAGGATGCAAGGGGGAGAGAACCGTGACTCTTCCTGGGTTACTCTAACAATGTTGCAACATTAATTAAGTAAAGCAGTGGTCAAACAGACAATATGCTATTCCAAACCTCCCAGATTTTCTACCATTAGGGTTCTTAGACAAACGATAACAACATATATGTACAATTTATAACCAATCTAGGTGGAGCTTATTCCTAAGTTACCACGCTCTAACTCATCTAGAATCTAGCTTGAAATAAAGTTTTTCGCTCCTTATTACATTTTCCAAAAGATAACAATAAGGTATTTTAACATGGTGATCAAACACATTGAAAATAGAATAATAAAACAACTTCAAATCAAAACACACTACCATTGATACAGAACAACAAAGTTACAGCCCCTGAAATGAGTTCATAACATTGCCCCCTTACACAAGATGATTAGCTACACAATGTCATATGGGAAATCAAAAAATATAGGAATGAAAATAATACAGACAGTTTAAAAGAATCAAGAGTTCTTGGTCTCTGTTCGACAACAGTTGCCTGAGTCTTCTTCTCCTCTTGACTTCCTCGAACCATTGGAGAGGTTTTTTTGAAGTAAGGGTTAACTGATTTCAAGAATAAAGGGAATTGTCTTGTGTGTGTGGAGGCTTCTCTTCTTGTGGCCTTTATACTTCCCTCCAATTTTAGGGCAACAAAAACAAGTCCTGTGGGACCTAACTCCCACTCCCAGGTGAAACCTCCAGTTACTGTGGTAATTTTCATTGAGAAGTCTTTTCACAGCTAACTTGCTGCTTTTTGTCTCTTTCTGGACCCGATGTTGTAGCATCATCAAAGCTGCATCAAAATGGTCAAAATTAGATCATTTATATAAGCGCTAGCATTATAGAGGAGAACCGTAATTTCTTCTCTAATATATGCGCAACTCAGTGAATATGGGGCTAGATGAGGCTACCTTTAGCTATCTTATATGAAATTCAGACACAAATAACTCTCTTTCGGAGCATTATCAGTTAAGAAAATATTTTTTTTCCTAAATAAGATAAGAAAATGATAAGCGCCAAGGTTGCTCGCGTTTACAAAACTAGAGGTCTTTCTATGATCCTTGCAAACATTCACAAACGTGACTAACTTACCTAATAATTCCAACCAAGAGTACGCTTATAAGATAAATCACTCTAAGACCAACCCTATAATCTATGATGGTCACTCCTAGATCCTAAGATAACTCACTCCATAATTAGCTTGACGAGACTAATCCAATGAGTCGGTTTAACATTAAACTTAAAACAAGATTCGAAACGGACAATACGAAATGTGTTAAGGAAAAAAAGTTCTTGATTTCAATATGTTAAATATGCCATGACGTTGTCTAGAGAACTTTCTTGACATGTTATTCTCCATGATTCTCTACCATAGCTTTACTTATTCATGACCACCTACACACAAAAGAAACAAGTTAGTTACGTACCTTGTAAAGTGATTCGAGACCATGCGAACATGGTAGAACGAGTATTTTTTTTATCCATCTTGTAATGACTCTTCGTAGTTTTCAACTATACTTTCTTTTGGCCATGATTGTAGTTAAAGTAAGAATCATCCTCCAATAGTCATTTAAGATTTTACTTGTAACGCAAAATAGTTTGGACCATTCTATTTTGCTCTTCTTTCCCTCTTCTTCCTCCCAACTCTCATGGATCATTATTTGACCTTCCATGCATTGATGATACAATATTAGAAATTTTATCATCATGAGAAAACTTTGCTATCTAATAGACTTGGTTTAGCATGCATATCTGAAATAATCTCCTTTTCCAAGTTACTACTCTTTATCTCATCAATGGACATGATATCATACAATAACTTGCAATCAATAGAACTTTCATGCAAAGTTTTGCAATTGTCAAGATCCCTACTTTCCTCTTCAGTACAAAGATATAATTCCTTGCAATCAAATAAAATAGAGTCAACATGTATATCATTCAAAACATTTTATCTTTAGTCTCATTCAAACTTATTGTGAGGTTCTCGGCATTATTATCTTTATTAGAGGCACTTACCTTTTTCTCTTGGATCTTGGTAGCCTCTTTGATTGTTGTCTCTTTTTTTCTTTCCTCAAACTTTGTTTCGTCAATTTGAATTTCTTTTTGAGGTAGTAGAATAAAAGCGACATTCCTTCTATTATTATAAAAAATATATATATTAAGGCAATCATTACCCTTCACCTTCCTATCATGTTGCCACAATCTCCTAAATGAAAGGCACAGGCATGCACAAGTACAATCACAAACAATTTCATCTTTACACGTACCTATTGGAAAAGAAAGTGAAACTTGACTTTGGATCTTTATTACACCACTATTTTATTTTGATTATTTACAAGGATAAAAATAGGTTCGATTATGTACTTTTGAGCTTTATTTTACTTAAAAGTAAAAGCATGACCAAGAACATTGCTTTATGTCTGATTCATCCAATTTGCTTTGTCAGAGTCTAAACATGCCTAAGCAATTAAAATTAAAACATGATGAAAACTACATTGTTTTGCATGAAGATACACCTAGGCAGCAGGTGCTTGCCTGGACTTCTGAAACTACTATTAATGAAACGCGAATTTTGGTCTGTTTTGACACCTTCCCCTCAGCCCCACGGGTCACACATGCAAGGAGGATGATGTTTTAGCATATATAGTTCATAATGGAATTAGAAATCTATGGTTGTTCATGTTTTTGCTAAATCTCTTGACAAAACCTCAAGCTACCTATAAATTACAGCATGCTCTCCCTTCAATTCATCAAGTTCTTCAGCAAGATTTGATCACATTTTGAGAGTTTTTCTTAACTTTGTTTAGTTCTACCTCTAGTTTTGTAATGTCTTTCATTCCTAGGCTAGATTATTTAGAATTTTAATCCGTACCTTTGGTTTTCTAATTTTGGGTTGATTAGAACTCATGTTTAAATTTGTGAGTTACGTAAAATTATATTTTCGAATTTGAGAAAGAGATTTTTAATTAAATCTTAATTCGAAGTTTTTTGAAATTTAATTTATGCTCTTAGATTTTATCCTTGGGTTTCAAATTTAAGTTAATATTTTCCGAAATCCTTTTAAGAGTTGGTTTTTAATTTTGAAAAAAGGATTAGGAAAAATCCGCCTTATTTATAAGGTCAAATTTTAATTTTTCTTGTAAAATCATGGAGCAAAATGAGGCACCACGAGTCACGAACAACGCGGAAATACGAGATTTAAACAAAATATAAAATTAAAATATAAATTTGGAATTTGAAAATTGAAAAACACAATTTTAGAATTGAACATAAATTTTCACCAACATCCACTAAAATTTCCACTACTAATTTATCCCTGACTTGCCACTATTTATAGGCAATTTATACAACCATGAAGTGTTACATTTAGACAGTAATGATAGGTAGAAAAAAAGACACATGGGATATTCATAGATAAGGGTAACCTTGACACTTGGAGACACTAAGCAAATGGACGAAATTGACACGTGGGGTTAGGATTATTTAGACATCCCATATTTTGACACATAAGGTTGGACATCTAATTTTGGATAATTGTAACAACCAAATATATATATATATATATATATATATATATATATATATAAATATATATATATTTAAATTATTATTTTTTTAGTTGTTTTCTTTTATTTTCTCAAAGATAACATTTTTTATGTTACAAATTATTTTTAAAAGATAATTTGTTCTTAGAATTTAAAAAATAAAAAGAAAGAGTTTTATTAAACCTTTATCTTTTTATTATCGTTTTTAAATAAGGATTCATTAGGGTTTGTTATAAAAGCCCTTAAACCCTAGATTTTATTTTCTTAAACTGTTAGACCTAGTTTTCTCTCAAAGAGAAAAACAAAAGAAAGGAAGAAGAGTTTGGTATTTTCTCTCAAAGATCGGTAATATTTTCTTCTCATTGTTTTAGTTTTATTTTTCTTGATTTGTAATTCTTTAATTCAGTTTATTGGGAAAAGTTTTGAGGTCTTTCTTTTTTAGAATAAAAGATTCTAAGGACTTCTGCCCTAAAAATTTTCCAGAATTTTTGGTTTGAATCTTTTTGTTTATGAGATTGTTTTTGAACTATTTTGAGACTCTTTTTGCATAAAATGTTTACCTATTTGTATCCTATAAATTATAGTTTGTTGTTATGATTTTTACATGAAAAATTATATGTTTTTACCAAGTTTTAAAGGTTTATATATACGGTTTTTCATATATGATTTTTCTATAAAAATTAGTAAATTGTTAATTGTTTTATGTAAAATTCTTGGAAGTTTTATTTTATAAAACAGAAAATTTTTCAGATTTAAAATTCCCAAATTTTCAATTGTTTAGAAGGTTTTTAAGTTAGTTTTATTGAGAAACTTTTTGTAAATGTAGTTCGTATTGATTTATATCGATTCTTCTAATTTTAAAATTTGTTATTGTTGAATTTAGAGGCTTTTTAACCTCGTTTTCAGATATGGTTTTGTAGCCCCAAATCCATACTTTCCTAATTATTTTACATAAAAAAGTGTTTTGAATGGGAAAATTGGGTAGATAAGATTTGAGTTAGTAATTCGTTGTATTTTAAATCCTTGGGTAGGATTTAAGAATTTATTTTGGATATTTGTTGTTTCTAGGCCTCTAAGTTGACAACTACCAAGGAAGAAGTAGATTAGATTCGTAGGTTTTCTGAAAGAGGTAACTAATTTGTCATATCCCTTCGAAAGGTATTGTGATTTGTCATATTTCAAAAACTAAAATGTATTTTGGATTTGATAGGAATATTTGAAATTGATATTTGTATATGAAAGTCAAGTTTTATTATGGATTTGAAAAATAATTTGGCAATTGATATTATGTTTATTTGCAAAGTATTTGAAGTATTCTTATATGATTTGATAAAGTTTTGTTTAGATTTATTTAAAGATTTGAAATTGATATTTTGTTTATTTGTGAAATATTTGAAATCACGTTTTGGAGGATTGATAAAGTTTGTTTTAAATTATTTCAATGTTTTGAATTAATTTAATATTGAAAGTAAGTATTTGTTTTGCATTTTATTTGAAAGATATTTTGATTGATTTGATAGGGCTATCCGGATATGCCATGATTTTCTTTTGAGGAACGTTTTGCTTATTTGGGGTAGTAGCCTAATTTGGAATTGATGGATTTCTGTTCTGGCTTATTTGTGGGAAGACACTTTTGTGGTTTGACATTCGTTGGGAATGAAGATTCATGTGTGTGTTATTCACTGACATGGCCTCTCACACTTAAGTAACTCTGTTCTGGTCGATATTATTTCGACAACTTTGTTCTGGTCGATATTATTTCGACAACTCTGTTCTGGTCGATATTAATTCGACAACTCTGATAGAAGCTTCTGATTGATTGGTGTTACCGACGGGTAACCACATATGTTCTGTAGGCTATGCAAATAATGCAACATTCCACTCTGATGTTGAAAGTATGAATGAATGTAAGATTGTTTTGAATGTTTGAATGATTTAGTTATTCAAAAGTTTGAAAGTTGTACCAAGTGTTTTAGAGTGAACTTTTAAAGTTTTGATTGAAAGAAAGTTTGTTTTGAAGGATTTGAAGTTTGATCGAATTAAAGTTTGTTTTAAAAGAATGAAAGTTTGTTTTGATTGACTGGAAATTTTATCTTATTTGAAGACTTTGTTTTCGAAAATCTAGTTTATTTTTGAAAGTTTTGAAAATTGTATTCAATATTTTTAAAGGACTATAAAAGTTTTGATTTGTTCGTATTTTTGTTTACGAATGTTTGAAAGAAAAATGAATTTTGAAATTCGATATGGAAATTGCTTATTGGGTATTTTTGTACTCATTTTTTCTGTTTTTCTAAATGTTTTCAGACGAAGGTTCAAGTGACTGCTCAGATAGTGATTGAGGAATAGCGTTATGGCATGAGGAGTTGAAATCTTTAGTATTTTCCATTGTTATTAGCTTATGAGAATTTAGTTAGTTCTGGTAGTTATTCTTTGGCTTTATTATAGTGTAGGTTTTTTTTTTTTTTTTGTTTCAAAGTTGGACTTATCCTTATATTTTGTCATAGTATCGTATTAAATAAAGAATTCTTTCCGTTAATTTATTGTTTAGTTGTTTACGCTTCCGCATTTTGTCAGAATGGCCGTATTGGAAAATACGGGTTGTTACAATAATGTTCATAATACTTTGTTTACACAATATTTTTGTTAGAAGAAGAAAAAAGAAAGTAAAACGAGAGGAAAAAGAAGAAAAAGAAAGGCAAAACAAAACCCCAAGTTCCAACGACAGTGAACTCCAACCGTGCAAATCGAGTGATCAGAACCTTGGTTGTTGACTCAAGGTGGAGCAAGCCCAAATCTACAAACCAAACAAGATTCGTGACATTTTTCCTTCCTTCAATGACAGTCGGCATTGACCCGCACCAAAGCAAAGCTAGATTTTTTAACCTAAACCTCATCGATCTCATATCTGTAGTTGCAGACCCCTTCGACGCTAACTCAAAAATAATCCACGAAGTTTACGTATGAGTCAATAGGTAATGGCTCACCTAAATTAAGTTTTCAATTCGATTAGAGTATTTTGAATTGGTTACTAACCTTGAAATCTTTATCTCTTTTGCTATATCAACCTTTTGTCAAGGTGTAGAACATTTAGGACACTTTTATTGCAAGTAATCTTTACTCGGGGGAAGTTTTGTATGTATTGTTTGGTTGTTTGGTTGTATGATTTATGGATTGTTACTTTATAATTATTACTATTAATAAAGTTGATGATAAATGGTTGGAAATTAATGTTGGTTGCGTGAATAAGCGTGTTGTAGGAATAGCTTGTTGAATCTCGCGTTTCTAAATTAATCTAATGTACTGATATTGGATATGGATATTGAGGTTTATTATGTTATGGCATGTTGTCATTGTTGTGGTTTGATGTTTGGAATAAACTCTTGGGAGCATAATGTAGAAATTAGTCTTGTTTGGCAAAAGTATGTTGGCTTTGTCGTGATTATGGAAGCATGCTCGATTTTCTTGTAAGTTTTATGATGCATGGATCGTGGCTTAAAAAGCATGTTGTAGGACCTATGTGTCAGAGTTGTATTGTTATGAAGTGAATGGGAGAGTATCAGGGCCAGAAGGCTGATACGTTACTATTTGGGAATCGATACTTTGGATACAAGTTTTCGATGATTGATATGCCAAGTATTGGTTAAGATGAGTGTCGAGGCTGCAGTTAAAAATGGTAGAGGGTTAATTTGATGAGTCTAGTTGGCATGCAAGTATTGAGGCCTTGGGTAGAAATGGTCAATGGTCAATACATTGCAAAGTCATCGAGGTCTTGGATAAAAATTGTTAAGGTTTGATGCAACAGTTATAGGTCTTGGATAAAAATTATCAAGGGTCAAACGGCTAGAGATGCATCGATGCCCTGGGTAAAATTAGCAATGGATCGGTACAACTCGAAGGGGTAAGTCTGGGAGGAATATGAAATATGTAGAAAGGGTTAGAGAACTCCAGTAGTTTTGTAATGTGAGACCTGGACTTGGCATGTAGGATACATGTTTAGTAAGTTTATGTTATATTTTTACTTAAATCAATATATATTAATGAGCATGATGTTTTGATGTTGTGAAATTGATGTTGTGAAAAATATGTTGGTTGTGTGTGATCCTTTATGTAAATTTTACTTGTTGAGTACAAGTGGTTGTATTCACTCTCTCCCCTTCGCCTTGTTTTTCCTCTAGAATTTGCAGGTAACGAGGTAACTCATGATAATGGTGATACCATGGAGGAGACTTGACCGGAAGGACCATATAAACTCATTCTTTATTTGAATATTTTTTTTTAGTTTTCCATTTGTTGGTTTTTGATAGGATAGTTCTAGTTGTTTTTGTTTCCAATTTGGGTTCGCCACTTCATTTAATAGGTTGATTTTATTTAGCTTTATGTTAAAGGTTGTATACAAGTCAGAAGGTTATTTTAGTTTGTTGATTTATTAGTCTTTTGATAACTTTAGTTGTGCCCAATTGTTTGAGCTGTGGAATTGAAACTTTTTGAATTTTAGTAACGTGCCTCACTTTGGTGGTTGAAAATTTGGCAAGTTTTAAGCTTGTTCTTCATTTAACCATACATTGTTTAGAATTTTCCATTAGTTTTCAAGTTAAGTCAAGCTTTACAATTTATTCATTGTAAACCACACTTTGTTTATAAAACGTCAACACTATTCATTTTCTTCATCTGGTTTGTCTTTTATTGCATTGAGGGAACTTTGTAATCACACATCTTCGTGAAGTAGAATGAGTTTTACTCCTTTAAGCTCGAAAAAGACGAATAAAGTTTAGTCGGATTACAACGTTCCTAAAGTTATAGCTTGTTCCCGTTCTCAACTTCTTTAATCACGTCTACAATCTATAGCTCTTTTTAAGTTATGTTTTTTAGTTTACAAACATGAGCTAAATCCCATTATCTAGACCGTTTTAGGAAAAATTAGCTAAATCTTGAATAAAAGGGGAGAACAAAGGCCAAAGGCATTTCCCACATCTTGTTATCAACTTAAGTTGTGAAAACAACGTTAAAAAGTTATTTGGCCAATTGATGATTTAACAATGTTAAATACTGAATGTTTGACATTTTTATCACAATAAATGATTCAACAATGGAGAGGACTGATTTAGACGCAAAGGTTCTAATCAAGTAGCATAAACGTAGGACCTTGACTCGAAGTTATGGTTGGTTTTTTATTAAACTATTTTTTTTTCTAATAACCATATTAGGATGCGACTTAGAACTTTGAGATCACTTAGACACAAGTAGATTAGCAAGCAAAACTGTGTAATGCAAAATGGAAGGCACTTGGCACGTCGTTTTGTCCCCCATCTTCTTCTTAGCTGATTTTAACTCAACGGGGTGGGTTTTATTCATTCAGTATTTTAAACCTAAATCAACAAAATTCCCATTGAATTTTATTTTAAGATCAATTACATGTCATTGATCACCCTTGTTTAACCAAAAGGTCTATCTTCAAGGATAGATACTCGAAATATTTTTCCTAATTACTACTTGTGATGGGTGTGCACTTGCACTCTAATCCTTCTTGCTATTAAGTGGAACTGATTATCCCAAACAATATTACTTAACCCTTGCAAATTATAAGGATGTGGATCTGGTCTAGTGGCTAACTTCAATATCCACTGTATAGGTGCTAATTACATTAGTGGAGCTACCACTGTCGATTAGAACATTACTAGATGTGATAATGATTATAAATCTAGTGTATAAAAGATTATCTCCTTGTTCCTCCCAAGACTCTTCCTCAGCTTGCACATTGAGAGATCTCGTGGCAAATAACGAGTACTTGCACTATAGACTTACTCATTCTTCTTGGGAGTTGGTGGTGGCTTCTTCTGAAAACTCCCTTCTCTGTCGTTCTATACCACAAAAGGTTAGTAACACAATAAAATATATTTTCCATACTTCATTCCCTCACTTGAATCTCTCTTGGAACTCTCTATTTTTTGGGGTAAGGCTTCATAAAATACAATGGGTCGGGGTGTAGATACAACTACCTTAAGCAATTAACTTGATTGTTCATGGGAACCAACATATTGAATTAGGCAATCAAAATCAAATGAAATCAATGATATAAAATTACAAATAAGTGACCAGTCAAACAAGCATGCTCCAAATGGTAAAATATGAAAACTTAAATTCAACCACACAAAGGAATTTGGTACTTTTGAGGGGGGGGTTTGCAAACGGCAAGGGTGAGAGAAATACTCTCTGATTTTATTGATTCAAAACTAACATGTCAAATACAAGAGGGGGGTGCAAGCCTAAAAGTGAATTCCTAAAATTAAAATGGCCTAAAAATAACAAAATAAAAATTTAAAAAGAAATGATAATTCCTAAAATTTTTTAAACTTGCCTAAAAGTAATAAAATTTGCCAAAAACTAAAAAAAAATAATTAAAATCAAATCCTTCAAAATAGCTACCAAAAAAAAGGAAAAATAATTCCTAAGTTATTTTGGAGTGGCCGACAAGACAAGTTGGGGGCGCATATGGGGCTCGAAATAGCCCACGCAGGGGGCTGGCGCTTGAGTGGGCACGCCAATGGGCAGTGCAAGGCATGACGCCCAGGGGCGTGCGCGTCGGTGCTGACGAGGCGTGCGGCAGGGGCGTGAGGCGTAGAGAGCGCACGGGCAAGGGGCGTGGCCATGGGGGGCAGGCAGCACTGGCATCAGGCGGGCGCACGTGCTGGTGGGGGCGCTGGCCTCTAACGAGGTTGGCATCACATGGACGTGCAGGTGCTGGCATGGTTGGCGGCTAGCAGCTCGGGGAAGTGGGCGTGCAGTGGTGCACATTGAAATCTGGTGGGGCACGCGTGGGGCATGCGGCTGGGTGGTTGGTGCCCACGCTGGGGCATGAGCGGGTTGAGCATGCACTCGAGCGCTGTCATGCGTCGCCGCATGATGGTGCTTGCTGTAGGAGGCGATGTCGTGCGCTCAGAGTGAGTCGCCTTATGAGGTTAGCTCGTAATGGTAGGGTGCGTCGTGTAGTTAATTTGTGTGCGGTGGGCTTGTTCTCCGATCGTATCACTTTTCTTAGATCCTCCTTGAAATCCACCCTCCTTTTAGGGAGTTTCCCGTCTTTATCTTCCTATTCATTGGCGTAGATTGATTTTTGGACCTCATGCCCAAATATGATCATATCAGCAAGGCACTACTTGCTTACCATTGTCGGTTTTATTACCTTTCTCCGCTAAACTTACATGTTAGGCTTGCTCTTCTGGTTGACGATTAGGGACTGATGCAGGAAGAAGTGTAGGTACATCGATTCCTTCATCTGGACGTGTAGATCTGTCATAACTCAGTTCACTTCTCTTGATAACTGACTTACTTCGCTATTTACCATCTCGATCTCGCTTAAGATTTTTTGTGTGTCCTAGCAATGTACCTTGTTGTCTAGATTTCGGTTGATTCGCTATCTACCCCACTTGCATCTCAAAGTTTCTCATCGCATCGTAAGTCCTTGTCATGTATTATTTCATCCTGACCTCCAAACTCCCATTGTTACCACCAAACTTCCGCCTTGGTTCGTCCCCGAACCGAATAATGTCGTGGAATGCAGACATCGTTAAAATCTCACTACTATGAAATAAAAAGGGGAATTAGACATTGGGCTAAAGCCAAGGATACTTTCTTTTATTGCTTCATGGGTATTTGTTTCTACTTTTCGAATTACTGATGTGTTTGGGATTACGAGACAAAATGACTATATTCTTGATTGGAGTCCTGACCATCGAGGCGAGGTTTATCTCCTGGATATTCTATTATGGTGTACCTCCATTTTGTATGTTGCACTAGGAGAGCATTACTTTTCATCACTTTAAGCGGGAGGGTTCAGTAAGCTTTATAGGGTCGTTACTTCGTGAAACGTGCCAAAAATATGGGCCTTCACAGTTGGTATCAGAGCCGAAACGTTCCTGTTGACTGACCTAGTAACTAGGGTACTTAGGCGTAGTGATCCCGATTGGCCTCCTTGTCATCACCAGGTACGTCTAATGCTTGCTCTCGTGAACTTATACTTTCCCCATGGATTGCCTTTGCGTTTAAATTTTTTTTTCCATGGGTTAAAGTTGCAGCTCCATTTCGTTAGGCCTAGTGCAGTCACTGTATATACTAGCTAAAATGTAGTTGACCTTGCTCATATGTGGGAGTTTCGACTGTCATTCTACTGTTGGTCTTTTCGTAGAGTAACGTGCTAACGTCGTGCTTTATTGTTGTGCCCTTTCATCCAGACAATGCCACCCCGTCGTAGTATGAGGCTGCGCGTAGGCGTCGACCTAGCTCCCGGAGGTGAAAACGTGGCGGACCCGCCACCCTCTCCTGCTGGTGTTCAAGCAGGGGTAGTTCCTCCTTTTCCTCTAGCAGCAGATTAGGAGCAAGAAAATACCCCAGCTCCCCCGGCAGTTCCCCAGGGAAACCCACAGTTGACGTTGTTGGTGGAGGCATTGTAGGCACTGGTCAATAATACAGCACGGGCTGGCGATGCACAAACTCAGCCACCTCGACACTTTCATACGCCCCAGGGCGAGGCTCAATTCATCAAGGATTTCAAGCGTTACGAACCCCCTACCTTTGACGGGGGAAGCGAGAAAGCGACAGCAGCAGAAGAGTGGGTCAGGGAGTTGGAAGCCCTTTACGTGTACCTAGGTTGCGAGGACCAATTCAAGGTTAAGGGTGCGGTCTTTATGCTGAGGGGCCAGGCTCTAAATTGGTGGGACTCAGTAGCTGCGGCTGAAGATCATGCTAACGTACCAGTTACGTGGGCAAGGTTCAAGGACTTGTTGTACGACTACTATTACCCGGAGACCGTGGAAGACATGAAAGAGCCAGAATTCCTCCATCTCAACCAAGGAACCTTAACGGCAGCACAGTATAAAAGGAAGTTTACGGAGCTCTCTCGTTTCGCTCGGGAATTAATTCCCACTGAAGCAATGAAGATGAAGAGGTTTGTTAAGGGCTTATGCAAGGGAATAAGGGGACCAGTGGACCTTGAGCGACCCGCCACCTACGCCGAAGCAGTTAGGGGCGCCTTGATCATAGATAAGGATGTCTCCAACAGGGTCCAACCTCTGGTGGAAGTCGGATCATCCTCAGGTGTGAAAAGGAAGGTCTCTCCGGCTTACGCCTACCAGCCATTTAGAGCACCCCAGCGCCCGGCTCAGCAGCAGGGTCTGCCACCAGTGTGCCCCTCCTGCCAGAAAAGACATGCAGGGCAGTGTTGGACGGGAACTAGGGGTTGTTTCCGGTGCGGAAGGGAAGGGCATTTTGCAAGTGCGAATACTCAGAGGCTAGGGCAGATGGCTCCCCCAGCAGTTCCGACGCAGGGAGGTAATCAGAGGCGTGTCTTCCCACTTACTCTCAAGGAAGCGGCGGATGCCGAAACCGTTGTCACAGGTACTCTTTTCTCGCTTGGGATTTTCTTTTGTTTTATTTTGGTGTTGCGTGCGGGGTTTATGTCTTTACCTTTGCATTATCTCCCAGGTACGGTCTTAGTCCATAATGTGCCTGCTTATGTATTGTTTGACTCGGGATCGAGTCACACCTTCATCTCTACTGCGTTTGTTCGTCAGGAAAACCTCGAACAAGAGCCGTTAGGGTTTCCGTTGTCAGTTTCTACACCTTCGGGGTCGGTTTTGATTGCTAGTCAAATGGTGAGAGTAGGTGAGTTATCTTTTGACAATCAGACCCGGGAGGCACAGTTGATTCTACTGGACATGCGGGATTTTAACGTCATTTTGGGGATGGATTGGCTAGCTATCAACCAAGCCAACATTAATTGCTCGAGGAGGGAAGTCTCTTTCCAACTACCTTCGGGTCGGAGCTTTACGTTCAAAGGAATTTCTAGTGGAGTTCCAAGGGCAATCTCAGCGCTGAAGGCAAGACGCCTGGGGATATCTGGCCAGTGTCGTCGACATTAGTGTGACTCCACTCAGCATCGACTCCGTCCACGTGGTCAAAGAGTTTCCAGATGTTTTCCCTGATGACCTCCCGGGGTTACCTCCTGTTCGTGAACTGGACTTTTGCATCGATTTATTGCCCGGGACAACCCCTATCTCGAAGGCACCGTATCTCATGGCCCCTGCGGAACTTAAGGAGCTCAAGGCTCAGTTAGAAGAGCTCTTAGACAAGGGCTTCATTCGCCCGAGCGTGTCTCCTTGGGGTGCTCCAGTGCTTTTTGTGAAAAAGAAGGACGGATCTATGCGACTTTGCGTCGATTACCGAGAGTTGAACAAGGTGACATCGAAGAATAGATACCCCCTTCCTCGCATCGACGACCTCTTTGACCAACTAAAAGGAGCGATGGTGTTCTCGAAGATAGACCTACGATCGGGGTACCACCAGTTGAGAATTAAGGACGCCGACATACCAAAGACAGCCTTCAGGACCAGGTATGGGCATTTTGAGTTTACTGTAATGTCCTTCGGACTCACCAATGCCCCTGCGGCATTCATGGATCTCATGAATCGGGTTTTTAAGGAATTTTTTAACTTGTTTGTGATCGTATTTATCGACGATATCTTAATTTACTCCAAGACAGAAGAACAGCACGAATGACATATGCGACGAGTCCTTACCGCCTCGAGGGTGAATAGCTTGTATGCGAAGTTCTCAAAATGCGAATTTTGGCTGGGTAAGGTGGCCTTCCTTGGCCACATAGTCACCAGGGAAGGTATTGCCGTGGACCCGGCCAAAGTAGAGGCGGTCAGTGGTTTGCCAAGGGCTCGCACAGTGACCGAAATCAGCAGTTTTCTCGGGCTAGCAGGCTATTACAGGAGGTTCGTCCAAGATTTCTCCCGGTTGGCGGCGCCCTTGACTCAGTTAACCTGTAAGAATGCCACATTCTCTTGGAGAGATGGGTGCGAGAAGAGTTTTTAGGAGCTAAAGAAGCGTTTGGTCACGGCCCTGGTACTAACAGTACCGGATGGGACGGGAGGTCTAGTGGTGTACAGTGACGCGTCGCGGAGAGGGTTGGGTTGCGTTCTGATGCAACATGGAAAAGTCATAGCCTATGCCTCGCGACAGCTAAAGGTACACGAGCTTAATTACCCCACCCATGATTTGGAGCTTGCTGCAGTGGTGTTTGCCCTGAAGCTATGGAGACATTACCTCTATACAGCTAAAGGTACACGAGCTTAATTACCCCACCCATGATTTGGAGCTTGCTGCAGTGGTGTTTGCCCTGAAGCTATGGAGACATTACCTCTATGGGGAAAAGATTCAAATTTTCACCGACCACCAAAGTTTGAAATATTTCTTCACTCAGAAAGAACTTAACCTAAGGCAGATGAGGTGGTTAGAACTGGTAAAGGACTATGACTGTGAGATCAACTACCATCCGGGCAAGGGGAACGTGGTGGCCGATGCACTCAGTAGGAGGGAAACGAGCATGGCACCTCCGACAGTGCCTTATAGAGCAGTCCTAGACGAGTTGGATCGTTCCGAGGTAAAGTTAGCAGTGGAGGATGTCTCGACAGTGTTAGCTCGACTCTCGGTTGAACACACTTTAAGACAACGGATCATTGCTGCACAGAAGGGAGATACCGGCCTGAGCAAGGGCTTCAGTATGGTAGGTCAAGGGGATTTTTCTCTGTCTGGAGATATGGCCCTGCTTTATCAGGGGAGGCTGTGTGTATCAAGAGACTTTTCTTTAAGGAAGGACCTATTAACCGAGGCTTATAGTACCCCGTTCTCAGTGCATCCTGGGAGGACCAAAATGTACAAGGATCTTAAGAAGCACTACTGGTGGCATAACATGAAGCGCGAAATTGCCCAGTTTGTCAGTAAGTGTCTGACGTGTCAACAGGTGAAAGCCTCGAGCCAGAGACCTGCCGGGTTGCTGCAACCTCTGAGCGTACCAGTGTGGAAATGGGATGACGTAGCCATGGACTTCATTACAGGGTTGTCGAGGACGGCAAAAGGTTTCGCAGTGATCTAGGTAATTGTGGATCAGTTAACAAAGTCTGCGCATTTCATACCAGGCAAGGCCACCTTTTCAGTAGAAAGGTGGGCTAAGTTGTATATGCAAGAGATAGTTAGACTCCATGGCATACCAGCGTCCATTATGTCAGATCGAGACCCCCGCTTCACGTCAACTTTTTGGCGAAGTTTGCATAAGGCACTTGGGACTCAGCTCAATTTTAGTACGGCGTTCCATCCCTAGACCAATGGCCAGACGGAGCGACTGAATCAGATTTTGGAAGATATGTTGAGGGCTTGCGTACTGGACTTCGGTGGTTCTTGGGACAAATACCTGTTCTTAACTGAGTTTGCCTACAACAATAGTTATTAGTCGACCATTGCCATGGCCCCATATGAAGCTTTGTGTGGGAGGAAGTGTAGGTCGCCGATGCATTGGGACGAGGTCGGTGAGAGGGCCCTGTTGGGACCAGAGTTGGTGCAGAAGACTAATAGCGCCATCCAAATGATTAGGGCAAGAATGCAGACGGCTCAGAGCAGACAGAAGAGTTACGCAGATGTTAGGCGAAGAGCATTGGAATTTGACGTTGACGACCACGTTTTTCTTCGTGTGGCACCGGTGAAGGGAGTTCTACGTTTTGGTAAGAAGGGAAAACTCAGTCCAAGGTTTATTGGTCATTTTGAGATCTTGGAGCGCATTGGCCCAGTAGCTTACCGATTGGCCTTGCCACCGTCGTTGAGTGCAGTGCATAACGTGTTCCACGTGTCCATGCTGAGGAAGTATGTCCATGACCCTTCACACGTCTTAGATTATGAACCACTGCAGGTGGATGAAACCTTGTGTTATAAGGAGGTACCCATTGACTTGGTGAAGGTCTTGTGGAGGAATCACCAAGTGGAGGAAGCCTTCTGGGAAAGGGAGGACGAAATTAGAGCCCGGTACCCTGATTTGTTCGAACGACGAACTTTCGAGGACGAAAGTTTCTAAATGGGGGAAGTCTATGACGCCCCGCGTTACTCAGGTTAGAGTATCTCGAGTCCCCGGGCCTTTTTCTTGGAAATTTCTTTTTTTTTTATTTATTATTTAATTTCATTGTTCATTTCATTTTATTTCGAGCTGCCGTGGTAATTGTTATGAATGTTGAAGTGTATTTACGTATCCAATTATTGTGTAACGAGGAACTTGTTTTCTCTATAATCATTCTGGTCCGTTGGGCCCAAATTAAGTGTCTAAGTAGGTGGGCTTCTCTTGTTTTAAAACAAAGGGGAAAGAGAAAAGGACCTAGCTCAAGTGGGCCCCTCCTTGTAAAAACAAAAGGGAGGTAAGAGAAAACCCTAGCCTCCAACAATCCCTCCCATTCGTGAAACCCTTCCTCCCCTTCCTCATTTTTTTGTTTTCGTGTTCCTTCTTCTACCAACGCCTCAACCCTCACCGAAACACCTGACGGACGGCGACCACCGGCAACTTGACAGCAGCAATGGTAGGCGATGGCGCGGCAGGTGGCACTGCAGGCGACGACAGCGGCGGTGTGCGGCGTTGGGCAGCAGCTGCGCGCGGGTGACGACAGCAGCGGTTTCGCGGACGACGGCAGCAGCGGTGTGCGGGCATCGGCAGCAGCGTCGCGTGGGTTCTGGGCAGCGACAGAGGCACACGGTGTGTCGGACAGCAGCAGCGGGCGCGGGTTTGTTTTACAGCAGCAGGTCGTGGCGCGGGTTCTTGCTGCGCGCAGCGTCGTCGGCATCGTTTGATGAATTTTTACTGTTAATTTAGTTCGGACAGCAGCAGTTTCTAATCCCGGCACCTACCCATACCCATTAGAGGCTTGATTTACGCAACCCACAACCATTTGAGTTAGGCCTGAGTTACCCACACCTAGACGAAGTCGTTTTCTTTTGCGGTAATGAACATTGCAAAACCCCTTAGAATGAATTTAGATGGCTGGAAATTTGGTATTAATTACTTCATTGTCTATTGTTATTTAGGTGGTGAGCTGACACAGGATATAAAAGCAACAGTGAGTAAGTAGCCCGGGGCCGAGTGCGTGAGTTACCTAGTGGTAATGGAATGGTTTGGTGCTGTTTTTTTCTTATTTAGTTGAATGAATTTTGGTGCTGATTTTTATGTAGTTGTATGGTGTTGGTGCTGATTTTAATTAGTTGATCGGGTTTTGATGCTGATTTTTATTTGGTGGTATGACGTTGGTGCTGATTTTAGTTAGTTTAATGGTTTTGATGATGATTCTTAATTGGATTAATTTGTTTCGTGCATTAGGAAAATTGTTAGTCGTGGTTGTGCACTCATAGTAACTATCGTTGTGATACGTGTTGTCGCTTCATTGTTGGATATTATGAGAATGCGTGATTCTTGTTGTTGGTTGTGTCCGGTTGGTCCTGATTATTGTAGTTGGAAGTAGCTAAACCATGACGTTGTAAATGTGTCGGGGACGAAATGCATGTGTTGATAGCCTGCCTTACAGTGTTATATTATTTCGTTGGGAGTTGTTGAGTTGATGTATGGTTTGGTACGAAGGAGAGCATGCTGGTAAAAAATTTGAGTTGTGAATTGGAAAGTGGATGACTTATTTATATGTTGCCCTTGGAAGGTTAGTGGGGATTGTCATGAGCGACAGGTCGGGTTAGTGGGTTGTTAATCTGTAGGGTGTCTGAACTGAAGATGCTCACTAGTTGTATGGCTATTCAAAGCCTTGAGAGGATGCCTTGGGAATAAATGACAAGGCCGAACATCAGGTTTCAATGGAGGGGTATTGGGGTCTTGGGAATAAACGTCAAGAACCAATACGCCGGATAGTCATCGGTACCTTAGGAATAAATGTCAAGGACTGGTGCACAGTTCTAGACCTTGGGAATAAATGGCAAGGTTGAACCACAAATTGCTGAAGAGGGGTATTGGGGCCTTGGCAATAAATGTCAAGGGCCAGAACGACTCGAGGAGTGAGACTCGGAGGACTAACGTGAAGGGGGTGCTTAAGGGTAACAGTTCTAAACCTTGGGAATAAATGGCAAGGTCGAACACCAAGTATTGTAGAGGAAGGTCGACATCTTGGGAATAAATGTCAAGAGCCGTTACGCCCCGAAAAGTTAGACTTGGAGTACTAACATAGTGTGGGAGTGAATGTTAGTTCAAGTGTGGACAAATGCTAGTGAGTGGAACGGTTGGGGTCCCGAGAGTCTAGGCGTTGGGTTGCTTGTATGTAATTGTTAATCCATGATTATTATTTCGTGCTACCTATCCGTTTGTTCTGCTATTGTTCTTTGATGTGGTTATGATTGCGAGCATATTGTGGTGTCTAGTTAGGGTGGGCTACTTACGGAGTATTTATGTACTCACCCCGCCCCCCTCTACCTTATTGTTTTAGGTGTGAACCGGGCCGGCCGTGGTGATGACGTGGAGGAGGTCTGACTGAGGCAGGATCACTAGTTGTGTCGGTTAGGCTAGGGAATAATGTCGTGCAATGCAGACATCGTTAAAATCTCACTACTATGAAATAAAAAAGGGAATTAGACATTGGGCTAAAGTCAAGGACACTTTCTTTTATTGCTTTATGGGTATTTGTTTTTACTTTTCGAATTACTGATGTGTTTGGGATTACGAGACAAAATGACTATATTCTTGATTGGAGTCCTGACCATTGAGGCGGGGTTTATCTCCTGGATATTCTATTATGGTGTACCTTCATTTTGTATGTTGCACTAGGAGAGCATTACTTTTCATCACTTTAAGCAGGAGGGTTCAGTAAGCTTTATAGGGCTGTTACTTCGTGAAACGTGCCAAAAATCTGGGCCTTCACACTTAGAATACTAAGTGGGAGCAAAAAAGAATATGTAATATACAGCGTATATATTTGATATACAAAGTATATATAACATACTTTACTCTCTCTCTCACGTTCTCGTTTAAATTCACGCTGTGAGTTCCATGCTCGGACTCGTGTCGCCCTGGGTGCGGCCTCCCTACGGAAGGGTTTGCATGGTTCAATATCGAGGTGAATGGAGATAGTGTTCATAGTAAGTGGGAGAAGGACGTGTGACAACACATCCTGCGGTCTCCGCCATTGCTTTGCACCGTGAGGTTTCATACATGACCTGCGTGTCGTCCTGGAGTGATGATCCCTACGGAGGGTTCATTGTATGGAAATCAAAATCAAGGCAAACTCCAAAAATGGATAGGAGTCTCTTAGGTTTTGCTCCAATATTTTCCTTCCCTACGGCAGGATTATTGGGGTGGACCTCTGAGGTCCGAAAATGTTGGGTCACACTTACGAGCAGTTGTTAAAATAGTTAGCAATTTCCTGTCCAAATAAACGATGACTAAAATTTATAGAAATAAGAGTTATTCTGGTGTAAAATTTAGTTGAGAATGTCTCAATTCAGTGAAGGAGTACCTGTCCGCCCTACGGTGGCTATTGCTCTAAATCACTGAAGCGTCGTTGCAAAACAATTTTGTTAGGGTGCTTAATTACTTTTGCTAAATTTTGATTGGGTTTAAAAGGCTAGTGCATGAAACTAATATAGATTTGTTTTTACTTTCAGCATGTCTACTTCTATTATTGCACTCTTAGCCGCGCAAAGACTTAATGGCGAAAATTACAAACAATGGAAGTCAAACCTAAACACTATTCTCGTGATAGATGATCTTACGTTCGTCTTGCAAGAGGATTGTCCTCAAGCTCCTGCGCCTAACGCCACTATGGCAGTGCGCAACGCCTATGACAGGTGGATCAAGGCCAATGACAAGGCCAAGGTCTACATCTTGGCGAGCATATCTGATGTGCTTGCCAAGAAGCACGAGGACACGGTCACCGCTAAGGAGATCATGGACTCGCTGCAGAGTTCACAGGCTCGACATGAAGCCCTTAAGCTTATTTACAACTCTCGCATGAAGGAGGGTTCCTCACTGCGAAAACGCGTTCTCAACCTGATGGTCCACTTCAACGTGGCTGAGTCGAACAGGGCCGTCATAGATGAGCAGAGTCAGGTCAGCTTTATTCTGGAATCTCTTTCGAAGAGTTTCCTTCCATTCCGCAGCAATGCGGTTATAAATAAGCTGGAGTACACTCTTACCACGCTCCTAAACGAGCTGCAGACCTACCAGTCTCTTATTAAATGTAAGGGACAAGAAGGGGAGACAAATGTTGCCACCTCAAAGAGGTTCAACAGAGGATCGTTTTCTGGAACCAGGTCTGCTCCCTCTTCTTCTGGAAGTAAGACTTTTAAGAAGAAGAAGGCTGATGGTAAGGGGTATAAACATGACTCAGCTGCTGCTGCCCAGAAAGGCAAGGTCAAGGTTGCAGAGAAAGGAAAGTGTTTCCACTGCAATATGGAAGCGCAACTGCCCAAAGTACTTGGCTGAAAATAAGAAAGCCAACGAAGGTAGATATGATTTACTTGTTGGAAACATGTTTAGTGGAGAATGATGACTCCGCCTGGATACTGGATTCAGGAGCCACTAATCACGTTTGTTCTTCATTTCAAGGAATTAGTTCCTGGAGGCAGCTTGATGCCGGAGAGATTACTCTCAAGGTCGGAACGGGAGAGGTCGTCTCAGCTGTGGCAGTAGGGGAGCTCAAGTTGTTTACAAACAAGAATATGTATATATTATTAGATAATGTGTACGTTGTTCCTAAAATTAGAAGGAACTTAATTTCAATTTCTTGTTTGTTGGAACATATGTTTTCAATTTATTTTCATATGAATGAAGCGTTCATTTCGAGAAAAGGTGTTAATATTTGTTCTGCTTTGCTTGAAAACAACTTGTATGTGCTAAGACCAACCATAACTAAAGCAGTTTTAAATACCGAGTTGTTTAAAAATGCTAGAACTCAAAATAAAAGGCAAAAAGTTTCTCAAAAGGAAGATACCTATCTTTGGCACTTAAGATTAGGTCACATTAATCTCAATAGGATTGGGAGGTTGGTTAAGAATGGCATTCTAAATAAATTAGAAGACGATTCTTTACCACCATGTGAGTCTTGTCTTGAAGGCAAGATGTCTAAAAAACCTTTTACTCGAAAAGGTTATAGAGCCAAAGAGCCCGTAGAACTTATACATTCAGACCTTTGTGGTCCAATGAATGTTAGAGCTCGAGGAGGGTATGAATACTTCATCTCTTTTATCGATGATTATTCAAGGTATGGTTATTTATACCTAATGCAACATAAGTCTGAAGCCCTTGAAAAGTTCCAGGAGTACAAGAATGAAGTTGAAAATCAATTAGGTAAAACCATTAAAACACTTCGATTAGATCGGGGTGGAGAGTATATGGACTTGAGATTCCAGGACTATATGATAGAACATGGAATCACGTCCCAACTCTCAGCCCCTGGTACACCTCAACAAACCGGTGTATCAGAAAGGAGGAAAAGAACCCAATTGGACATGGTTCGATCAATGATGAGCTATGCTTAGTTGCCTAACTCGTTTTGGGGTTATGCAGTTTATATTTTGAACGTAGTTCCATCAAAGAGTGTTTCTGAAACACCCTTTGAGCTGTGGAAGGGTCGTAAACCTAGTTTACGTCACTTTCGCATTTGGGGATGCCCGACACACGTGCTCATGACTAACCCGAAGAAACTGGAACCTTGTTCAAAAGTATGCCTATTCGTAGGTTACCCTAAAGAGACGAGAGGTGGTCTCTTCTTCGATCATAAAGAAAACAGAGTGTTTGTAACGACAAATGCTACTTTCTTAGAAGAAGGCCATGTTCGAGATCATAAACCACGAAGTAAGGTAGTAATTAACGAGATTTCCGAAGAGGCTACAAACACGTCAACAAGAGTTGTTGATCAAACTGGCACTACAACAAGAGTTGTTGATGAAGCCAGCACATCGCGTCAGTCCCATCCACCTCAAATGTTGAGTGTGCCTCGACGTAGTGGGAGAATTGTGTCACAACCTGACCGCTATGTGGGTTTAACTGAAACTCAAGTTGTCATACCTGATGACGGCGTCGAGGATCCATTGACCTATAAGAAAGCAAAGGAAGATACTGACAAGGAGAAATGGGGTCAAAGCAATGGACCAGGAAATTGAGTCGATGTACTTCAATTCCGTTTGGGAACTTGTAGATCAACCTGACGGGGTAAAACCCACAGGGTGCAAATGGATCTACAAGCGAAAACGAGACGCCGAAGGAAAGGTACAGACCTATAAGGCGAGACTTGTCGCAAAAGGCTACACACAAAGGGAAGGGGTGGACTATTAAGTAATCTTCTCCCCTGTAGCTATGCTTAAGTCTATTAGAATACTTCTGTCCATTGCCACATATTATGACTATGAGATATGGCAAATGGACGTCAATACTGCTTTTCTTAATGGCAATATTGAAGAAAGTATTTATATATCTCAACCCGAAGGGTTCATAGAACAAGGTCAAGAGCAAAAGGTTTGCAAGCTTAAACGGTATGGACTCAAACAAGCATCTCGATCTTGGAACATAAGGTTCGATACTGCGATCAAATCTAATGGTTTTGACAAAAACGTTGATGAGCCTTGTGTATACAAGAAGATCGTCAACAACACCGTAGCCTTCTTAGTGTTGTACGTGGATGATATCCTACTCATTGAGAATCATGTAGGATACCTCACTGACATAAAGAAGTGGCTAGCGACTGAGTTCCAAATGAAGGATTTGGGAGAAGCTCAGTATGTTCTTGGCATCCAAATTCTAAGGGATCGCAAGAACATAACGTTAGCTCTGTCTCAAGCAACTTATATCGACAAGATGCTTGCTCGATATTCGATGCAGAATTCCAAGAAAGGTTTATTACCCTTCAGGCATGGAATTCATCTGTCTAAGGAGCAGTGTCCTAAGACATCTCAAGAAGTTGAGGATATGAGACGTATACCTCTATGCTTCCGCAGTGGGCAGCCTGATGTACGCTATGCTGTGCACTAGGCCTGACATTTGCTTTGCGGTAGGGATGGTCAGTAGGTACCAATTCAACCTAGGATATGATCACTGGACTGCTGTTAAGGGAATCCTCAAGTATCTTAGGAGAACGAGGGACTACAAGCTCGTGTATGGCGCTAAGGATTCGATCCTTACAGGATACACTGACTCTGACTTCCAAACAGACAAGGATTCAAGGAAATCCACGTCGGGGTCAGTATTCACTTTTAATGGAGGAGCGGTAGTTTGGCGAAGCATCAAACAAGGATGTATCGCAGACTCCACCATGGAGGCTGAATATGTTGCGGCTGGTGAAGCAGCAAAAGAGGCAGTTTGGCTTAGAAAGTTCTTGACAGATTTGGACGTCGTTCCAAACATGAACTTGCCCATCACACTTTATTGTGATAACAGTGGTGCTGTGGCAAATTCTAAAGAACCTTGAAACCATAAGAGAGGCAAACACATCGAAAAGAAGTACCACCTTATACGAAAGATAGTTCAGCGAGGAGATGCGATTGTCACGAAGATCGCTACAGAGCACAATATTGCTGATCCTTTTACGAAGGCACTCACCGCTAAAGTGTTTGAGGGCCATCTAGAAAGTCCAGGTTTACGAGCTTTGTACAGTTAGTCTAGGGCAAGTGGGAGAAATGTAATTGGGTATAGTGTATGCCCTAGTTTATTGTATTTTCCCTTTGCTTTATGATAATGTACACCCCACTCGAGTTTAGTTCAAGTGGGAGTTTGTTGGGTGTGTTGCCCTAAACTCGTAGTTTGTATTTTGTAAAAACAAATGTCTATTTAATAAAGTTTTATTCAATAAATTTGTTGTTGAATCATAGCTTTGCATTGTCCAAATTCAATAAACTAAACATCCAAGGTTATTTGTGATGTAATCGGGACAGTATATATACTGGGTATATAGTTGATATACGGGGTATATATTTGATATACCCCTGATATATGAATAGATCATGTCCCGTGAATAACCTAATGGGTCTATAGTATATGGATAAGGCTGGGTACCTTATCCTGGCAACACTATGGATACGGCCCACTCTATAAAGGTTACAGACGACTCGATCCAGGTCATTCGTGTGGAGACATGCGAGTGAGGGTATCCTATACAATGAGTTTGTATAAGACCGGACCACGAAATAGGCAATCTTTAGATATAGCACCGTTAACTAATAGGTTGCTATTTCTTAGGATGACCAGGCAACTCATTCTCAATCCTGAGTGAGTTATGGACTCCTGCCCGTGAGGGCTCGTCCTTCGATCTGTATGGGTGAGAGTGGCCCGAGTCGCCGACTCAACATTCCTACCATTTTGGGGACGGGACCGAATGGGGAGCTGGGAACATAACTTCACAAGATGGAATTCACTCTTCCCCGACTTTAGGGGAGTAGATGAGTGTTCCCTTAAATGCTGACTCCAGGACTTGAACAAGGGGCCCCACCCTCTCATTGGCCGAGAGGGACTTCCGGTTATTGGTTGGACCATAACCGCGTAGTTCATTAGAGGAGTAGTGGTGTTTAAGGAGTAAGATGTAAGTCAGGGGTAAAACGATAATTTGACCCAAGTTGAGTTACGAACACTCGTGAAGGATTGACTCGTCATTAATGGTCGTATATCCATGGACACGAAAACATTCTGCATTGAGAAGAGTGCAACTGCGAGTCTTTAGTAGAATGACCCGTAGTTAACGAATCTAGATTAACTCGGTCAATGAGTTTGACCGATTAATCTTGCATCGTTGGAGCTTCGGATCTGTAGGTCGATTAGGTCCCCTTGCTAGCTCATAACGGGTAAAACGAGGATGAAGTTTTTGGAAGAATTTGAATTGTTCAAATTACTTAAGGGATTATATGTATATTGATACATTATAATATATAGTTAATTGTGAATTAAAACTATATATTATGAGAGATATTATTTGAATAAGATTCAAATAAAATTAATATGAATAAGATTCATATTAAAACTATAGGTTAAAAATAATGTGCATAAGATATACATTAAAACTATAGCTTATACGAGAGTAATGTTTTAGAATATGATTCTAATTTTATAAATAATTAAGTGTTAATTATTTATGAATATATATATTTATTAATTATTAATTGGATTAATAATAAATTATATTAATTAATTTGATTAATTAATTAATTAATTATATTAATTATTATATATATGTTATTATATATATATTTTTTAATTATTATTATATATTATAAATATATATATATATATAATAATATTATTATTAATATTAACTCCCCTGCAAAATTGCAGTGGAGTGGGGGAGGGGTGGTTGCTGTGACGTGGGGAGTTACCCCACGTCATTGTTCTTCTTCTTCAATGGTTGAAGAAAACATAATATCACAGTGAAAAAAGGCATCCCCACATCTCTTTCAAGAAGCTCAATCTCTCCCTCTTGTTCCAAAGGATTGTTCCCACCAGCACGATCCCGAGACCCAAGAGGATAGCGAGGAAGACACAGTGGTGGTGTTCGAGGGTAATTCATTGAAGAAACGTTCTTCAAAGGTAAATTTTCCTCTGTATTTTCCGACTTTCCAATTCGATTTTGTATCCCGAAAAATAGCAAAGAAGATCTGCTTCCGCTCCGGGATTCACATCCCTTCACTATTGTGGTGGTAACGAGGGGTGAGTGGGAAAACGATGAGGGGTGTAGTTTTGCTTGAATTGTTGAGCGGGTGCTTGCGCACTGCTACTAGCTCATCCTTGGGTACTCTATAAAAGTTTGGATGGTGCCTCCATCCACGGTTGTAGGTGTTTGAATATGGATTGAAATTCCACTGGGCACATTGACCTACATAGTAAACAGACACTGGATTAGCTGGATAATTTTCATACAAGTGGTTGTCACCACAATAAACATAAGATATATTATAAATTTGTAAAATATGAGAGGGTTCAAGAATCGCTACTAAAGTAGCGGTGTTGGTGTCCTTCTCCATTGTTAGTTGTTTCGATATCTGGTTCATACCTGTCATTTGAGCTTGCATTGAAGCTGCTGTGTCTAACTCGAAAATTATTGTTGATGCTTGTTTCTTTGGCAATGACCTTCCTACTTCTCCTTGGTCATCAATGTCCGTCGTCTTGTTCAAAATATCAACGATCTCATTTACTGACTTCTCTAACAATGAGCCATTGGCGGTGGTGTTCAACATCATTCTATATAGAGGATCCAATCCTCTATAAACTTGTTCAATCTGCACACATGCGGGCAATCTGTGACTCGGGCATCTCCCAAGTAACTTTTTCAAACGCTTCCAAGCTTCTTAAACTGCTTCGTTCTCCTTTTCTCAAAAATACACGATGTCTTCTCAAAGATACATTCCTTGTCAAACTATGGTACTTTGCCAAAATAAAAAATAAAAAATCGTCAGTTTCGCCGAAGTGGTGATAGAATCTAGTTCTAACGCATTCAAAGAAGTCATTGCATTGTCATTGAGAGAAAAATGAAACAATTTTAGTCTTAGTGCATCTTCGAAACACCAGGAAGTTGAAATGCATTAGCAATTTCAATAAAAGATTTGAGATGGGAATAAAGATCTTCGTTAGTCAGTCCTCTAAACTGGCCCATCATCTGCAACATCTGTAATATAACTGGCTTAAGCTTGAATCATGCCGCTTAGGGTAATTGATTACTTATCCCTGAATTTAAGTTATGCAACACATGAGTGACGTAGTTCCGCATGGCTACATCCCGGTTATCAGCTAAAAGAATCGGATTAGGAACTTCTCCTGTTTGGTAACTCATTCGCCAGCCATATTTGCAGTCACAAATGGATATTGTTGAGGTGGAAGAACTTGTGGAGGAGGTGGATTTTGATTCATCTCGATGGTCTCTTCTTCAACCACTTCAACTTCTTTTATCTTTTTTATTTTCTCTTTCTTTTCTCAACCTCTGCTCACGCTTTCTCCTTTGAAGGATTTTTTCAATCTCTGGATCAAAGTTAAACCAACTGGACCCTGTGCTCATACGAAACTCCCTTAAAGGATAGATATAACAATTAAGTAAAATGACAGAGGCATGCAACAATCACACATGAAACAATTCACTTTAAAGGAAAACGATTTGAAAAATGAAGTCCTCGGCAACGGTGCAAAAAACTCGTTGGGACTTTCTCTACCTTTAATGATAAGAGACACGTTCAAGCATACACGATCACAAGTAATACTTGAAGTAATCCAAGGTCGAATCCTCAAGACTTGTGCTTTCAAAATCAAGCAATGAAGTGAACTGGTTCAAAGATGCAATTGTGGTTTATGAAGAAAATGGTGACAGAAGTTGTTTGGGGTTTCAAATATCAAGCAATTTTATAAAACACAACCTCTCTGCTTCTTACCTTAGTTTTGATGGAAAATATGGAAGATACACACTTTAGGGAAATTGCACCAGCCACAATGTAGCTAATCTATGGAATATGAGTTCTACTGATCTTTCACGAACCGCTTTTGGTTACTGTAGAGGCTAGGGTAACATACAATCATATTTCTATGTGTGATTACAATCCTAGAAAGTATTTATCAACTAATTTGCATTTATGGGTCAAAGGGCCTACGTCTAGGACCGTGTTTTATGCGCTTATGTAGTCACATCCCATTTTGATTTCCTATTATTTTACCTAACTCACCCTTCTCAGAGTTGACCTTTAGTGGATAAATCAAAATTTTTAGTGGCTAAATGAAAAAAAGACATAAAGAGAATTTTTTAGAAACCAACCCAAGATTGCGCCAGGCACACTTTGGGCAAAATCCCGCGAATGTTCGAAATCAAATCATTTACCTAAGTCATTCTACAAAAAGGTTGATAAATAAATGAATGCATAATCAAAGGGAAGAAAATACACAAAAACATAATAGAGGTATTTTTAATTGAATTAAAATGAATAATAACGGCGTACAAGGAGTTCTAGCTTAACCCTCTTCTCTTTAAAGCATAAGGGGATTGTAAACTCGCTTAGAAACTTAAAAAGAACATAATAGATGAAGAATGAAAGTAATAACTCGAATTAAAAGAGAAACAACAAGTATAAGTTTGGAAATGCAAGGAAAGAACAACTAAAACCTAAGTCCTATGAACTCCAAAGCTGGAAAACGAAAACTAAGGCTATATGAGTCTAAATTTGAGAAGGAAACAGGATTATGAAGTGTCGAGGGAGAGACTCCCTTATATAGGCGTTCAAAGAGGTTAAACTTCCCACTACAAATGTGTTAAGATTCTCCCAACAAACCTCTCCTTTACTTGGACGCACCATCTTGTTTAATTTAAACACATTTAAAATGACTTCCTTGTCCTTCATTAAGTTAAACGCACATTTTGGAGGTGTTGGCTTCCCAAATTCCGCTAGGCACATTTATGTAAAACAGAAAACTATGATTTTTTTCCAACTTTAACCACGTTTTTCTCACATTTTTTCCTAAGATACTATATATTGCAAATTATCCGAAAATGTTATATGCATGTTGTAATTTAAGAATATGTAAGCATTTTCAGCTAATAATGATGGGAAAGGGTTTGTTTTTATGGTCAAACAGACCTACCGAGTCACTTTTATGCTGTAAAAAGTCAACCCTAATATATACTCTACGAAACAAAATGATATAATATTTAGCAACTAAAGTTTTTCAGTTTCATATCTCATAAATTTACACCCAGATTAAACACGGAATAAAATGATATAATATTTAGCAACTAAAGTTTTTCAGTTTCATATCTCATAAATTTACACCGAAATGAAACATGAAACAAAATGATATAATCTTTAGCAACTAAAGTTTTTCAATTTCATATCTCATCAATTTACACCCAAATTAAATATGAATGCAAAACTTTTGATTGTCAAATGTGTATTCTATAAACCAAGGGAAGAGAAACACTCACCAATAGCTAGACGTGGAAGTCTTTTCATTGAAGGGAGTTCACAATTTTTAAGTCGTTTACGTTGTAAGTCGGGTCGTGGTGGCCAAGTTCGGGGAGGGTTGTTGTGGCTACTTGTGTTGCGACTTTTTTTATCTTTTTTGTTTTTCATTGCCTCTCATTGCTGAATGTTTTGTTGGGTCGTGGTGGCTGAATTTTACGATTGAAAGCAAGAGTTGCAAGAGGGGTAAGCTATGTCAGTCTTCGCCAAGTGCTATATAAATTGTAGTCGCTGACTTTTGCAAGGGAGCCTGAAAGACGTTAGAGGAGATAGAGGTGTGTGTGGGGTGCCTTTAAAGTTATGGATTTTATTTTTGGCAAATGGATAGGACATGTCACACTTGAAAGGTCCGTATAGTCTAGGAATGAAAAGGTGCTCCTGTGAGACGTCTTACTATCATTAATGCGGATAGCGTAAGAAATTAAACATTGTGTCAACAAAATGCTTATTTATTGATCGTAAAACTAAGACCATAAATAAGGACAAGACCGATTTCAAACAGAAAAACTATACTATTGGTGTTTGGGGAAGGGAACACCCTGGACACGTGGAGGACCCCTATTGGTGCTCCAAGATAGCTCATGAGTCATGCCCAGCTCGGATAGCCGAGATGGCCGCCACTAACGTCGACAAATGCTAAGTATGAGGGCCAAGGTGAACCTGGCCCAGGTCTGACCTACCGGGGAGCTCGGTAGGGGTCGATGTGAGCAACTGTCTACGGCGTGATTATCGGGCGTAACCATCGGTTCCGAGATTACCGGGTGTAACCGACGGTCCCGAGATTACCGAATGTAACCGTCGCGAGATTAGTGGGACTACCACCCATAAGTAGAGGACCTCACTCCCCGATCAGGTACGATGATTTCTGGCCTCGAACTAAACTGGGAATCCGACCTATACTGACTTGATCGTCGGAGTGCTCACCCTTTTGTGCAGGTCTGCCCAAGCGTTCAGGTCAGTCCGGAGGCCGAATTCGAGCTGCAATCTGGAACACACTGTTGTGCACATCTTTGCATAAACATTTGGCGCCGTCTGTGGGGACGACAATCTAAGTCATCCCAATTCTTTTAAACCAACACGGGAGCGAACATGGTTCAACCAGCGAACTCGACCAATACGACAGATCGAAGGACTCTAGCTGCCATCGATGCCCACCAGAGGGAGGTCGGAGCAGCAGCGGTAGAGGGGCAAGGTCACGACAGCCTAGCAGCGGAACCCTCCGCAGGTCGGCACGGATCACCGCGCCTGCCCTACCGCCTGCGCACCCGAGGACGTCCAAGGCCACCCGTGGCCGAGGTGGGACTTCTAAGAAGGGCGCCCGGGATCCAGCTCCGGCTCCAACAAGCGAGAACTTTGATGCGCTCAAGAGAGAGATGGAGGCAATGCGCACACAAATGCGCTCCATGGAGGAAATGTATAACGAAATGATGCTAGCTGCAGGCGCAGGGTCCCGATCTGAAAATCGAGTGACGCGCGTGGACGTACGCGAGCAAAGGGGTTCCCACCTCGGCCCAGCTGAGGAGGAACGTCCCGAAGACAATGAGAGCGAGGGGTACACTCGCCAGAGGGGAGACCTTCGTGAGCATCTCAACAGAAAGAGAGGCTCGTCTCTCCGAAAAGGGCAGTCACCACCCCGCTCACACAGGAGCTCCAACCAGCAGGCTGAATCCTCTCACAATCTCGCAGGGATAATCACAAGGGAGGAGTTCGACCAGCTGGGGGTACGAGGAGCGATATGAAGAATAGCTACGGACTTAGGATTTTAGCCTTTTAACCTTTTTTAAGTTAAGGGTGAAATGTTAAAAATCCAGAGTTGGTGCAATGTGTTGAACATTAAAAGATTCAAATTCAAACTTTCAATTATTTTAATTGAAGGCGCGACCTCAAAAGCAAGAGGTGCGAGGTGACATTGGCTGCAGTTCAAGGAAAGAGCAAAGAAATGAAAGATGTTGCCGACACCAAGATAAATTCGAATAAAGCTTCTTCATTAATGGAGAGCAGAGCCAAGGCTTATAGACCTTGCAACTCTGCCCTGACGCTTACAAACAATAAAAGGAAGAGGAGAGAGACAGGGAAAAGCCCCATGAAGGATGGTCGCCTAAGAGTCCGCCTGAGGAGCACCCTCGTGAGTGGAGCCGACCTGGTCCTCTTCGGGATCGGAGTAGTCAGAGTCCAGATCTCTGACATACTGATCCACCAACGCTTGGGGGCCAGGGGTGCTGCCAGGCCCAGACGCCCACTTCTCGGCATACCTCCTTTTCAGACCACTGAGATCGATCTGAAGGTCGGGCATGTCGGAAGCAATGCCCTTCATGAGGAACTTGAAGCCCGCGTCAGAAAAGTCTTTGGCAAATCCATCGAAGTCAGGATGTTGCCTAAATGATTCCTCTAGTAGGACTCCATTGCTGAGACGCTCCTTCGCCGTCTCCAGCTCGGCAGTCGCATGCTCCAGCTCCTTATCATTCGCTTCAAGCGCCTGGAGCATGTCGTCCTTCTCCTTCAGGAGCTGGAACTTCTCCTTCTCCAAGCCCCTGGTGATAGCGTGGGCGGCTCGAAGTTGGGCCTTGCGCCTGTCCTCTTCCTTCTTCAGCAGCTCGGCCTGGGACTCCACCTCGGCCTTCAAAGTCTCCACCTCAGAGTGAGCCTTCAGCAGCTCATCCTTCATGGTGGAGGAAGCAGCCTCCAAGGCAGTAGAGAACTCCTCTTTCTCCCTCGCTGCCAGAACTTCCCTCCCATCCAGCTCGGCCTTTACAGCCAGAGCCGATTGAATGGAAGCAACGAACGCCTGAGAAACGGTACAAGGAAAAGGTTAGACCGAGCTACCTGTTATGCGAAATTAAGCAAACAATGAGGACGCAAGTCTTACCTCGGCGGCGTAGTCGATGGTCCTCTGCAGAACGGACCCAGGGTCGCTCACAAATTTGGACGCCCTCCTTAGGCAGCGGTCCAAACTTGCAGTTGAGATGCGGGACACCTGATCCCTCACCCCGGAACTTGACGGCTCAACTTTGAACTGTGCCGTCACGTCGGACGTCCCGTGACTGGGCGTTTTGCTGAACGCACGCACTAAGCGTGGTAACAATTATATAGATGCAAGCGCACACCTGTCAGAGTAATATAAAATGGATGGAGTATCCAAGTATCGATCCTCAAGGACTTCTAAACAATTTCCAAACTCTGAAGTTTTAAAGAATAGTGAATGTTGAAATGAGTGATTCTTGTAAATGGGAAGTGGTCACAAATAATGGTTTGGATTTGGGATTTGGACTTATAATAATAAAACCTAGCCCGAATTAATTCAAGTTAGCCAACAAAGAATCAAGGACATGCTAAGGATAATATGCATTTTACTTTAGAAACTAACGACTACGCTTCTCACTTTACTTATGTCTAAGCAAGTTCAAAGTCCTAAGACATTCCCTAATATGTCTATTATGAGATATATCTTAGTTTTAGGATGGAAATAGTCGCAACCTCGGGTTAAGGTCCTATGTCTAGGCTACTTAAGCGGAACCCTTATGTCTAAGGCGCTCCTCTCCTCGGTTTAACCACTCAACAATGCAAATAAGCAACCTTTTCAGTATTGACTTGTTAAGACTTACAGTGGCCTTCTCTAAATCCTAACTTTTTGGGAAAACATGTTGAGCAATGAATGGAAAGTAAAAACACTACTTCTTAGCAACCCTTTTTAGACATAAAAGGCTAACTATCCATAACCGGGCTAGAGACGGGAATTTAGAAAGACATATTGAAGAAAATACAGCAAGTAAAATGGTTGAATGTGGAATGCATGTGTGAAAAACAAAAGTTAACTAACGGAGAGTTTTTATCGGGATTGAGAGCTTCGCCATTCTCTTTCAAGCAAGGGGGAGTGTCACGTGCTCTTTCCTCCAAAAACACAACTCTCTTAACTAAAAATAAAGTAAAGACAAAGAGAAGATAAGCAAAGTGCCAGATTTTTATATATTTGAATAAGTAGAAAATAACTAAGTACAAATGGAAACAAAACAAAGCTCAATAAAAGAATGTAAAGTGCTCGGAATTTAAAAACCAAAAGCAACTAATGAAAGCAACTCAAAAGTACTTAGAAAGCAACAAAGAAACACTAAAAATGATCAAGAGAAGGAAGCAAGGCTTGATGAATTTGGTGGAGAAGTTGCTGGAATTTATAGCTGTGCAGAATTGGTTAGGTAGGTCCTAAAACGATGGTGAATCACCCATTTCCAACTCTTTTGACTGACCAAATCGTGCTCAAATTGATAGTGGAACACTTCTTCTACACGTATGCATCGGTTGGAACCACCAAAACGCATTGGAAGACGCGTTTCATTAAGGGCAAAGTTGGAAGAAAAACTGTTTTCTGCAGGCTTCCCAGGCGCCTGGCGCCTCCCAAGGTGTTTTTTCGTCTTTTCGCTTCTTTTGATTAATTTGCACTCTCAAATGGTCCTAAAATGTCATAAATACAACATAAGCCATCCACAAACCATAGTATATGAATTTTGCATGAATGGGAACTCAAACGATCGAGAAAAATCCGAAACAAAGCTGAAACATAGTAAAAACAGCATCTAAAACCTTCTTTTTACGCATGTAAACAAGCGTAATCACACCCCCAAACTTAACTTTTTGCTTGTCCTCAAGCAAAACTTAGCAACTTTAATCAGCTTTCTAACACATGGACAAGGAAAAGCAAAAGCAACCGAGATGTTCAATCATAATTTGTCTCAGGGAAAAGATGTCAAAGCCTACCATTCTATTGCCTTTGTAAACTTAGTCACTATAAACCAAGTTTGAAATGATAAAAACTTTTTCTTTCAAAATCTTTTTTTCTCTTTCAAAAACAGAAAACGTTTTCAAATACCCCTAAGGAATCTGCACACTCCCTTTTTACACTAAGACTTTTACATCTGAAAGACCGGCTACTAGCCCCTGAGGTTTCCACACACTAACATCGGTTTCAACCACAGCTACTCGTAGAAAGACTTTGAAACTAACAGCTAGGTCATAAAACGACGACAATGAGAAACACGAAGTCACTTATCACCATCCTTACTGCTATTTTCAAAGTCAACACCCAACCTAAAACTAAATGGGTGTCTACAGTAGGACTCGGAAATCATAACTACATTTTCTTTAACTCTCATTGTTTTTACCACTCTTTTCTTTCTAACACAAGTCTTTTCCCCACTCTTATTTTCTCTCAAC
The DNA here is from genome assembly GCF_013281855.1 of Momordica charantia. Classification (NCBI taxonomy): domain Eukaryota; kingdom Viridiplantae; phylum Streptophyta; class Magnoliopsida; order Cucurbitales; family Cucurbitaceae; genus Momordica; species Momordica charantia. The sequence goes on along the minus strand of NW_028275167.1, from coordinate 16,602,795 downwards.
AAGACTCTTTTTACTCTTTTGCAAAATTTTTTTTTTTTTTTTTTCTGTTTTGTGTTTTTTTTTTCTTTTCAACACTTTCTCTTTTTTTTTTTTTTAATAGCATTTGTTTTTCCAACTGACTCTTTTTCAAAAGAAAATAGCATGATTTTTCAAATATAAATAACACTTTATCTTTCTGAAACAACGACTCACACAACGACTGTCCCCCCCCAAACTTAAGAGAGACAGTGTCCTCACTGGGAAAAGACTTTTGCATCGGATGAAAAAGGCTTAACAATAAAAAGGACAAGGACTTCCTATATAGGGGCAAAGAAAAAACTTAAAGTTTGTAAAGAGCAAAAAGACATAAAAGAAAATGAGTTTATCACATAAACAAAGGAAATAGCTCAAAGCTTAGTCAGGCATAGAACAGAAAACTCAACAATCTCTTATAATCATCATCGACATGAAATCACATGCACAGCACAGATGCTTCAAAATAGGCATGTGAAAAGCTAAACTAAGGTTAAGTGAAGGCATACTTTAAGTGATCAGAAGATAAACGATACTAATTTATTCATGCTTCAACTGAGCTCGAAACATAATCAATACAAAAAAAACATGCGTAGTAGTGCTAAAATATGCAAACTACATCATTAACAAAAAAGAAGAAAACACAAAAAATAGCAAAGAAGAAACCTCCCCTTTATGAAGTCGGAGGTTGTGGACTAGGATCTGTGTCAGTACTGGGAGATGGATGACCAAGGATAGCAGCTAGCGCTGGAGGCCATGAAGGTAAAACCGCAAAATCCAATGAAGTCCGTAAGTTGTAGATATGTTGCACGACTTCTCGAACCTGAGAGTTTTCGAAATGCTGGAAAAACAGGGCAGGCGCCAGGTGCCTGCGTAATTCTTTTTTTTTTTTTTTCAACATTTTTTTTTTCTTTCTTTTTTTTTTCATTCTTTCTTTTTGTTTTTCAACGTTTTCCAAAAACATTAATAAGCAAAACTTTTTATAATTAGACAAAAAGAATGTAAGATACAAAAATTTCCTTCTTTTACTTTTGTTCTTTCCAAACGGATAAGAAGGAAAAACATTTTTCGCAAACATTTATTGACCTGAAAGTTGAATAGAGGTTTTTCCTCTATCCACTGGTTCTCCAAAATACGGCTTAAGTCTCTGCCCATTTACTTTAAAAACATTTCCCTTAGAGTCAACTAGATCCACTGCCCCATATGGGTAGACTTTAAAAATTTGAAAGGGACCAGACCATCTAGACTTAAGTTTTCCAGGGAAAAGTTTCAACCTAGAGTTGAATAACAGAACCAGATCACCTTCTTGAAGATTGTTCGGCCGAAGACGCCTATCGTGCCACTGGTTAGTTTTTTCCTTAAACAACTTAGCATTCTCATAAGAAAAGTGCCTGTGTTCTTCTAATTCCAACAATTGTAACTTCCTCGCTTCACCTGCAGTCAACAAATCAAAATTTAATTTCTTAGTAGCCCAAAATGCTTTATATTCTAGCTCAAGAGGCAAATGACATGCTTTTCCAAAAACTAGCCTATAGGGGGACATGCCGAGGGGAGTCTTAAATGCTGTCCTATATGCCCAAAGTGAATCATCAAGCTTAAAAGACCAATCCCTACGGTTAAGATTTACAGTTTTTTCTAAAATGTTTTTTATCTCCCTATTAGATATTTCGGCTAACCCATTCGACTGAGGATGATATGCTGTTGCAACCCTATGACGCACATTGTATTTAGTCAGCAACTTTTGCATAGACCTATTCACAAAATGAGCCCCCCCATCGCTTATCAGACAACGCGGGGTTCCATAACGCGTAAAAATGTGCTTTTGCAGAAAACGAATGACAACTTTGGAATCATTGGTAGCAGTTGCAATGGCTTCTATCCATTTCGAAACATAATCTACTGCTAACAATATATAAAGCTTACCATTAGAAGATGGAAATGGACCCATAAAATCTATACCCCACACATCAAATATTTCAATCTCCAGGATCGGGGTTTGAGGCATTTCGTGGCGTTTAGATATATTACCTGTCCGTTGGCATTTGTCACAAACCTGGGCAAACTTATGTGCATCTTTGAACAGAGTGGGCCAAAAGAACCCACTTTGCAAAACTTTGGCTACGGTTTTGTGTCCTGCAAAATGTCCTCCATATGGAGACATATGACAAGCGTCTAATATCGCCTCGTGCTCTTCTTCTGCGACACACCTGCGTAAGATATTGTCAGGTCCTAGCTTATATAAAAAAGGCTCATCCCAACGATAACATCGAACTTCATTTAAAAATTTCTTTACCTGTTGCTTGTTGAACTCATAAGGAACTATTCGACTTACCAAATAATTTGCTATATCGGCATACCACGGAACTGAATCAACTCGCAAGAGTTGCTCGTCAATAAACTGTTCACGTATAACAGTTCCATCATCACAGAGCGGGGATTCCAATCTAGACAGGTGATCAGCAACTTGGTTTTCAGTACCCTTCCTGTCCCTAACTTCAATATCAAACTCTTGAAGTAACAAAATCCACCGTATCAAACGTGGTTTAGCATCTTTTTTAGCAAATAAATATTTTAAAGCAGAATGGTCAGTAAAAACAATGACTTTTGTGCCTATCAAGTAAGACCTAAACTTATCAAAGGCGAACACAACTGCTAACAGTTCCTTTTCAGTAGTAGTGTAATTGAGTTGTGCACCGGTCAGAGTCTTACTAGCATAATACACAGGATGCAAGATCTTGTTTTTACGTTGTCCTAACATAGCTCCTATTGCATAATCACTAGCATCACACATGAGCTCAAAAGGTAAATCCCAATTAGGTTCGATAATTATAGGAGCTGAACTTAGAGCAACTTTCAACATTTCAAATGATTTTAAACAGTCATCATCAAAAACAAATGGTCTATCATGTTCTAACAATTGACACAAGGGTTTAGAAATTTTAGCAAAGTCTTTTATAAAGCGGCGGTAAAATCCCCCATGCCCTAAAAAACTTCTAATCCCTTTGACATTTGTAGGAGGAGGTAGCTTTGAAATGATGTCTATCTTAGCGTGGTCTACCTCTATTCCTTGCTTGGAAATTTTGTGACCCAAAACAATACCCTCTTGTACCATGAAATGACACTTCTCCCAATTTAGGACTAGGTTTGTTTGTTCACATCTTTCCAATACTCTCTCCAAATTAACTAAACATGCGTCGAAAGAATTTCCAAAAACAGAAAAGTCATCCATAAAAACTTCTAAAATATTTTCTACCATGTCAGAGAAGATGGCCATCATACACCTCTGAAAAGTCGCGGGTGCATTGCATAGTCCAAAGGGCATTCGCCTAAAAGCGAACGTACCATATGGACACGTAAATGTTGTCTTCTCCTGGTCTTCTGGAGCAATAGTAATTTGATTATAACCCGAATATCCATCTAAAAAACAATAGAAATCCTTACCTGCCAGACGGTCGAGCATCTGGTCAATAAACGGGAGAGGAAAATGGTCTTTCTTTGTTACCTTGTTGAGTTTGCGATAGTCAATGCAAACTCTCCACCCGCTCACAGTTCGGGTTGAGATGAGCTCATTCTCCTCGTTGGCCACCACGGTTATACCCCCTTTCTTTGGTACACACTGTACTGGGCTTACCCAGCTGCTGTCGGATATTGGGTATATAACACCGGCGTCAAGCCATTTAAGAATTTCTTTCCTTACAACCTCTTTCATCTTCGGGTTCAACCGCCTTTGACTCTCAATAGAGTTCTTAGCATCTTCTTCCAATAGAATTTTGTGCATGCAAAAGGCCGGGCTTATCCCTCGGATATCTGCTATCGTCCATCCAATGGCCTTTTTGTGCTTCTCCAAAATCTGCAATAAAGAATATTCATTAGTAGGTGATAAATTAGAAGCTATAATAACTGGTAAAGTGTCGTTATCCCCTAGATACGCATATTTCAAATGCGACGACAATGGCTTCTGCTCCAACGTGGGTGGTTCCACTATGGACGGAAGTAACGACTTGCATTCTTCTTTTTGTATTTTTTCAATAGGATTAATCACATCTTCTGGTCCTTCTGCTATCTTATCAAGCTCTTATTCAATCTCTGTAACTAACGAGTCATAAAACTCATCAAACATAATAGGATTCAAGCTATTTATAGCAGAGCACTCTTCAAAGTCTCCTGGTAATTTCATGGCGTCTAGAACGTTAAATTTAACTTCTTCATTATTTACCCTCATTGTAATTTCTCCCTTCCTTACATTAAAAACTGTATCCCCAGTGGCTAGAAATGGTCTTCCCAAAATAATGGGAACGTCTAAGTCTGCCTCGCAATCTAGAATGATAAAGTCCGCAGGGAAAATGAATTTGTCCACCTGGACTAAAACATCTTCTATCTTTCCCTCAGGTCTTATGATAGATCTATCTGCTAGTTGGAGGGTAACCGTAGTAGGTCTAGCTTCTCCTATGCCTAAAGATTTGAAAACTGATAATGGCATAAGATTAATGCTAGCGCCTAGATCACATAATGCCCTACCTAAGTTTTTTCCTCCTATGGAACATGGAATGGTAAAACTGCCAGGATCATTACATTTCATGGGTAGCGGGCTGCCTACAGCTTCACTACTACATTTTGTCATGGCTACCAGTTCATGCTCTCCTATTTTTTTCTTCCTAGAAACTATATCTTTCAAAAACTTAGCATAATTTGGCATCTGTTCTAGAGCATCTACTAATGGTATATTTATATGCAATTGTTTTAAAATATCTAAAAATTTTCTAAACTGGGAATCATTATTTTTCTTTACTAATCTTTGTGGAAACGGGGGAGTAGGGGTAAAAGAAGGCTGTACCTGTGGAGGAACACTCGGGGTGTCCTCATTACCTTTTCTAATATTTTCTTTTTCTGGTGTTGTTGGATTTTCTGGTATCTTTACAATTGGTTCAGTGGACGGAATCCGTACATCTGTTGTTGGCATTGTTGGTCCATCATATGCCAGTCCACTCCTGAGGGTGACAGCTTTGCACTGTTCTTTCCCTTCTCGTTTTGGTAATTCAGTATGGCCTGGAAAAGAACCTTGGGGTCTATTCTTCAATTCATTGGCGAGCTGTCCCAATTGGGTCTCGAAATTCCTCATTGATGCCGCTTGGGATTGTATCACTGCGTCGGTTCGGGCCATGTACTCCTTCATCATATTCTCAAGATTTGAGTTGTTATTTTGAACTGGTGGAGTCTGTGTTCTCTGATTGTACTGCTGTTGCGGTGGTGGGATGTATTGTTGTGTAGGTGGAACATAGGGCTGCTTGTTCTGCTGGCTCTGCCCTTGATTAAAACCGCTCGAACCTCCTTGACCTCCCCATGAGAAATTAGGGTGGTGCCTCCAACCTGGGTTGTAGGTGTTCGAATATGGGTTAAAGTTCCTATTGTTCCCATGTCCTACATAAAAAACAGAAGCAGGGTTATGTGGACAATTATCATAAATATGGTTTTCACTGCAAAATGAACAAATGAGATCGTTGACTTGGCAAACAGGGGCAGGAGTGCAATAATCCGACTGCACAGGTTGTATCGGCGTGGCTAATGGATTTTTTATTCCCAATGCCATCTCTTTCAGCCTCTGGTTCATTGTAACCATCTCTTTTTGCATCGAGGTCGCAATGTCCAGAGCCAAAACTCCAGCTGGATCTTGCTTCTTTGGTGCTGCCCTAGATCTTTGCGAACACCATAGTTCGTTGTGTGAAGCTAAGTCATTTAGGATGTCAACTATCTCGTTGAATGTCTTCTTTGTAAAGGCTCCGTTGGCAGCATTGTTTAGCATCATCTTAGTAGGATGATCTAAGCCTCTAAAGAAATGTTCTATCTGGATGCATGCCGGCAAGCCATGGTTCGGACATTTCCTGATTAGTTCTTTAAATCTCTCCCACGCCTCGTGAACAGGTTCACGATCATACTGTCTAAAGGAGATGATCTCCTCTCTGATATCAGCGTGGCGAGTAGGTGGGAAGAATTTTGTTAAGAACTTCTCCACTAACGACCCCCATGTGGTGATGGATCCCGGTGGAAATGCATTGAGCCATGCTCTAGCTTGGTCCTTCAAAGAAAATGGAAAAAGTGTTAGTCTCAGAGCATCATCTGTTATACCAGGTAATCGAAATGCATTTGCAATTTGAATGAATGATTTCAGATGATCATGTGGATCCTCATGTTCTTGCCCTCCAAAATGTCCAATTGTCTGCAACATTTGGAACATCATTGGTTTAAGCTCAAAGTTTGCGTGGGCTGGAATAGGGTTGACTATCCCTGAATCAAAGTTCTGAAAAGCCGTGGCGGCATATTCTCGCATTGCCAAGTCTCTGTTGTCCGCCATCTGGATATGGTTGAATTCATCATTTCTCGCATGATCCCTCATATTACCGTTAACAGCAGGTGGATCAACCGGATCACGAGGTGGAATATCTGCCATTGATGTGCTTGTACTCTCTACCTCACTTTCAGGACTGATTTCACCTTCTCTCTCTTTTGCTTTTCTAGTTGTTTTCGAAGTCTTTGCTCCTTTCGAGTTTTTCGAAGGGTCCGCTCAATCTCAGGGTCAAGGGGTAGAAGAAAAGATCTTGTGCTCATGCACTTTAACTTACCCTTGTGAGATAAACGACCAAAAATATAGAACAAAAACGGTGGATGGAAATTACACCCAACAACAATTCACAAAAATAAAAACTAAAAGAATTTGAAAATAATTTTAAAACTAAAGTCCCCGGCAACGGCGCCAAAAACTTGACTGGGCGTTTTGCTGAACGCACGCACTAAGCGTGGTAACAATTATATAGATGCAAGCGCACACCTGTCAGAGTAATATAAAATGGATGGAGTATCCAAGTATCGATCCTCAAGGACTTCTAAACAATTTCCAAACTCTGAAGTTTTAAAGAATAGTGAATGTTGAAATGAGTGATTCTTGTAAATGGGAAGTGGTCACAAATAATGGTTTGGATTTGGGATTTGGACTTATAATAATAAAACCTAGCCCGAATTACTTCAAGTTAGCCAACAAAGAATCAAGGACATGCTAAGGATAATATGCATTTTACTTTAGAAACTAACGACTACGCTTCTCACTTTACTTATGTCTAAGCAAGTTCAAAGTCCTAAGACATTCCCTAATATGTCTATTATGAGATATATCTTAGTTTTAGGATGGAAATAGTCGCAACCTCGGGTTAAGGTCCTATGTCTAGGCTACTTAAGCGGAACCCTTATGTCTAAGGCGCTCCTCTCCTCGGTTTAACCACTCAACAATGCAAATAAGCAACCTTTTCAGTATTGACTTGTTAAGACTTACAGTGGCCTTCTCTAAATCCTAACTTTTTGGGAAAACATGTTGAGCAATGAATGGAAAGTAAAAACACTACTTCTTAGCAACCCTTTTTAGACATAAAAGGCTAACTATCCATAACCGGGCTAGAGACGGGAATTTAGAAAGACATATTGAAGAAAATACAGCAAGTAAAATGGTTGAATGTGGAATGCATGTGTGAAAAACAAAAGTTAACTAACGGAGAGTTTTTATCGGGATTGAGAGCTTCGCCCTTCTCTTTCAAGCAAGGGGGAGTGTCACGTGCTCTTTCCTCCAAAAACACAACTCTCTTAACTAAAAATAAAGTAAAGACAAAGAGAAGATAAGCAAAGTGCCAGATTTTTATATATTTGAATAAGTAGAAAATAACTAAGTACAAATGGAAACAAAACAAAGCTCAATAAAAGAATGTAAAGTGCTCGGAATTTAAAAACCAAAAGCAACTAATGAAAGCAACTCAAAAGTACTTAGAAAGCAACAAAGAAACACTAAAAATGATCAAGAGAAGGAAGCAAGGCTTGATGAATTTGGTGGAGAAGTTGCTGGAATTTATAGCTGTGCAGAATTGGTTAGGTAGGTCCTAAAACGATGGTGAATCACCCATTTCCAACTCTTTTGACTGACCAAATCGTGCTCAAACTGATAGTGGAACACTTCTTCTACACGTATGCATCGGTTGGAACCACCAAAACGCATTGGAAGACGCGTTTCATTAAGGGCAAAGTTGGAAGAAAAACTGTTTTCTGCAGGCTTCCCAGGCGCCTGGCGCCTCCCAAGGTGTTTTTTCGTCTTTTCGCTTCTTTTGATTAATTTGCACTCTCAAATGGTCCTAAAATGTCATAAATACAACATAAGCCATCCACAAACCATAGTATATGAATTTTGCATGAATGGGAACTCAAACGATCGAGAAAAATCCGAAACAAAGCTGAAACATAGTAAAAACAGCATCTAAAACCTTCTTTTTACGCATGTAAACAAGCGTAATCATCCCGCCCATCCTGGCCGCAGGATCGTCCACCCGATCTGCGAAACTTGCAGGCAAGACCCTGCAAGCTCCGACCTCCAAGGAGGAGATCGTCTTCTTTTTCTTCCTTCTTCGCTTCAGAGGGGCTTCCTCCCTCACCTCCTCGCTCAAAGGCGGGGCGTCCACCGCCTCGGTCTGATCCCTGGGGCGCTTCTCCCTCGAGGGACCTCCAAAAGACTCCAACTCGATCACTGGGGCTGGATCTTCCGAGGCAGGCCCTGCCACGGCAGGGGTGGTGGGTTTCGAACTCTGGGCGGCCTCAAGAGCATGGGCTCGGCCCTTGGACTTGCGCTTCACGCTGCTTGCAAACCTGCAAACCATGGCTGCAAAATAAAAATAGGGGTCATCGCAAGGTTAGAGGAAAAGGGGGTGAGGCAAGCTCGGCATACCAAGTTCAGAGTTCGGCCTTGAGAATTCAATGGGACGAACTGCAGGGTTGTAATCTAGCAGCCCGGACTCAAGCAGCAGCTCGTCGGTCACCAGGGTTCCGACCTTCCTACCCCTCGGAAAGTGCTCCTTGTAGTATTTCAGCATGTCGAAGGAGGCTTGCATAAGCTCGGGGACTGGTCGGATTGAAACTGCACGAAGACGAAATCCGAGTTAGACCTGAATGACAGAAGAAAATTACAAAAAGTAAGAACTACTCCGTACCTAGGTTCCCAAACCTAGTGGGGACGTCAAAGAAGGAACGACCTGACTCGTCCTTTGCGAGCCATTTCCCGGAAGCGTAGAACCACTTCCTCACCCATCCTTTGATGGAGGTCGGCCCCTTAACTATACCGCCTGCGCCTTTCCTTGCGCACATATAGAACCGACCGGGCTTCTTAGCTATCCTTTTCTCTTCGAAGCACGCGAGGAGCTGGTCTACGTCCAACAGCTCGGCCTCCTCCCTATCCCGAGCTCGTAGCCAAAAAAGGATGGAACACACTGTTGTGCACATCTTTGCATAAACAAAGGACAAGACCGATTTCAAACAGAAAAACTATACTAAAAATAAAAAATAAAATAATAACTCGAAGAACTAGAAGAACTATAAGATATCCTCGCGCCTAACAAAAATATTGAAAAGTAAAGATCTCCCAATCCTCATGCCAGAAAGCCAATCATCAATCACTATCCGATAAACAATAGTACAAAAAATTACTACAAAAATACTCGATAAGCAATTTCGATATCAAACGTAACAAAAATCATTTTCTTTTCAAATCATTTGTAAATAAAAAATAATAATAAAATGGAAACTGCTTACAAAAGATTTGATACAACTATCAAAACTTTGACTAAATTAAATCATTTAATCATAAAAAAAAACAAAAAAACTTCCAATCAATTATTATTTCAATATCAAAGTTGGAAGACATATCATTTGGATAGCTTATCGAACATATGAGATCCATCAATTTCAAGTTAGACTGCTACTCCAACTAAAATATTTACAAAACAAAATATCAATTGAAAAAGTACTTATCAACACCATAACAAATATGACGATTTACCAAATTCCACAGACTCTAAATAATTACTTCACGGAATAATTGTCACTTTTCTAGAAGCATACAGTATAACCAATATTCACAATAAATTAAAAATACAATAAAAGGATGTAAAAATTAATCCAAACACCAAACAATATTATCTACTCAATATCCCCATTAAAAAAAATCACATAAAACAATTAGAAAAATAAGAATTTTAAGCTACACAACAAGATCTGGAAAACTAGGTTAAATCAGATAAAAAGTAAAAATAGCAAACTTTAAAAGTCCAAGAATCGGTACGAATAATTACAATTATCAATTGATTCAGTTTTAAATCTGAAAATTTATATATTATATAAAATAAAACATCCCAGAGTTTCAACACAAAACAATTACTTTCGAGAAAAATTGAAAACTTGAAAACTTAACTCAACCGCCTTAAAAAAATTGGTAAAATGTATAATTGTTATTTAAAAATAAGATCAATATGACATACTTTACAAATGGATACTTATTAATTATTTATTTATTATTATTATGTTACAAAATTGTGTAAAATATCACAAAAACAGTTTCAGAAAATATCCCAGAGGGTTGCATCGACTTGCCGGTCACGCTTGGACAGTACCAAACTCAGGTCACCCAAATGGCCGAGTTCGTGGTAATTGACGGTAGATCGGCCTATAACGCCATCTTTGGGAGACCCATCATCCACTCAGTTCGGGCCATTCCCTCAACACTTCATCATGTTTTGAAGTATTCCACCCCCAATGGCGTGGGCACGGTCCGAGGAGAACAGACCGCTTCGAGGGAGTGCTATGCCTTGGCGCTCAAAGGCTCATCGGTCTGCGCCATCGAAACTCTCGCCAGTGGGGATGGGACGCTCGAGTTCGAGGCCGACCTGCCGAGGATGGAGTTTGCTGCACCCACTGAGGAGCTCGAGCTTGTTCCTCTGCTTAGTCCCGAGAAACAAGTATGCATAGGAACCAAGCTGGGGGCCACCGACAGAAAGAAGCTGATCCACTTTCTCAGATCCAACTCGGACGTCTTTGCGTGGTCTTACGAGGACATGCCTAACATTGACCCAAAGATTATGACGCATCGCCTCAGCATAGATCCATCATTCTGACCTGTAAAGCAAAAAAGAAGACCTATAAACAAGGAGAGGAGTGATGTAATTGTTGAGGAAGTTCGCAAACTTTTGAAAGCTAAATACATAAGAGAAATTTCGTATCCCGAGTGGCTCTCCAATGTTGTATTAGTTAAAAAGTCTAACGGAAAGTGGAGAATGTGCGTAGATTTTACGAACTTAAATAAGGCATGCCCGAAAGATTGCTTCCCACTGCCGAGGATTGATCAGCTCGTGGACGCCACAGCCGGGCACGAACTGCTCACCTTCATGGACGCCTACTCTGGGTACAACCAAATCAAGATGCATGTCCCAGATCAAGATCATACCGCATTCATAACAAACCAAGGTCTGTACTGTTACAAGGTCATGCCCTTCAGTTTAAAGAACGCAGGAGCGACCTACCAGATAATGGTGAACAAAATGTTCGCCAAGCAGATCGGCCGGAATATGGAAGTGTATGTGGACGACATGCTTGTCAAGAGCAAGCAGTCTAAGTCGCATCTCTCCGATCTGACCGAAGCCTTCAAGGTTCTGAGGACATATCAAATGAAGCTCATCCCAGCTAAATGTGCCTTTGGAGTCTCTTCGGGAAAATTCCTTGGCTTCATGGTGAACAACCGGGGGATCGAGGCCAACCCCGAAAAGATTAAAGCCGTACTCGAGATGGAGGCACCTAAGACGCTGAAGCAGCTTCAGTGCCTCAATGGCAGGATTGCGGCCCTGAACCGGTTTGTTTCAAGATCGACAGATAAGTGCCTTTCTTTCTTCAAAGTCCTACGAAAGAAAGGGCCGTTTGAATGGACAACAGAGTGCGAACAAGCATTTCAGCAATTGAAGAGCTACCTCTGTTCGGCACCTTTGCTCGCCAAGCCCCTGCCAGGGGACAAGCTCCAATTGTACTTAGCGGTGTCTGACAGTGCCGTCAGCTCGGCCCTAATCAGGCAAGAGGAAGCGCGGCAAAACCCGGTCTACTACACAAGCAAGGCTATGACCGAAGCCGAGACTAGATACCCTCAAATGGAAAAGTTGGCTCTCGCTTTAGTCACCTCGGCCCGACGACTTAGACCATACTTCGAAGCCCATACTGTGGTGGTGCTCACTAACTTGCCCCTAAAAAACATCTTCCATAAGCCAGAAGCTTCTGGACGCTTGATGAAGTGGGCAATGGAGCTAAGTGAGTACGACATCCAATTCGAACCTAGAACTGCGTTGAAAGGACAAGCAGCGGCAGACTTCATAGTCGAGCTCACACCACCTTCCGAGCCTGGCGAGTCCGACCTGCCGTGGACAATCTATGTCGACGGATCCTCCAATGAGAAGGGGTGCGGGGCCGAGGTCCTCTTGCTCGGATCAGGAGGCGAGCGATTTGAGTATGCCTTGAGGTTCGGCTTCCGGACTTCCAATAACGAGGCTGAGTATGAAGCATTTATTACCGGTCTACGAATCGCCAGAGCATTGGGGGCCTCTTGTGTTAAGATCTTCAGCGACTCCCAGCTGGTTGTGAGCCAGATCACGGAAGAGTACCAAGCCGGGGAACCCCGAATGGAGAAGTACTTGGGCAAAGTCAGATCATACCTCGCCCAATTTCGAACTTACGAGGTCAGCCGGATTCCTCGAGCAGAAAATTCTAATGCCGACGCCCTGGCCAAGTTAGCATCAGCGTACGAGACCGACCTGACCAGGTCGGTCCCCGTCAAGATCTTAGATAATCCCTCGATTTCGGAGCCAGATCTGATGGAGATCGACGCTCCAGAGCCCTCATGGATGAACCCGATTGTGGACTTCATTAGGGGCAATTCACCACAAGACCCCAAGGAGCGCAGAAAGTTGGCAAGGCAAGCAGCTCGGTTCGTGGTCCGAGGTGGAGCATTGTACCGACGCGGCTTTTCCCTGCCTCTACTGAGATGTCTAACCCCTGAAGAGGGCCTATACGTCCTCAGCGAAATCCACGAAGGAGTATGTGGCAATCACTCAGGCGCCCGGTCGTTGTCAGCCAAGGTGATCCGACAAGGATACTATTGGCCGACCCTCAGCCAGGACGCCAAGAAGTTCGTTAGAACTTGCGACAATTGCCAACACTACGGAAACGTAATCCACCAACCTCCCGAGCTGCTTACCCCCATCACAGCCCCATGGCCATTCGCGCAGTGGGGGTAGATATTATTGGTCCTTTCCCTCTGGGCAAAGGCCAGACAAAGTTCGCTGTAGTTGCTGTGGATTACTTCAGAAAGTGGGCCGAGGCCGAGGCGCTCTCCCACATAACGGAATCCAGAGTCACGTCCTTCGTATGGACAAATATCATATGTCGCTTTGGTATACCGTAAGATAACACCTCTACCTGGGAACCGACCTGGGGGTTGAATTAGTCAATATTTTATATATAAGCAATAATGTTGTTGGTTTATTAAAGTGCTTAACGAACTAAAACATTATTGTACAACTTCCGATATAATAGATATATTGGGCCGACTAAAAATTCACTTAGTTAATTTCACTTAGCCGGGATTTATCTAAGTAATATACCCTAGTCTTAGAATACTAAGTGGGAGCAAAAGATAATATGTAATATAGAGCGTATATATTTGATATACAAAGTATATATAACATACTTTACTCTCTCTCACGTTCTTCTTTAAATTCACACTGTGAGTTCCATGCTCGGCCTCGTGTCGCCCTAGGCGCGGCCTCCCTACGGAAGGTGTTTGCATGGTTCAATATCGAGGTGAATGGAGATAGTGTTCGTAGTAAGTGGGAGAAGGACGTGTGACAACACATCCTGCGGTCTCCGCCATTGGTTTGCATCATGAGGTTTCATACATGACCTGCGTGTCGTCTTGGAGCGACCATCCCTTTGGAGGGTTCATTGTTTGGAAATCAAAATCAAGGCAAACTCTAGAAATGGATAGGAGTCTCTTAGGTTTTGCTCCAATATTTTCCTTCCCTACGGCAGGATTATTAGGGTGGACCTCTGAGGTCCGAAAATGTTGGGTCACACTTACGAGGAGTTGTTAAGTTAGTTAGCAATTTTCTGACCAAATAAATGATGACTAAAATTTATAGGAATAAGAGTTATTCTGGTTTAAAATTTAGTTGAGAATGTCTCAATTTAGTGAAGGAGTACCTGTCCGCCCTACGGTGGCTGTTGCTCTAAATCACTGAAGCGTCATTGCAAAACCATTTTGTTAGGGTGCTTAATTACTTTTGCTAAATTTTGATTGGGTTTAAAAGGCTAATGCATGAAACTAATATAGATTTGTTTTTACTTTCAGCATGTCTACTTCAATTATTGCACTCTTAGCTGGGCAAAGACTTAATGGCAAAAATTACAAACAATGGAAATCAAACCTAAACACTATTCTCGTGATAGATGATCTTAGGTTCGTCTTGCAAGAGGATTGTCCTCAAGCTTCTGCGCCTAACGCCACTGTGGCGGTGCGCAACGCCTATGAGAGGTGGATCAAGGCCAATGACAAGGCCAAGGTCGACATCTTGGCGAGCATATCTGATGTGCTTGCCAAGAAGCACGAGGACACGGTCACCGCTAAGGAGATCATGGACTCGCTGCAGAGCATGTTTGGACAACCGTCCTCACAGGCTCGACATGAAGCCCTTAAGTTCATTTACAACTCCCGCATGAAGGAGGGTTAATCAGTGCGAGAACACGTTCTCAACTTGATGGTCCACTTCAACGTGGCTGAGTCGAACTGAGCCGTCATAGACCAGCAGAGTCAGGTCAGCTTCATTCTGGAATCTCTTCCGAAGAGTTTCCTGCCATTCCGCAGCAATGCGGTTATGAATAAGCTGGAGTACACTCTTACCACGCTCCTTAACGAGCTGCAGACCTACCAGTCTCTTATGAAATGTAAGGGATAAGAAGGGGAGGCAAATGTTGCCACCTCAAAGAGGTTCAACAGAGGATCGTCTTCTGGAACCAGGTCTGCGTCCTCTTCTTCAGGAAGTAAGACTTTTAAGAAGAAGAAGGCTGCTGGTAAGGGGTCTAAACCTGACTCAGCTGCTGCTGCCCAGAAAGGCAAGGTCAAGGTTGCAGAGAAAGGAAAATGTTTCCACTGCAACATGGACGGGCATTGGAAGTGCAACTGCCCAAAGTACTTGGCCGAAAAGAAGAAAGCCAACGAAGGTAAATATGATTTACTTGTATTGGAAACATGTTTAGTGGAGAATGATGACTCCGCCAGGATACTAGATTCAGGAGCCACTAATCACGTTTGTTCTTCATTTCAGGGAATTAGTTCCTAGACGTAGCTTGACGCCGGAGAGATGACTCTCAAGGTCGGAACGGGAGAGGTCGTCTCAGCTGTGGCGGTAGGGGAGCTCAAGTTGTTTACAAACAGGAATATGTATATATTATTAGATAATGTGTACGTTGTTCCTAAAATTCAAAGGAACTTAATTTCAATTTCTTGTTTGTTGGAACAGATGTATTCAATTTCATTTCATTTAAATGAAGCGTTCATTTCAAGAAATGGTGTTAATATTTGTTCAGCTTTACTTGAAAACAACTTGTATGTGCTAAGACCAACCATAACTAAAGCAGTTTTAAATACCAAGTTGTTTAAAAATGATAGAACTCAAAATAAAAGGCAAAAAGTTTCTCAAAAGGATGATACCTATCTTTGGCACTTAAGATTAGGTCACATTAATCCCAATAGAATTGGGAGGTTGGTTAAGAATGACATTCTAAATGAGTTAGAAGACGATTCATTACCACCATGTGAGTCTTGTCTTGAAGGCAAGATGACTAAAAGACCTTTTATTGGAAAAGGTTATAGAGCCAAAGAGCCCTTAGAACTTATACATTCAGACCTTTGTGGTCCGATGAATGTTAGAGCTCGAGGAGGGTATGAATATTTCATCTCTTTTATCGATGATTATTCAAGGTATGGTTATTTATACCTAATGCAACATAAGTCTGATGCCCTTGAAAAG
The DNA here is from genome assembly GCF_013281855.1 of Momordica charantia. Lineage (NCBI taxonomy): Eukaryota > Viridiplantae > Streptophyta > Magnoliopsida > Cucurbitales > Cucurbitaceae > Momordica > Momordica charantia. The sequence goes on along the minus strand of NW_028275167.1, from coordinate 16,586,863 downwards.
TTCAAGGAGTACAAGATTGAAGTTGAAAATCAATTATGTAAAACCATTAAAACACTTCGATCGGATCGGCGTGGAGAGTATATGGACTTGAGATTCTAGGATTATATGATAGAACAAGGAATCACGTCCCAACTCTCAGCCCCTGGTACACCTCAACCAAACGGTGTATCAGAAAGGAGAAACAGAATCATGTTGGACATGGTTCGATCAATGATGAGCTATGCTCAGTTGCCTAACTCTTTTTGGGGTATGCAGTGGAGACTGTAGTTTATATTTTGAACGTAGTTCCATCAAAGAGTGTTTCTGAAACACCCTTTGAGCTGTGGAAGGGTCGTAAACCTAGTTCATGTCACTTTCGCATTTGGGGATGTCCGGCACACGTGCTTATGACTAACCCGAAGAAACTAGAACCTCGTTCAAAAGTATGCCTATTCGTAGGTTACCCTAAAGAGACGAGAAGTGGTCTCTTCTTAGATCATAAAGAAAACAGAGTGTTTGTATCGACAAATGCTACTTTCTTAGAAGAAGGCCATGTTCGAGATCATAAACGACGAAGTAAGGTAGTAATTAACGAGATTTCCGAAGAGGCTACAAACACGTCAACAAGAGTTGTTGATCAAACTGGCACTACAACAAAAGTTGTTGATGAAGCCAGCACATCGCGTCAGTCGCATCCACCTCAAGTGTTGAGGGTGCCTCGACGTAGTGGGAGGATTGTGTCACAACCTGACCGCTACATGGGTTTAACTGAAGCTCAAGTTGTCATACCTGATGACGGCGTCGAGGATCGATTGACCTATAAGAAGGCAATGGAAGATACTGACAAGGATAAATGGGTCAAAGCAATGGACTTGGGAATGGAGTCGATGTACTTCAATTCCGTTTGGGAACTTGCAGATCAACCTGACGGGGTAAAACCAATAGGGTGCAAATGGATCTACAAGCGAAAACGAGACACCGAAGGAAAGGTACAAACCTATAAGGCGAGACTTGTGGCAAAAGGCTACACACAAAGGGAAGGGGTGGACTATGAAGAAACCTTCTCCCCTACAGCTATGTTTAAGTCTATTAGAATACTTTTGTTCATTGCCACATATTATGACTATGAGATATGGCAAATGGACGTCAAGACTGCTTTTCTGAATGGCAATCTTGAAGAAAGTATTTATATGTCTCAACCCGAAGGGTTCATAGAACAAGGTCAAAAGCAAAAGGTTTGCAAGCTTAAACAGTCCATATATGGACTCAAACAAGCATCTCGATCTTGGAACATAAGGTTCAATACTGCGATCAAATCTTATGGTTTTTACCAAAACGTTGATGAGCCTTGTGTATACAAGAAGATGGTCAACAACACCGTAGCCTTCTTAGTGTTGTACGTGTGATTACGCTTGTTTACATGCGTAAAAAGAAGGTTTTAGATGCTGTTTTTACTATGTTTCAGCTTTGTTTCGGATTTTTCTCGATCGTTTGAGTTCCAATTCATGCAAAATTCATATACTATGGTTTGTGGATGGCTTATATTGTATTTATGACATTTTAGGACCATTTGGGAGTGCAAATTAATCAAAAGAAGCAAAAAGACGAAAAAGTTACATGGGAGGCGCTAGGCGCCTGGGAAGCCTGCAGAAAAACAGGTTTTCTTCCAACTTTGCCCTTAATGAAACGCGTCTTCCAATGCGTTTTGGTGGTTCCAACCGATGCATACGTGTAGAAGAAGTGTTCCACTATCAGTTTGAGCACGATTTGGTCAGTCAAAAGAGTTGGAAATGGGTGATTCACCATCGTTTTAGGACCTACCTAACCAATTCTGCACAGCTATAAATTCCAGCAACTTCTCCACCAAATTCATCAAGCCTTGCTTCCTTCTCTTGATCATTTTTAGTGTTTCTTTGTTGCTTTCTAAGTACTTTTGAGTTGCTTTCATTAGTTACTTTTGGTTTTTAAATCCCGAGCACTTTACATTCTTTTATTGAGCTTGTTTTGTTTCCATTTGTACTTAGTCATTTTTCTACTTATTCAAATATATAAAAATCTAGCACTTTGCTTATTCTCTCTTTGCCTTTACTTTATTTTCAGTTAAGAGAGTTGTGTTTTTGGAGGAAAGAGCACGTGACACTCTCCCTTGCTTGAAAGAGAAGGGCGAAGCTCTCAATCCCGATAAAAACTCTCCATTAGATAACTTTTGTTTTTCACACATGCATTCCACATTCAACTATTTTACTTGCTGTATTTTCTTCAATATGTCTTTCTAAATTCCCGTCTCTAGCCCGGTTATGGATAGTTAGCCTTTTATGTCTAAAAAGGGTTGCTAAGAAGTAGTGTTTTTACTTTCCATTCATTGCTCAACATGTTTTCCCAAAAAGTTAGGATTTAGAGAAGGCCACTGTAAGTCTTAACAAGTCAATACTGAAAAGGTTGCTTATTTGCATTGTTGAGTGATTAAACCGAGGAGAGGAGCGCCTTAGACATAAGGGTTCCGCTTAAGTAGCCTAGACATAGGACCTTAACCCGAGGTTGCGACTATTTCCATCCTAAAACTAAGATATCTCTCATAATAGACATATTAGGGAATGTCTTAGGACTTTGAACTTGCTTAGACATAAGTCAAGTGAGAAGCGTAGTCGTTGGTTTCTAAAGTAAAATGCATATTGTCCTTAGCATGTCCTTGATTCTTTGATGGCTAACTTGAAGTAATTCGGGCTAGGTTTTATTATTATAAGTCCAAATCCCAAATCCAAAACCATTATTTGTGACCACTTCCCATTTACAAGAATCACTCATTTCAACATTCACTATTCTTTAAAACTTCAGAGTTTGGAAATTGTTTAGAAGTCCTTGAGGATCGATACTTGGATACTCCATCCATTTTATATTACTCTGACAGGTGTGCGCTTGCATCTATATAATTGTTACCACGCTTAGCGCGTGCGTTCAGCATAAACATCCAGTCAACGTGTATGATATCCTACTCATTGGGAATGATGTAGGATACCTCACTGACATAAAGAAGTGGCTAGTGACTGAGATCCAAATGAAAGATTTCGGAGAAGCTCAGTATGTTCTTGGCATCCAAATTCTAAGGGATCGCAAGAACAGAACGTTAGCCCTGTCTCAAGCAACTTATATCGACAAGATGGTTGCTCGATATTCGATGCAGAATTCCAAGAAAGGTTTATTACCCTTCAGGCATGGAATTCATCTGTCTAAGGAGCAGTGTCCTAAGACACCTCAAGAAGTTGAGGATATGAGACATATACCCTATGCTTCAGCAGTGGGCAGCCTGATGTACGCTATGCTGTGCACGAGGCCTGACATTTGCTTTGCGGTAGGGATGGTCAGTAGATACCAATCCAACCAAGGATATGATCACTGGACTGCTGTTAAGGGAATCCTCAAGTATCTTAGGAGAACGAGGGACTGAAAGCTCGTGTATGGCGCTAAGGATTTGATCCTTACAGGATACACTGATTCTGACTTCCAAACAGACAAGGATTCAAGGAAATCCATGTCGGGGTCAGTATTCACTCTTAACGGACCAGCGGTAGTTTGGAGGAGCATCAAACAATGATGCATCGCAGACTCCACGATGGAGGCTGAGTATGTTGCAGCTTGTGAAGCAGCAAAAAGAGGCGGTTTGGCTTAGAAAGTTCTTGACAGATTTGGAAGTCGTTCCAAACATGAACTTGCCCATCACACTTTATTGTGATAACAGTGGTGCTGTGGCAAATTCTAAAGAATCTTGAAGCCATAAGAGAGGCAAACACATCGAAAGGAAGTACCACCTTATACTGGAGATAGTGCAGCGAGGAGATGTGATTGTCACGAAGATCGCTACAGAGCACAATATTGCTGATCCTTTTACAAGGGCACTCCCGGCTAAAGTGTTTGAGGGCCATCTAGAAAGTCTAGGTTTACGAGCTTTGTACAGTTAGTCTAGGGCAAGTGGGAGAAATGTAATTAGGTATAGTGTATGCCCTAGTTTATTGTATTTTCCCTTTGCTTTATGATAATGTACACCCCCCTCGAGTTTAGTTCAAGTGGGAGTTTGTTGCGTGCGTTACCCTAAACTCGTAGTTTGTATTTTGTAAAAACAAATTTCTGTTTAATAAAGTTTTATTCAATAAATTTGTTGTTGAATCATAGCTTTGCATTATCAAAAATCCAATAAACTAAACATCCAAGGTTATTTATGATGTAATCAGGACAGTGTATATACTGGGTATATAGTTGATATACGAGGTATATATTTGATATACCCCTGATATATGAATGGATAATGTCCCGTGAATAACCTAAAGGGTCTATCCTATATGGATAAGGCTGGATACCTTATCCTGGCAACACTATGGATACGACCCACTCTGTAAAGGTTACAGATGACTCGATCCAGGTCATTCGTGTGGAGACATGCGAGTGGGGGTATCCTATACAATGAGTTTGTATAAGACCGGACCACGAAATAGGCAATCTTTAGATATAACACCGTTAACTAATAGGTTGCTATTTCTTAGGATGACCAGGCAACTCATTCTCAATCCTGAGTGAGTTATGGACTCCTGCCCGTGAGGGCTCGTCCTTCGATCTGTATGGGTGAGAGTGGCCCGAGTCGCCGACTCAACATTCCTACCATTTTGGGGACGAGACCGAATGGGGAGCTGGGAACATAACTTCACAAGATGGAATTCACTCTTCCCCGACTTTAGGGGAGTAGATGAGTGTTCCCTTAAATGTTGACTCCGGGACTTGAACAAGGGGCCCCACCCTCTCATTGGCTGAGAGGGACTTCCTGTTATTGGTTGGACCATAACCGGGTTGTTCATTGGAGAAGCAGTGGTGTTTAAGGAGTAAGATGTCACTAAGGGGTAAAACGGTAATTTGACCCAACTTGAGTTACGAATACTCGTGAAGGATTGACTCGTCATTAATGGTCATATATCCATGGACAGGAAAACATTCTGCAGTGAGAAGAGTGCAACTGCGGGTCTTTAGTGGAATGACCCGTAGTTAACGAATCTAGATTAACTCGGTCAATGAGTTTGACCGATTAATCTTGCATCGTTGGAGCTTCAGATCTGTAGGTCCATTAGGTCCCCTTGCTAGCTCATAACGGGTAAAACGAGGATCAAGTTTTTGGAAGAATTTGAATTGTTCAAATTACTTAAGGGACTATATGTATATTGATACATCATAATATATAGTTAATTGTGAATTAAAACTTTATATAATGAGAGATATTATTTGAATGAGATTCAAATAAAATTAATATGAATAAGATTCATATTAAAACTTTAGGTTAAAAATAATGTGCATAAGATGTACATTAAAACTATAGGTTATACGAGAGAAATGTTTTAGAATATGATTCTAATTTTATAATAAATAATTAAGTGTTAATTATTTATGTACATATATATATTTATTAATTATTATTATATATTATATATATATATATGTATATATATACTAATATCAATATTAATAATATTATTAATATTAACTCCCCTGCAAAATTGTAGGGGAGTGGGAGGTGTTGTGATGTGTGGAGTTACCCCAGGTCACCCTTCTTCTTCTTCTCCAAGTGTTGGAGAAGCAGAAGAAGAAGGTTACACACAAAAAAAAAAGGATCTCCCAACGATTTCTCTCAAAATTCTCTCAATTTCTCCCTCTCTTCGATCAAGGTACTACCACAAGCACGATCCCGAGACCCAAGAGGATAACAAGGAAGATCCCGTGGTGGTGTTCGAGGGGAATTCACTAAAGAAACGTTCTTCAAAGGTTTGGAATTTCCCCTGTATTTTCTACTTCAAAACTCAATTTTTTATCCCGAAAATCAGCAACGAAAATCCGTTTCCGCTCCGGGATTCACATCCCTTGAGAGTTATTTAAAAATTCTAAAACACAAACGAAAAGGCAAAAAGTTTCTCCCATAGAAAATACCTATTTTTGGCACTTAGATTAGGTCATATTAGTCTCAATAGGATTGGGAGATTGGTTAAGAATGGCCTTCTAAGTGAGTTAGAAGATGATTCTTTACCACCTTGTGAATCTTGTTTTGAAGGCAAGATGACTAAAAGACCTTTTACTGATTCAGGACTTTCTGGTCGATGAATTTTAAAGCTCGAGCAGGGTATGAATATTTCATCTCTTTTATAGATGATTATTAACGGTATGATTATCTATACCTAATGCAACATAAGTCCAATGTCCTTGAAAAGTTAAAGGAGTACACAACCGAAGTTGAAAATCAATTAGGTAAAACCATTAAAACACTTCGATCTGATCGTGGTGGAGAGTATATGGACTTGAGATTCCACGACTATATGATAGAATGTGGAATCACGTCCCAACTCTCAGCCGCTGGTACACCTCAACAAAACGGTGTATCATAAAAGAGAAACAGAACCTTGTTTGTAACGCCCCGCGTTACTCAGGTTAGCTTGCCCCGAGTTCCGGGAAATTTTATAACAAAATAGATTTTGTTTATTGATTTATTGATTTATTTCATTATTATTTTATTTGATTCATCAATGATCTTTATTTAATTTAAGTGTGACATATCGGCTAGTGTGTATTGTTACAGATTTAGTGGTGAGTTTGTAGCGTGTAGTATTTATCAAGTTATGGTTTAGTACGGATTCCGCTATGTGACATTTGTTCTGGGCCATTGGACCAACTACGAAATTATATTATTGGTTTTGTTAACAAGGAGTGATTGGGTAAGTGGGCCTTAAACAAAAGAAACTAGCCCAAGTGAGTTGTATGTTTCAAAACAAAAGAAAAAGGGGAATTAAAACAAAACAACCCTAGCCCATCTTGTTCTGCTTCCTCTTCTTCTTCCTCCGTTCCCTTTCTTGTTCAAGCTGCCAGCCCCCCCCCCATCCGGATGTCTTTCTCCGACGAAGCAGCACCGACGACGGCCCCCTCCGGCGGACAGCTCAGGCGGTGCGACAGGCAGCAGCGGGTGCGACTCCGAGCAGCGGCGGCACGCGGCGTCGGCAGCAGCAGGCGCGGGGTGTCAGGCAGCAGCAGGTGGCGGCGGTGCACGTGGGTGCTGGTTTCGTGGTGTCTTATCTCCGATCCGACATGCCCCAACGACCTCGAACAACTTAGATCCGTGAAGTGCGACAAGTTTCTTTGACCCACATTTGTTCGAAGTTAATTTTTGGATACCCACTCATAAGCGAAGTTGTTTTGTAGTAATAGACATCAAAACGAAGACGTTGGAAGTTGTTTCGGCGCATTCCTCTGCTGTAGAAACGTGGACAGCAGCTTTTTGTGGTGTTCGGCGATTTCCCTCATCCGTTCGAAGCCCGATTTAGGCTACCCACACCTTTGCAAGCTAGATCTAAGTTACACGAAGTCGTTTTTGTGGTAATGAGCCCTTTGAACTCCCTTAGAGTTGATTTCGGAGGCTGAATCGTACATATAACTTGCTGTTTTTTTTTTATTTTTATGCTTAGGTGTGAGATCGACGCAAGATTTAGGGACGTGGTTGAGTAAAAAGCACCAGGGGGCGAGTGCGTGCGTTATTTAGTGTTAACGGAATGGTTTTGATGCTGTTTTTCTTGTTAAAATAATTTAAATGAGCATGTAGGGATTGTTAGTTTGATTTGTGAATTTCATGCGATCTTGTTGCCGTCTTTCTATTATTGAACACTTTTGAGGAAACATGCTTCCTGTTCTTATTGTTGTAGGTGACTAGTAGGATTTGAATTGTTATAGTTAGAAGTAACTGGCTCATAACGTTTTGCAAATGTGATGTAAATGAAATGCTCGCGTTGTTAAACTGATAATTTAGTTTATATTGTTCTAGTTGTGAGCTGTTGGATGTATTTTGTTTATTACGTGGAAAAGCATGTTTGTAAACGGTGCAGTGATTTAGAATGTTGGAAATTTACCTGTAGGTGGTCATGGGAGGGTTAGTGATGTGGTGAAGGGTGAAGGGTGAAGGGTAAAGGGACGGGTTGATAGTCCGTTAACTATGGGTGTTCTGACCTGAAAATGCATATAAATCACTTGGAGGTTCAAAGCCTTGAGTAGTGGCCTTGGGAATAAATGACAAGGTCGAACGTCAAATTTCTGTAAACGAGTATTGGGGTCTTGGGGATAAATGTCAAGGACCAATACGCTGGGAAGTCATCGGTACCTTAGGGATAAACGGCAAGGATCGGTGCATAGTTCAGGCCTTGGGAATTAATGGCAAGGCCGAACGTCATGTTTCTGTAGAGGAGTATTCAGGCCTTGGGGATAAATTTCAAGGGTCAATGCGACTCGAGGAGTTAGGCTTGAGGGATTAAAATAGAGTGGTGCTTGCGAAGTAGTGGTGCTAGGCCTTGGGAATAAATGGCAAGGTCGAACATCAAGTACTGTAAAAGGAGGGGGTGCGGTAACTTGGGAATAAATGTCAAGAGTTGTCATGCCTCGAGAAGTTAAGCGGGGAGTAACACAGGGGGGTGTAGAGGAAGGTTTAGTACTATGAGACAAGGGCTAGTGAATCATGGGTTTGTAGTCTTGGTAGTTCCGACGCATGGTTGTTGTATGTAAATGTCAAGTTATTGTTCGCTATCTCTCGCTGCCTATTTAATTGCCTTGCTATCGTTTTATTCTATATGTCGTGACTGTGAGCATGATTTTTGTGCTAGTTAGGAAGTGCTACTTACGGAGTACCTTACGTACTCACCCCCCTTTTTACCCTTATATGTTTTCAGGTGTGAACAGGGTCCACCGCGGTGATGACGTGGAGAGGGCTTGATCGAGGAGGGATCACTAGCCTAGTTAGTGAGGATAGAGGGAAGGGTCGTTGGGTACGAGTAGCATTGGGATTTATGTTATTACTAGGTGTGGACCGAGGAGAAATTTTGTATTCTTTAGAACTACTTTATTTGTTATGGATGTAGCTGGTAAACGCGTCACTGTTGTCGTTGGAGTTTACGTGTACGGTTGTTTTATTTATTTAAGAATTTTAGCCACTGAGGCGGATATGAGATGTTATTTGTTTTTAAATTGCCCACGGAGGGCGAAGTCCTGACAGTTTATAAAATTTATACTTCTGGTACAACGCATGAGAGTCGAAGCTTTATTTCATTTAAATTATTTCCCAGGGAGTTGCTTATCTCGTGTTTAGAGTTAAGGCTAGCCAGGTGAATTATTTAGCGTTGCCTAGGATGATATAACATCCTGGGGCGCTACAGTTGGTATCAGAGCCGAAACGTTTCTGTAGACTGAGTTAGAAACTAGCATACTTAGGAGTAGTGATCTTGGTCGACCTCCTCGTCATCACCAGGTACGCTTCATGCTTGTCCTTGAGAGCTTATACATTTCCCATGATTTATTTGTGCGCTGAAATTTTTCTCATCAGTTTTTGTTGCCGCTCTGTTTCGCTAGACATAGAGTGTTCATTAAGCGTACCAAATAGAATATGGTGGACCTTTTTCTATTATGGGAGTTTCGACTGCCACTTTTCCTATTAGTCTATGTGTGGAGTATCGTGTTAACGTCTTACCAAAATTTTGTGCCGTTCTTCCAGACAATGCCTCCCCGTCGTAGTATGAGATTGCGAGATGACGCCGACCTCGCTCCCGGAGGTGAGAACGGAGCGGATCCACTGCCCCCTCCTGCTGGGAATCAGGCAGGAGTAGTCCCTCCATTTCCTCCAGCAGCAGCTCGAGAGCGGGCAGATTCTCCAGTTCCCCCAGCAGTTCCTCAGGTGAACCCCCAATTGGTGTTGCTTGTGGAGGCTTTGCAAGCAGTGATCGATAACGCCGCAGGGGTGGGCAGGGTCCAAGCTCCGCCACGCCAACAACTTCATACTCCCCAGAGCGAGGCTCGCTTCATCAAGGATTTCAAGCGCTACAGACCCCCAACCTTTGACGGTGAGAGTGAAGGAGCGACTGCAGCGGAAGAGTGGATCAAGAGAGTTGGAAGCCCTTTACGCGTATCTTGGTTGCGAAGACCAATTCAAGGTGAAGGGTGCGGTTTTTATGTTGAGGGGCGAGGCCCTGAACTGGTGGGACTCAGTAGCAGCGGCAGAGGATCATGCGAATGTACCAATTCCGTGGGCGAGGTTCAAGAACTTGTTGTACGACTACTACTATCCGGAGATTGTGAAAGACATGAAGGAGACGGAATTCCTGCATCTAGTCCAAGGAACCTTCTCGGTGGCACAGTATGAAAGGAAGTTCACGAAACTCTCCCGTTTCGCTCTAGAGTTGATTCCCACTGAGGCATTAAAGATCAAGAGGTTAGTTAAAGGCTTGCGCAAGGGAATCAGATGCCCGATGGACCTCCAGCGACCCACCACCTATGCTGAAGCGGTTAGGGCACCTTGGTTATGGATAAGGATGTTTCCAACAAGGCCTCACCCCTGCCAGAGGTCGGATCATCTTCAGGTGTGAAAAGGAAGTTCCCTCCGACTTATGCCGACCCGGTATTGAGAGCACCCCAGCACCAGGCTCAGCACCAGGGCATGTCGCCAGTATGGCCCACCTGCCAGAAAAAACATACGGGGCAGTGTTGGACGGGAAGTAAGGGTTGTTTCAGGTGCGGAAGAGAGGGGAATAACCAGATGATTCCACCATCAGTTTCGATGCAGGGAAATAACCAAAGGGCTCGTGTCTTCGCACTTACTCGCAAGGAAGCGGCGGATGCCGAAACAGTGGTCATAGGTATTTCTTCTCATTTTTTTTTGGGTTTTGTGTGTGAGTGTATGTCCTTATCTTTGCATTGTGATCCAGGTACTGTTTTAGTGCATGATGTGCCTGCGTATGTATTGTTTGATTCGGGGTCGAGCCACACTTTCATCTCTTCTACGTTATTCATCAGGCAACCCTCGAATTAGAGCCGTTAGGGTTTTTGTTGTTAGTTTCTACACCATCAGGGTCGAATTTGATCGCTAGTCAAAAGGTGAGGGCAGGTGAGTTGTCTTTTGATAATCATACTCTAAGGGCAAGACTGATCCAGCTGGACATGCAAGATTTTGACGTTATTTTGGGCATGGATTGGCTAGCTACCAACCAAGCCAACATTAATTGCTCGAGAAGAGAAGTCTCCTTCCAACTACCTTCGGGTCGGAACTTTACATTTAAAGGAGTTACGGGTAGAGTCCCAAGGACAGTATCAGCGTTGAAGGCAGGACGCCTGTTGCAAAATGGAGCTTGGAGATATTTGGCCAACGTCGTCGACATTAGTAAGACTCCACCTAGTATCAACTCCATTCACGTGGTCAGAGAGTTCCCAGATGTGTTCCCCAATGACCTTCCGGGGCTACCCCCTGTTCGTGAACTGGATTTTTGTATCGACTTACCACACGGGACAGCTCCCATTTCAAAGGCACCGTACCGCATGGCTCCTGCAAAACTTAAGGAGCTTAAGGCTCAGCTGGAAGAGCTCTTAGACAAAGGCTTCATTCGCCCGAGCGTGTCTCCTTGGGGTGCTCCCGTGCTGTTTGTGAAAAAGAAAGATGGATCTATGCGACTTTGTGTTGACTACCGGGATCTGAACAAGGTGACAATAAAAAATAGGTACCCCCTTCCTCACATCGATGACCTCTTTGACCAACTAAAAGGAGCAAGGGTGTTCTCGAAGATAAACCTACGATCGGGGTACCACCAGTTGAGAATTAAAGACGCCGACATACCTAGGACAACCTTCAGAACCAAGTATGGGCATTATGAGTTTACCGTTATGTCTTTCGGACTCACTAATGCCCCTGCGGCATTTATGGATCGCATGAATTGAGTTTTTAAGGAATTTTTGGATCTGTTCGTGATCGTGTTTATCAACGATATTTTAATTTACTCCAATACGGAAGAGCAGCACGAAGGACATATGCGGCAGGTTCTTACCGCTTTGAGGAAGAACAGCCTGTACGCGAAGTTGTCGAAATGTGAGTTTTGGCTGGTTAAGGTGGCTTTCCTTGGCCACATAGTCACCAGGGAAGGTATTGCTGTGGACCCGCCAAGGTGGAGGCGTCAGTGGTTGGCCAAGGCCTCGCACAGTGACCGAAATCCTCAGTTTTCTCGACCTAACCGGCTATTATAGAAAGTTCGTCCAGGATTACTCTCGGGAGTTAACGGTAGAAGATGTTTCGGCAGTGCTAGCTCAACTCTCGATCAAACCCACCCTAAGACAACGAATCATCGCTGCACAAAAGGGAGACTCCAGTCTGAGCAAGGGTTTCGTGATGCTGGGCCTAGGAGATTTTTCCCTTTTGGAAGATAAGGCCCTGCTCTATCAGGGGAGACTGTGCGTACCAAGAGATTTTCCTTTAAGGAGGGATTTACTAACCGAGGCTCATAATACCCCATTCTCGATGCATCCTGGGAGTACCAAGATGTATAGAGATCTTAAGAGACACTATTGGTGGCACAATATGAAGCGTGAGATTGCTCAGTTTGTTAGTAGCTGTTTGACGTGCCAACAGGTGAAAGCCTCCAGACAGAGGCCCGCCGGGTTGTTGCAACCTTTAAGTATACCGGTGTGGAAATGGGATGACGTAGCCATGGACTTCATTACAGGGTTGCCGAGAACGGCTAAAGGTTTCACAGTGATTTGGGTAATTGTGGATCGCTTAACAAAGTCTGCGCATTTCATACCAGGCAAAGCCACGTATTTAGTAGAAAGGTGGGCGGAACTTTATCTGCATGAAATAGTTAGACTCCATGGCATACCAGTGACCATAGTGTCAGATCGGGACTCTCGTTTCACGTCAACGTTTTGGCGGAGTTTACATAAAGCTATGGGGACACGACTCGATTTCAGTACGGCGTTCCACCCCCAGACCGATGGCCAGACCGAGCGTCTGAACTAGGTTCTAGAAGATATGTTGAGGGCTTGCACATTGGATTTCGGTGGTTCTTGGGACAAACACCTGTACTTAGCAGAGTTTGCATACAACAACAGTTATCAGGCCACCATGAACATGGCCCCATATGAAGCGTTGTACGAGAAAAAGTGTAGGTCGCCGGTGCATTGGGATGAGGTCGGTGAGAGAGTCCTGTTGGGACCAAAATTGGTACAAGAAACTAATGGTGCCATCCAAAAGATTAGAGCAAGAATGCAGACGACCCAAAGCAGACAGAAGAGTTACGCTAATGTTAGGCGAAGAACATTGGAATTTGATGTCGGTGACCACGTTTTCCTTCGTGTGGCACCGGTGACGGGAGTCCTACGTTTTGGTAAGAAGGGAAAACTCAGTCCAAGATTTATTGGTCCTTTTGAGGTCTTGGGGCGCATCGGACCGGTCGCTTACCGGTTGGCTTTGCCACCGTTGTTGAGCGCAGTGCATAACGTGTTCCACGTGTCCATGTTGAGGAAATACGTTGTAACGCCCCGAGTCCCTCAGGTTAGTTAGTCCCGGATCGGGAGATTTTTTTTCAGTAATTTTAAATTGATTGTTAATTAAATTTATGGATCGTTAACTAAAGTTACCCTTACTATCGGGCTCTAAACTCCAACTTAAATTAATAATTACCGACTCGGTGTGGTGGGTCTTGTTTTAAGGGGGATGGACTTCTTTCCTCTTGGGCCTGAACGCGTTGGGCCTCCATTGGGGTAAATGAGTTTTAAAACAAAACAAAAGGAAAAGAAAACCCTAGCCCCAAGCTCCTTTTCTTTCTTCTTCTTTCCCTTCAACCCTAGCCGTTTTCCCTCTTTGGTTCTTCTCCATCTCCCCGATCCATTCCCGTTTTCCGGTAACCCCGATGGCGGCAGCGGCATATCGGCTCCACGGACAGCGGCACTCGGCGGCGGCAGATCCACGAGCGGCGAGAGGCGGTGAGAGGCGGCGATCGACGGCGTGAAGCAGCAGATCCGGTGGTTCCGAGCGGTGGCGCGAGGCTCCCTCCTCCAGCGTGGTGCGACGGTGGCGGTTCTGCGCGCGGGTTGAGCAGCAGTGGCGCAATCTTCCCGTGGCAGCGTTCGAACCGCGGCGGCCAGCGACTCCCGGTGCTCCAACGGCGGCGCGACCCCTCCTCGCGGCGGCGCACGGCGAACGACGTACAGCAGCGAATCAACGGCAGATATTGAACGTTACAGCGGTGTTTTGGACGTTTGGCGGCGACCCACGCTCATTCGAAGCTCGATTTAGGCTACCCACACCTTGGCAAGCTAGATCTAGGTGACCCACATCCATTCGAAGCCGGTTTGGGGGTAATGTGTCATTCGAATCCTTTTAGAGTCGAATTTTGGAGGCCAAATAGGTTGTTTAACGTGCTGTATTTTCTGTTTCGGTGTGCTTAGGTGTGGAGTCGGCGCAACATTTAAGGGAGCGGTTGTGAGTAAGTAGCACGGGGTGGGTGCGTGTGTTGGTGTTTATTATTTATTTGTCGATGTACCATTTATGATGTTTTGAAAATGGTTCTGATACGACGTCGTGCGGTGTAACTCCCGTTTATGTTGGTTTGTATGCCTAGGTAGTGTTGAATGTTCGTTGGTGATAATAGTAGAAACTTTGTATTGTTGAGTTGTCGAGATCTGTCGTGGAATGATGTGTGTTTGCAGGGAATATTCGTTAAAATAAATATTATGGTGGGGATGTTTGTTGTCTGAAATCTGTATGAAGTGTTTGGCATGTTTTATGAATTTTTATTATATCTGGCAATGCTTAATGTTTGCGGATGTTGGATAATGAGTGCTTGGGTGATTTGTGTTGGACTGCAGTCGTTTAAAAATTGTTGACCAAGCTCCGTTACGACTAAACTCACTGCGGCGTTGTTGTTAAGATTTAATATGTTGTGAAAGCATGATTGATTTATTGTTTTGCTATTAGAATGATATTTATGTTGTGGAAGCATGCTGAAATGTGTTGGTGAGTTGTGAGATGCATTGAAATCATACTGGTGGTGGTGTTGTTGATGGGCGTTGTGGTGGTTGGTGTTATTAAGGGGTTAGTACTGGAATCTTGGTTGGAGGCTAGAAACGATATGTGGAGTTTTGCAAATTATGAAGTGAATGGGTGAGTGTCAGGGCCTCGGGTATAAATGGTCGGGGGCTGATACGTCACTAATTGGGTATCGAGGCCTCGGGTATAAATGGTCGGGGGTCGATACGCCAATATTGGATAAAGATGAGTGTCGAGGCCTCGGGTATAAATGGTCGGGGGTCGATGCGAGGAGTCTTTCCGAAGGAGAACTATTGGGGCCTTGGGTATAAATGGTCAAGGGCCAATAGATTGTAAGACATCGATGCCTCGGGTATAAATGGTCGAGGGTCGATGCACTAGTGTCGGGGCTCTGGGTATAAATGGTCAGGGGCCGACACTACCAAAAGAATGGTTTCGAAGAGCTCGAATAACTGAGGTGAACATAGTTGTATTTGATGTGTTGGAGAGCCAGGTGGACGGTATTTGTTTTTATATGATTGTGGTTAGCATTGGGTCTTATAGAGCATGTTTATGGATGAATATATAATGTACCAGTAAAGCATGTCTATGGTTGTTCACATACAGATATGATAGAGCATGACGATGTATGTTTCCTTTATGGTTATGAGCATGATGTTTGTGTGTGCTTTGTGAGGGCTACTTACGGAGTATATTTCATATACTCACCCCCCCTTTCTACAATGATTGTTTCAGGTGAAGGACTTGGGAGTGACCAAGGTGATGGGACGGAGGAGACCTGACAAGCGAGGACCATAGGCTGCTTAGTTTTTCCTATTTAGTTTAATTCATTGGTTAGGGCCTTATGTTGTGGCAAATAAACGATTTATTTGCATTTAAATATTCGAGAGATTTTTCCCTTGTCGTTAGATTTCCTTCGGGTTAGGTGCCTATTTGAGATTTATTCCATTTGTTTAGATTCACATAAATTGAATAATAACTTGCCTCGTGAAGTGGTTCATGAATGTTGTTGAATGTTATTCCATGAGATTGGTTTATCGTTAATTTGCTGAGGATTGGGACTTGACTTTATAAGTTTATGTGCATAGGAAGTTGGCAGGTTATAGCCGGGGTTAAATTTGATTAGTTGGGTAGTTAACGTGACCTAGAGGTGAGCGGAAATTTCTGGGTCGTTACATACGTCCATGACCTTTCCCACGTCTTGGATTACGAACCACTGCAGGTAGATGAAACATTGTGCTATAAAGAAGTACCCATTGGGATCATAGCAAGAGAGACCAAAGTGTTGCAGAACCGGGTGATTGATTTGGTGAAGGTCTTGTGGAGAAACCACCAAATAGAAGAGGCTACTTGGGAGAGAGAAGACGAAATCAGGGCCCATTATCCTGAATTGTTCGAGCAACGAACTTTCGAGGACGAAAGTTTTTCAAGGGGGGAAGTCTGTAACGCCCCGCGTTACTCAGGTTAGCTTGCCCCGAGTTCCGGGAAATTTTATAACAAAATAGATTTTATTTATTTATTTATTTCATTTTATTTTATTTGATTCATCACTGATCTTTATTTAATTTAAGTGTGACACCTCGGCTAGTGTGTATTGTTACAGATTTAGTGGTGAATTAGTAGCGTGTAGTAATTTATCAAGTTATGGTTTAGTACGGATTCCGCTATGTGACACTTGTTTTGGACCATTGGGCCATTTACGAAATTGAATTATTGGTTTGTTTTAACAAAAAGGGGTTGGGTATGTGGGCCTTAAACAAAAGGAAAAGAACCCAAGCCTAAGGGAGTTAAAGTTTTAAAACAAAGAAAAACCGTAGCCCTTATTATTTTCTCTTCTCTTTCCTCCCTTTCCCTCTCTTGTTGGAGCCGCCGGCCACCCTCCACTCGGGTTCTTCTTCTCCGACGAGCAACCCCGTTCCGGCGACGCGACGATAAGCGGCGACATCGGAGCAGCAGGTGCAGCGTCGGGCGTCGGGCAGCAGCAGGCGCGGCGGGGCGGCACGTGGTGGCTGTTCACGGTGTTTTCCCTCGATCCGACAACCTCCAACGACTCGAATAGCTTAGATCTGGGAAGTCCGGTAATTTTCTTTGACCCACCCTTGTTCGAAGTTAGATTTGGATTACCCACACCTAAACGAAATCGATTTGGAATACCCACACCTAAGTGAAGTTGTTTTGTAGTAACGGACATCAAATCGAAGCCGTTGGAGGCCATTTTGGGCGTTTCTTGCTGCTGTAAAAACGTGGATAGCAGTGTTTTGAGTGGTATTCGATGATTAATTTCATCCGTTTGAAGCCTGATTTACGCTACCCACCCCTTTGCAAGCTTGATCTAATTTACCCACACCTACACGAAGTCGTTTTGCGGTAATGAGACCCGTTGAACCCTCTTAGAGTTGTTTTCGAAGGCTGAACAGTATATTTATGTTGCTGTTTTTTTTCTGTTTTTGTGCGTAGGTGTGAGTTCGACGTAAACTTAAGGACGTGGTTGTGTAAGTAGCACCAGGGGGCGAGTGCGTGCGTTATTTAGCGTTAACGGAATGGTTTTGATGCTGTTTTTCTTGCTAAAATAATTTAATTGAGCATGTAGGGATTGTTAGTTTTGATTTGTGAATTTCTAGTGATCTTGTTGCCGTCTTTCTATTATTGAATACTTTTGAGGAAACATGCTTCCTGTTCTTATTGTTGTAGGTGACTAGTAGGTTCTGAATTGTTGTAGTTAGAAGTAACTGCCTCATGACGTTTTGCAAATATGATGTAAATGAAATGCTCGCGTTGTTAAACTGATAATTTAGTTTATATTGTTCTAGTTGTGAGCTGTTGGGTGTATTTTGTTTATTACGAGGAAAAGCATGCTTGTAAACTGTGCAGTGAATTAGAATGTGGGAAATTTACCTGTACGTGGTCATGGGAGGGTTAGTGAAGCGGTGAAGGGTGAAGGGTAAAGGGACGGGTTGATAGTCCGTTAACTAGGGGTGTTCTGACCTGAAAATTCATATAAATCGCTTGGAGGTTCAAAGCCTTGAGTAGTGGCCCTGGGAATAAATGACAAGGCCGAACGTCAAATTTCTATAAATGAGTATTGTGGTCTTGGGGATAAATGTCAAGTACCAATACGCTGGGAAGTCATCGGTACCTTGGGGATAAACGGCAAGGACCGGTGCACAGTTCAGGCCTTGGGAATAAATGGCAAGGCCGAACGTCAAGTTTCTGTAGAGGAGTATTGAGGCCTTGGGGATAAATGTCAAGGGTCAATGCGACTCGAGGAGTTAGGCTTGAGGGATTAAAGTAGAGTGGTGCTTGCGAAGTAGTGGTGCTAGGCCTTGGGAATAAATGGCAAGGTCGAACATCAAGAACTGTAAAAAGATGGGGTGTGGTATCTTGGGAATAATGTCAAGAGCCGTCATGCCTCGAGAAGTTAAGCGGGGAGTAACACAGGGGGGTGTAGAGGAAGGTTTAGTACTAGGAGACAAGGTGTAACGCCCCGCATTCTCTGACTCATTTATTTTATGATTTAAAATCGTGCCTTTGGATTTCTTCCTTTTTTTCGTTAAATGAAATTATTGAAACTTCTTATTTTGGAGTTTTAATTTTGGATAATTTCGAATCAAGTCTATTTTCGTTTGATTTAGATAATTAAGTTCTAAAATTTTGAAAAGAGAATTTAATTAAAACTTAATTAAACTTTTGGAAATTTAATTTTTCCTCCTGGATTTCATTTTGGGTTGTGGTGAGTTTATTTTAATTACTGGAGTGTTTTCTTTAGGATTTTCGCTTCGGGCCTTAGATTTATTTGTTTTACTTTTGTTCTAGTTGAAGATCGTTGAGTTTATATTGTCTGAAAGTAGAATTTTTGTTTCTTCAAACCCATGAGCCTTCTTTTAATTTCGGAATTGGGCTTTTAGTTTAAAAACAAAAGAAAAGAAAATAAAAAAATAAAAAAATAAACAAAACAAAAACAAGAAGCCCTAGGATCTCTTTCTTCCTCTCCCTCTTGTTGCAGCCGCCAGCCCCCCCCCCCCTCTCGATTTCTGCCGCCGGCCACCATAGCTCCGGCGATCGAGCCACACGAACGACGCCCCATTTCCGGCGGTGTTTCTCAAGGCGAGCAACGACGGCAAGTCATTCCAGCAGTGACCCGATGGTGGTACGATGGCGACCGGTTCTCCGATGTCACTTGCACCAGACCCGACGAACCGGCGCGACTGATTACGCTTGTTTACATGCGTAAAAAGAATGTTTTAGATGCTGTTTTTACTATGTTTCAGCTTTGTTTCGGATTTTTCTCGGTCGTTTGAGTTCTAATTCATGCAAAATTCATATATGATGGTTTGTGGTTGGCTTATATTGTATTTATGACATTGTAGGACCATTTGGGAGTGCAAATTAATCAAAAGAAGCAAAAAGTCGGAAAAACCTACATGGGAGGCGCCAGGCGCTTGCGTGGCTGCAGAAAAACTGGTTTTCTTCCAACTTTGCCCTTAATGAAACGCGTCTTCCCATACGTTTTGGTGGTTCCAACCGATGCATACGTGTAGAAGAAGTGTTCCACTATCAGTTTGAGCACGATTTAGTCAGTCAAAAGAGTTGGAAATGGGTGATTCACCATCGTTTTAGGACCTACCTAACCAATTATGCACAGCTATAAATTCCAGCAACTTCTCCACCAAATTCATCAAGCCTTGCTTCCTTCTCTTGATCATTTTTAGTGTTTCTTTGTTGCTTTCTAAGTACTTTAGAGTTGCTTTCATTAGTTGCTTTTGGTTTTTAAATCCCGAGCACTTTACATTCCTTTATTGAGCTTTGTTTTGTTTCCATTTGTACTTAGATATTTTCTACTTATTCAAATATATAAAAATCCAGCACTTTGCTTATCTTCCCTTTGCCTTTACTTTATTTTTTTTAAGAGAGTTGTGTTTTTGGAGGAAAGAGCACGTGACACTCCCCCTTGCTTGAAAGAGAAGGGCGAAACTCTCAATCCCGATAAAAACTCTCCGTTAGTTAACTTTTGTTTTTCACACATGCATTCCACATTCAACCATTTTACTTGCTGTATTTTCTTCAATATGTCTTTCTAAATTCCCGTCTCTGGCCCGGTTATGGATAGTTAGCCTTTTATTTCTAAAAAGGGTTGCTAAGAAGTAGTGTTTTTGCTTTCCATTCATTGCTCAACATGTTTTCCCAAAAAGTTAGGATTTAGAGAAGGCCACCGTAAGTCTTAAAAAGTCAATACTGAAAAGGTTGCTTATTTGCATTGTTGAGTGGTTAAACCGAGGAGAGGAGCGCCTTAGACGTAAGGGTTCCACTTAAGTAGCCTAGACATAGGACCTTAACCCGAGGTTGCGACTATTTCCATCCTAAAACTAAGATATCTCTCGGAATAGACATATTAGGGAATGTCTTAGGACTTTGAACTCGCTTAGACATAAGTCAAGTGAAAAGCGTAGTCGTTGGTTCCTAAAGTAAAATGCATATCGTCCTTAGCATATCCTTGATTCTTTGTTGGCTAACTTGAAGTAATTCGAGCTAGGTTTTATCATTATAAGTCCAAATCCCAAATCCAAAACGATTATTTGTGACCACTTCCCATTTTACAAGAATCACTCATTTCAACATTCACTATTCTTTAAAACTTTAGAGTTTGGAAATTATTTAAAAGTCCCTGAGGATCGATACTTGGATACTCCATCCATTTTATATTACTCTGACAGGTGTGCGCTTGCATCTATATAATTGTTACCACGCTTAGTGCGTGCGTTCAGCAAAACGCCAGTCAGCGACGGCGAACCACGAGCAGTCCCGACGACCCATCTTGCGGCGGGGAGACCTAGATCCGACGGACCCGACAGCGCACGACCCCAATGCCCAACACCAGCCCACGGCAATTTCGGCGGCTACCCACGAATCCCTCCGGTGTTTTGCGTCAGTTTTGCGGCAGCCCGAGCACTGGACGGTGCTGCAGCGGCGGGTCATGGCGTTCCGACGATGTTTGCCTCAGTTCATGGCGTCCCGACGTTCTTCAGCGGTTGAAATGGTGATGCAACTCCTCGATTAGTCCAAGTCTGGTGCGTCCAGCCCTCCTCGACGCTAGCAGTAGCTGTCCGGCCCGTTTGAAGTTTAGTCACACCCGTTCGAAGCTCGTTTTTCGTTACTCGTCCCCTCCGGCGTTGGTTCGGCGTTGACCCACCCCTAATCGAAGCCAAACCAGCGTTACCCATCACTTTTTGACATCGAAACAGCAGGCGCAATGTCCTTCAAACTTGGAGTTGAAAGCTCGGACCTCCTCGGCATCGACCCACTCCTAACACAAGAGGTCTTAGAGTGAGTTAGTAGGTAATAACTCACCTAAACCTTGTTTCGATTCAAATTACATGTTTTTAGATAAATTCTAATCAAGTTTGGTTTGCTTTTGGATTTAGGAACCCTTCGGTGAATTTGGTAGCGCATTAGAACTTTGTGGTAAGTAGTTCTTACTTGGGGGATGTTTGTTGATTGAATATATATGAATTGTGTGGTGCTTTCGGTGTGTTTATTATTTATTAATATGTAAGTCAATAGGTGTTATTGAGATGGTTTCGTGCTTAATCTTGCTATACTTGAATATCTCATGTATTTAGAGTTTGTTGGGCATCATTTGAGGACTTCTAGTTGTTATTGTTGGGTTGCATCCTTGTTGTTTCTTTTGTTCCTTTCCTTTACATATTAGGAAAATATCTTGTGTCATGATTATTGGATGTGCCTTGAAAGTTGCTGCTTGGTATGGTTGGAAGTGATTAAGCTTTGATGTTTGAAAACATGTCTTGGAATTGAAAATGCACGTGATAGTTTTATGTTATTTAGTTTATGTTTGCTTAGTTGGAAGCTACGGGATTATTTTCTTGTTTTGTACGATGAAAAGCATGTTGGATAATTGTGTTATGATTAGATGTGTGAATGGCTTGTCGATGCACTTGAATGATTGGAATTGGTGGCCTATTGAGTAAGGAGAAGTAAGTAGACGAGGGGCGGGTGCATGCGTTGATGTTTATTATTTGGTTGCCGTTGTGCTGTTTTATGACGTTTAATATTGATTTTGATACGTTATTGTGCAGTGTAACTCTTGTTTATGTTGGTTTATGTGCCTGAGTAGTGTTGCATGTTCGTCGGTGATAATAGTGGAAATTTTGTATTGTTGAGCTGCTGAGATCTGATGTGAAATGATGTATGTTGCAGGGAATGCTCGTTAAAGTGGACTTATTGTGGAGATGTTGTTGTCTGAATTTTGCATAAGATGTTAGGCGTGTCTGATGTGTTTATTTATGTCTAGCAATGCTTATTGAATACTGATGTTGGATGATTTCTTCGAATGTTGGATATTAAATGTTTGGATGAATTGTGTTGGGCGTGTTCTTAAAAGTTTTCTGAACCGCTATGTGAAATGTATGTTATGTGAAGCATGCCATAGGGTTATTTGTTGAAGCTCTTGTGTGCTCTATGTTGTGATCAGGTTGGTTGCTGTCAAACTTTGTGTTTTTTTTTGAGACCTGTGATGCATTGAAATCATACTAGTGGTTGTGTCGTGATGGGCATTGTGGTGGTTGCTGTTATTAGGGAAGTAGTACTGAAATCCTGGTTGGAGGCTAGAAATGATATGTGGAGTTATGAAAGTTACGAAGTGAATGGGTGAGTGTCAGGGCCTCGGGTATAAATGGTCGAGGGCTGATACGTCACTAATTGGGTATAGAGGCCTCCGGTATAAACGGTCGGGGGTCGATACGCCAATATTGGATAAAGATGAGCGTCGAGGCCTCGGGTATAAATGGTCGGGGGTCGATGCGAGGAGTCTTTTGAAAGGAGAACTATTGGAGCCTTGGGTATAAATGGTCAAGAGCCAATAGATTGTAAGACATCGAGGCCTCGGGTATAAATGGTCAAGGGTCGATGCAGAGTTCAAAGCCTCGGGCATAAATGGTCGAGGGCCGGTGTTGCAGGGTCGGGGCTCTGGGTATAAATGGTCAGGGGTCGACTCTGCTCGAAGGAATTAACTGTGGAAGGCTAGAGTAGCTGTGATAAGCGTAGAGATACTCGAGACGTTAGGGAGACTAGAGGTTGGTACTGGTAGTTAATGTGTTCCTGGTTGTGGTTGTCACTGAACTTTATAGAATGTGTCTACGTTTGAGTGCATAATGTGATGAAAAGCATGACTGTGAATGTTTCATGATTTGGTTGAGTATGATGTGTGTGTGTTGATCCTTTAATAAGTATGACACGTTGTTCCTTGATAAGCATGCTGTTTGTGTGTGACCCTTCAGATAAGAGCTGCTTACTGAGTACTGTGGTTGTACTCATCCCTCTTTTCCCCTCCAGTTTGCAGGAATCAAGCTAGCTCTTGGGACGGTGATGGCGAGGAGGAGTCTTAATCGGAAGGACCAATAGCTATGCTGTGTACAATTAATTTCTTTTAGTTAGGATAGTTGTGGCCATTTAATGTTATAGTTGAGTTGGTAGTGGCTAGTTTTGCTTACTTTTATTGTCTAAAAAATGTTGTAAGATTGCCAACTCATTATTTTGTTAGAGCATTAATTTTGTTAGCCTCTTCAACTACGAGATTGTCATCTATTTAGGATAATTATGAATACATTTGTTTAAGTTGATCGTACTTGAATTAGCTTTGGCTTCATTGCCATTCGAGATGTTAATATTCATCTAGTGGATGGTTTATAGTTAGTAAGGTTTCCTTGAAGGGTTAGGTTAATGTGAAGTCGGTATTAAATGGTTTATCTATATAGGATTGAGTTTCTCTTAAAACATGAGTGTTGTTGTTCTAATTATTCAAGCTCTCGTGAGTGTGGGAAATCAGAGTAGCGCAGCAGAAGCGTGGTAGTTTTATTGCTTAGTGTTGTTGTGAGGAGAATTCTCTTGTTTATGCGAAAATTTTAGGTAGGCTTAGTAACGGTCCCTGTTAGGAAATCGTGAAATTCCTGGGGCGTTACACAAGGGCTAGTGAATCATGGGTTGTAGTCTTGGTAGTTCCGACGCATGGTTGTTGTATGTAAATGTCAAGTTATTGTCCGCTATCTCTCGCTGTCTATTTAATTGCCTTGCTATCGTTTTATTCTATATGCCGTCACTGTGAGCATGATTTTTGTGCTAGTTAGAAAGTGCTACTTACGGAGTACCTTACGTACTCACCCCCCTTTTTACCCTTATATGTTTTCAGGTGTGAACAGGGTCGATCGCGGTGATGACGTGGAGAGGGCTTGACCGAGGAGGGATCACTAGCCTAGTTTGTGAGGATAGAGGGAAGGGTCGTTTGGTACGAGTAGCATTGGGATTTATGTTATTGCTAGGTGTGGACCGAGGAGAAATTTTGTATTCCTTAGAACTACTTTATTTGTTATGGATGTTGCTGGTAAACGCGTCACTATTGTCGTTGGAGTTTAGGTGTACGGTTGTTTTATTTATTTAAGAATTTTAGCCACTGAGGCGGATATGAGATGTTTTTTGTTTTTAAATTGCCCACGGAGGGCGAAGTCCTGACAGTTTATAACATTTATACTTCTGGTAGAACGTATGAGAGTCGAAGCTTTATTTCATTTAAATTATTTCCCAGGGAGTTGATTATCTCGTGTTTAGAGTTAAAGCTAGCCAGGTGAATTATTTAGCGTTGTCTAGGATGATATATAACATCCTGGGGCGCTACATACGCAATGGAGACTGCGGTTTATACTTTGAACAAGGAATTAGCCTGCAGTTCATTTTACTCCCAACAACGGATTAGTGGGACTTAAGGAGCAAAATGTAATTATAGGGGTAAAACGATATTTTGACCAAACTGTAATTACGAAGAACCTGTGAAGGGTCGACTTATCGATCGTGGTTATATCAAATGGACATAATATATCAACAGTGAGGAGAGTACATCTACGGGCTTTAGTGAAGTGACCCAGTAGTTAACGAATGTTGGTTAACTAGGTTAAAGAGTTTAACCGGTCAAGCTCGGATCGTTGGAGCTCATCATCTGTAGGTTCATAAGGTCCCTTGGCTAGCTCATATAGGAATAAACTTGCCTAACACGTACGGGATTGGCGTGCAGGCGCGGACGGGCATGTGCGCGGCTGGCCTGCATGCGGAGGGCCACGATTGCTGGAGGGCACGCGCGGTTGAGGCAGCGGCATGCGACATAAGCGAGCGGTAGGAGACGTGCAGTATGGACGAGCAGTGGGACGCGTGCGGTGTAGACGAGCGTTAGGGGGCATGCGACATGGGTGATTTGAGGGTGCGCGCAATAGAGGCAACATGCGGGCGAGTGTTTGGAGCTAGTGGGCTGGGTGCATGCATACATGTGTGAGGCGTTGGTGCGTGCGTTTGGCAGGACGCTTGCGCCTTCGGATAGGCATTGGGAGGTTAGCTCCTGGCTGGAGGAGGCGAGTGGCAGGCTTTTGGGCGAACACGGACGCGTGCGTCGAGGATTTACGATGGTGCAGGCGGTTGCACGAGCCTCGTGGGAGCGTGGAAGAGCGAAAATGCACACGCGAAGGGCACTATCGTGCATGTATGGGGTGTGTCCATGCGAGGTTAGTGCGTACTTGATGGCGTTGAGTTTGTGGTGGTGGCTTCCTCTTCTTGTGATGGGGTTCTAAACACTTGAGGCCAATTATCATCAGATAAGTTATGACCTATCATTGCATGATTACTAGTTTATCGCATTTTGATGATTATTGTGATTACGAGCATGCTGTTTTGTAAATAGTTAGTGAGGGCTACTTTCGGAGTACTTTATATACTCACCCCCCTCCCTCTGCATTTATTGTTTTCAGGTGAATATCAGGTTCATCATGATAGTGATGGTGCGAAGGAGACTCGAGGAGAAAGACGATGGCCAGCTTCCATTTAGGTTTATTGAGTTAAGGTAGGATGTTTGAAGCTTCTTTGGTTTTAGTTATGTCTTCTGTTCTGAGCATTGACTTATGTAAACTTCATGGAGTTATTAGAATGTTTTAGATTGCTATTTTTAAAGTTTGTACTCCTGTAAAGATTAGGTCATTGGTTTCATTGGGAAGCTTAGCGAGATTGTTTATTGTTATTGGATTTGCTAACATGGAAAGGTTGAAGCATGGATTAACTATTTTGGTTTTGGTGTTATTATTAGTGTGGCATAATGGAAGTGTGGTGGCTTTATTTGCTTAATTGATTTGTTATTATCTTGTAGGGTTATGCTTCGGTCTAGTAGGTTGTTTGTCTGTTGTCGTTTACTTGATTTAACTTTGCTTTGACTTAAACATGAGAGTTATGTGTCGCTTGTCCACAAAGGAAAAGTTGTTTCGTACATTTGATAAGTGAAGTGTTCACAGGTTTAAGTTGGGCAGATAAAAAGCTGAATTGTATAAGTTCGTTTAGTGGCCTTTATGCCTCGGAGGAAGTTTGGAACACGTAGGCTTAGTAATGTTCCCCTTGTAAGTTATCAAAATCCAGAGGCGTTACACATCTTCCTATTCATCAAAAGGTATGGCCCCTTCTTTTTCGAGTATGGATGTTGTTGACCCAAATTTCATTGTCGGTACAGAGAACTTAGAGGAAAAAGTGTGTTTGGCCAAAGTGGTGAAGAAAGCGAAGAAAAATAAAACTCTAGCCCAAATTGCGCTAGCTGCAATTTCGAGACCGTGCACCCGAGTCGCTGTTTTGGCTGTCCAAAAAGAAGCTAAGGCTAGTCCATCTAAAAAAGACAAGAACCGTAGAGTGCTTGAAGAGCATAAGAGCATTATGAAGAGTTTAATGAAGAGGAGCCAACTACTACCGAACGCGAACAATAAAAAGCCAAAATGGTGAGGTTAGAAATGAAAAAGCCCGACTCACAGCCCGTGGTATCTTGGTTGAGAAGCATTTTGATTATGAGCAAGAGTTCGTTCCAGAGTACATCAAGCAACGACTTGTGGAAAATGGTTCAGAGACGTTATTTGCCCCACCTACACGTGTGTCAGAGGTATTGGTTAAAGAATTTTATGCTGCCATCCGCCCAAACTGAGGAGATGCTGTGTGAGAGTAGGAGGTAAAGTGGTCAGCTTCTCTACTCCGATTATTAATACTTACTACGGGTTGTCGAATGTGTTTGATGCAATAAGCAATGAAGTTTTGTTGCATCCAACAGACGAAAAATTGGAAAAGGCACGTAAGTTCTTCTGTAGGCCACATAAGTCATGGACCGTCTCGACAACAAAGAAGCTTACCTTAAAACCCCTTGATATCAATAAGCAAGGCACGGTCTGGACGTATGCGTTCGAGTATCCAATTATGCATAAAAAGAAACAAGCTATCCTAACAACAAAACAAAAAAAAGACTGTGCAGCCTAATGGTTCTTCCTCGTCATGCCTCCTCCACGTCACAACCACGATCATAGCTTTGAACTTCACCTTAAAGCAATATTTACAAAGTGGGGTGAGTATATAAAATACTCTATTAGTAACCGTCACTAACTATACGCAACTAATATGCTCAAAGACATAATATTCTAATATGGTGAATCAACGACATGCATAACATAAAATAATGGGTAATAACACAGCACCATGCATTTAATGAACGTAATCCAAGTATCCTTATCTTCAAGCCTGCTTGGCATTTAACCCTCTTTAGGCTTCCAAACACTCTTCAACTATCCCAAGTCTCCAATACCAACTTTTCCTCCTTTGAGACTTACACTTTCGAGTCTTACCGACCCATTACCACACATAGCTACGACCTCGACACTTCTCTAAACTCACTGGTTCTTTTTCCTTTACCTCAAAGACTTACCCCTTCGAGTTGTACCGACACTTGACAACGCATAGCCAAGGCATCAACACTTCTCTATGGCGCTTGGTGTTGGGAATTTATCTATCTTCAAAAGATAAGAGACACGTGCAAGTGTACATAGTCATAATTAATACTTGGGAGTAATCCAAGGCCGAATCTTCAGGGACTTGTACTTTTCAAAATAATTTTAATTGAGTGAATAGTTCAACATGCAATTGTGGTTTACGGAAAAAAAAAAGTTATGAAATATTGTTGTTGGGGTTTTAAATATCAACCAGCTTAATAAAACACAACCTGTCTGCTTTTTACCTTAGTTTTGATGGAAAACAGTGAAATATTCACTTTGAGAAAAATGCACCAGCCACTATTTGGCTAAATCTTGAGAATATGAGTTATGTTATTTCACAAACCGCTTCTGGTTGCTGCAGATGATAGGGTAACCTACATTTATATTTCTATGCGTGATTACAATCCTATAAAGTATTTATCAACTAATTTTTACTTATGGGTCAGAAGGCCTACGTCAAGGACCATG
Source organism: Momordica charantia (assembly GCF_013281855.1). Taxonomy (NCBI): domain Eukaryota; kingdom Viridiplantae; phylum Streptophyta; class Magnoliopsida; order Cucurbitales; family Cucurbitaceae; genus Momordica; species Momordica charantia. The sequence continues at coordinate 16,558,714 of NW_028275167.1, read as the reverse complement.
TTTTATGCGCTTATGTCAAAGTCACGTCCAATATTGGTTTGCTATTATTTTACCTATCCCACAATTCTCAGAGTTGGGCTTTAGTGCATAAATCAAATTCTCAGTGGCCAAATGGAAAAAAGAAGTAAAGAGAATTTATTAGAAACCAACCCAAGAGAGCGTCGGGCACAATCTGGTCAGATCCGAGCATGTTCGAGAATCAAATCATTTGACTAAGGCATTCTATAGAGAGGTCGATAAATAACTTAGTTCATAATTAATGTGAAGAAAATGCACAATAATATAAAATAAATAATTTCCATTGAATTTAAATGAAAAATAACGGCGTACAAGGTGTTATAGCTTAACACTCGTCTCTTTCGAGTATGAGGTGAGTGTAAACTCACTTAAGAACTATAAAATAATAGAATAAATGAATAACGGATGTACAAACTCGAATTAAAGGTAATATGATAAGTAAAAGAGTGAAACTACAAGAAACGAACAAGTAAAATGTAAATCTAAAGCCTATGAACGAGTTCCACAATTAAGAACGAGAGAAAGGAAGACAAAAACTAGCTGAGAAGAGATGTTTTGCTGCTGCAGGAGTGACTTCCCTCCATTTTAGGTGGCAAAGGGTTGAGATTCACTCAACAAACCTTCCTTGGCTTGGACTCGCAGTTTTGGGTTGATTCAAACATGTTGGAAATGACTGCCTAGACCTTCATTAAGTGAAATGCATGTTTGGACCATGTTGACCAGAAAATGCGCCAGCCGCAATTCCTACGAAGAAGCTTTTTCTCTGTGATTTTCTTCGAATTTCGACCGTTTTTTTCTCACATATTCCCTAAAGTACCATGCAAATTATCCATAAATATTCTATAATGATGTAAACCTTGTGTGGTAAGGGGTCGATAAGACTCAAAAGAGAGTTTGGATAATGCAAACCTTTTTAGCAAATAATGATGATGCAAATTAGAATATTAAATTTCCCATCATGTTTTTCTCACATATTCCGTAAAGTACCACTCATCAAAAGAATATGTAAACCTTATTAGCAAATAATGATGGCCAATTTTTCAAATTTGTGGTCAAACACACTTACCAACACACATTTATGCAGTAAGAATTCAACCCTAACACACTCCCAAACTTAGCCATTTGCTCGTCTTCAAACAAAAACAACAACCAATCCAAAACAATCAACATGCTAAAAAGATGAATCAGCAACAATCCGAATATTCTAAGTAAATGAATCATAGTTGTCTCGAAAAGGACTCACAAGTTAAACCTCCTAATTTCAATATCAAGCCAACAAACCATAAACCATCCTTTGTTTTGAAAAATGAAAATGATTCTAAATCCTATTCTTTTCTAAAACATAAATCTTTTTGCAAAACTGAGGAGTATGCACAGTTGCATTGTGATGCAGAAGTTCACATCAAGAAGACACGTGGACTAGCTAATAGCCCCTGAGGTTTCAGCCACTCAGAAAAAGTTTTTAAACAGCAAACCAATATGAAATGATGACGATAGTGGATTTCACGAAGTCACCTTAACATGTAGGCTACTACCCTCCAAGATGCTAACGCCAGCCATTTAAAGATAAATGAATGTAACGCCTCAGGCCCAGGATTCGAAATCCGAATTCGACACCTTTTTGCCCCGGCATTCCCTTACGACCTTGTAGCACCACCGTCAAACTCTGAGCCACTTAGAAGAGCGTAGAGGTTGATTACGCTTGTTTACATGCGTAAAAAGAAGGTTTTAGATGCTGTTTTTACTATGTTTTAGCTTTGTTTCGGATTTTTCTCCGTCGTTTGAGTTCCAATTCATGCAAAATTCATATATTATGGTTTGTGGTTGGCTTATATTATACTTATGACATTCTAGGACCATTTGGGAGTAGAAATTAATCAAAAGAAGCAAAAAGACGAAAAAACATCATGGGAGGCGCCAGGCGCCTGGGAAGCCTACAGAAAAACAGTTTTTCTTCCAACTTTGCCCTTAATGAAACGCGTCTTCCAATGCGTTTTGGTGGTTCCAACCGATGTATACGTGTAGAAGAAGTGTTCCACTATCAGTTTGAGGACGATTTGGTCAGTCAAAAGAGTTGGAAATGGGTGATTCACCATCGTTTTAGGACCTACCTAACCAATTCTCCACAGCTATAAATTCCAGCAGCATCTCCACCAAATTCATCAAGCCTTGCTTCCTTCTCTTGATCATTTTTAGTGTTTCTTTGTTGCTTTCAAAGTAATTTTGAGTTGCTTTTGGTTTTTAAATCCCGAGTACTTTACATTCCTTTATTGAGCTTTGTTTTGTTTCCATTTGTACTTAGTTATTTTCTACTTATTCAAATATATAAAAATCCAGCACTTTGCTTATCTTCCCTTTGCCTTTACTTTATTTTTTTTGAGAGAGTTGTGTTTTTGGAGGAAAGAGCACGTGACACTCCCCCTTGCTTGAAAGAGAAGGGCGAAGCTCTCAATCCCGAGAAAAACTCTCTGTTAGTTAACTTTTGTTTTTCACACATGCATTCCACATTCAACCATTTTACTTGCTGTATTTTCTTCAATATGTCTTTCTAAATTCCCGTATCTACCCCGGTTATGGATAGTTAGCCTTTTATTTCTAAAAAGGGTTGCTAAGAAGTAGTGTTTTTGCTTTCCATTCATTGCTCCACCTGTTTTCATAAAAAGTTAGGATTTAGAGAAGGCCACTGTAAGTCTTAACAAGTCAATACTGAAAAAGTTGCTTATTTGCATTGTTGAGTGGTTAAACAAAGGAGGGGAGCGCCTTAGACATAAGGGTTCCGCTTAAGTAGCCTAGACATAGGACCTTAACCCAAGGTTGCGACTATTTTCATCCTAAAACTAAGATATCTCTCGTAATAGACATATTAGGGAATGTCTTAGGACTTTGAACTTGCTTAGACATAAGTCAAGTGAGAAGCGTAGTCGTTGGTTCCTAAAGTAAAATGCATATCGTCCTTAGCATATCCTTGATTCTTTGTTGGCTAACTTGAAGTAATTCGGGCTAGGTTTTATCATTATAAGTCCAAATCCCAAATCCAAAACCATTATTTGTGACCACTTCCCATTTTACAAGAATCACTCATTTCAACATTCACTATTCTTTAAAACTTTAGAGTTTGGAAATTATTTAGAAGTCCCTGAGGATCGATACTTGGATACTCCATCCATTTTATATTACTCTGACAGGTGTGCGCTTGCATCTATATAATTGTTACCACGCTTAGTGCGTGCGTTCAGCAAAACGCCAGTCAGAGGTCACCCAACTGAAGGTTGCTCCAAGCCAAGCATGCTTAACTTTGGAGTTCTCAAGATTGACCCACCGAAAACAAAGGTGCACCTTGTTGGTATAGGTAGTAACTATCAATTCTTTTAATCATTTTCTTAACCATGCTTCTATGATCTCAGGATCTCTCTTATTGGGATGTGGTATCGGTTCATTCATGTACCCTTCCTCTCTAGTCGGGCGTCACATGCCCACCAGCTTCCGCTTTGGTTTGTCACCGACCATATCTTACTGGGAGAGGTTCCTCTCTGATCCCATTTGTAATGACTCTGAACCACTTAGAAGAGCGTAGACTGTCCCTACAGAGCAACACGAATCCTTCCAGCATGTTTTGTCCTTACTCACATGTTTCCTAGTAAAGCAACTAGGAGGTCACCTAACCGAAGATTGCTTCAAGCCAAGCATGCTTAACTTTGAGTTCTTAAGATTGAGCCACCGAAAAGGAAGGTGCACCTTGTTGCTATAGGTAGTAACTATCAATTTTTTTAAGCTTTTTTTGAACCATGCTTCCACGATCTCAGGATCTCTCTCATTCGGATGTGATATCGGTTTATTCACGTACCCATCCTTTCTAGTCAGGCGTGACATGCACTGTAACGCCCCAGGATTTTCAACCATCCAAACTGGGACCATTACTAAAACCACCTTAAAAGCACCACTCATACTAGAGAATTAAACACCGACACATTCTCACCACGCTTCCGTTGCGTTACTCTGTTTAATAACATTTACAAGTGTTTAGGCAAAGTAACGAACAACACTCAAAATTTAATCAAAACTCAAATCCTGTACTGATAATCCATCTAATAACTTTACCTTATCCAAACTTCTCAAATAAACTTTTACCAATCATAAACTATCTTTTTACCAATCATAAACTATCCACTAAACGAATATTAAGATCTCGAATGGCAATGAAGTAAAAGCTAATTGAATATCCACATGACCAAATGTATTAGTAATTATTCTTAATAGAATACAACCCCATAGTTCGAAAAAATAAACAAAACTAATAACCCAAAAGAGTAGTGAACTGACAACTTAAACATCTTTTAAACCGTAAAACTAAACAGAACCAACCACTAACAACTCAACTACAGGATGAAATAACTGCAACTAGCCTAATCAACTAAAAGAAATTAAATGCACGCAACACAACTAATGGTCTTTCCGGTCAAGCCTCCTCCTCGCCACCACCATTCCAAAGAGTAACCCTATTACCTACAAAATCTGGTGAGAAAAATAAGGGGTGAGTACAACCACGGTACACAGTAAGTAGTACATACCTGAAGGGTCACGCATAAACAACATGCTTAACACAGAAAGTTCAAACGACATGCACAACAAACCATCATTCTTTATATAATAAAAATATAAACATATCTGAACATGCAACCTACATGCCAAACCCATCTGCGCACCTCAATTCACTAGAGGACTTATAGCCAAGGCATCGAACTTCTCTAAACTCATTAGCACTCTTTCCTATTCCTCGAGGACTTATCACTTCGAGTCGTATTGACCCTTAACCTTTGCACCCAGTGCCTCGACACTTCTTTATAGCACTTGATGTTTGATTCCTTGATCTTTCACCCAAGGCCTCGAACTGTTGCACCGGCCCCTAACCACACGTAGCCAATCGATGACTTTGCAACATATTGGCCCTTGTCCTTTCCTCTCAAGGCCCCAATACTTGTCTTCCTCTCAGACATTGCATCGACCCTCAACCTTTGTACCCCAAGCCTGGACACTCATCCCGCCACTGCAACAGCAGTACAATCAGAGAACACAGACTCCACCAGTTCAAAATAACAACTCAAATCATGAGAGTATGATGAAGGAGTACATGGCCCGAACCGACGCAGTGGTACAATCCCAAGCGGCATCAATGAGGAATTTCGAGACCCAATTGGGACAGCTCGCCAATGAATTGAAGAATAGACCACAAGGTTTGACTGGGCGTTTATGCTGAACGCACGCGCTAGGCGTGGTAACAATTATATAGATGCAAGCGCACACCTGTCAGAGTAATATAAAATGGACGGAGTATCCAAGTATCGATCCTCAAGGACTTCTAAACAATTTCCAAACTCTAAAGTTTTAAAGAATAGTGAATGTTGGAATGAGTGATTCTTGTAAAATGGGAAGTGGTCACAAATAATGGTTTTGGATTTGGGATTTGGACTTATAATGATAAAACCTAGCCCGAACTACTTCAAGTTAGCCAACAAAGAATCAAGGACATGCTAAGGACAATATGCTTTTTACTTTAGAAACCAACGACTACGCTTCTCACTTGACTTATGTCTAAGCAAGTTCAAAGTCCTAAGACATTCCCTAATATGTCTATTATGAGATATATCTTAGTTTTAGGATTGAAATAGTCGCAACCTCGGGTTAAGGTTCTATGTCTAGGCTACTTAAGCGGAACCCTTATGTCTAAGGCGCTCCTCTCCTCGGTTTAACCACTCGACAATGCAAATAAGCAACCTTTTCAGTATTGACTTGTTAAGACTTACAGTGGCCTTCTCTAAATCCTAACTTTTTGGGAAAACATGTTGAGCAATGAATGGAAAGCAAAAACACTACTTCTTAGCAACCCTTTTTAGACATAAAAGGCAAACTATCCATAACCGGGCTAGAGACGGGAATTTAGAAAGACATATTGAAGAAAATACAGCAAATAAAACGGTTGAATGTGGAATGCATGTGTGAAAAACAAAAGTTAACTAACAGAGAGTTTTTATCGGGATTGAGAGCTTCGCCCTTCTCTTTCAAGCAAGGGAGAGTGTCACGTGCTCTTTCCTCCAAAAACACAACTCTCTTAACTAAAAATAAAGTAAAGGCAAAGGGAAGATAAGCAAAGTGCTAGATTTTTATATATTTGAATAAGTAGAAAATAACTAAGTACAAATGGAAACAAAACAAAGCTCAATAAAAGAATGTAAAGTGCTGGGGATTTAAAAACCAAAAGCAACTAATGAAAGCAACTCAAAAGTACTTAGAAAGCAACAAAGAAACACTAAAAATGATCAAGAGAAGGAAGCAAGGCTTGATGATTTTGGTGGAGAAGTTGCTGAAATTTATAGCTGTGCAGAATTGGTTAGGTAGGTCCTAAAACGATGGTGAATCACCCATTTCCAACTCTTTTGACTGACCAAATCGTGCTCAAACTGATAGTGGAACACTTCTTCTACACGTATGCATCGGTTGGAACCACCAAAACGCATTGGAAGACGCGTTTCATTAAGGGCAAAGTTGGAAGAAAACCAGTTTTTCTGCAGGCTTCCCAGGCGCCTGGCGCCTCCCATGATGCTTTTTTCGTCTTCTTGCTTCTTTTGATTAATTTGCACTCCCAAATGGTCCTAAAATGTCATAAATACAATATAAGCCAACCACAAACCATAATATATGAATTTTGCATGAATTGGAACTCAAACGATCGAGAAAAATCCGAAACAAAGCTGAAACATTGTAAAAACAGCATCTAAAACCTTCTTTTTACGCATGTAAACAAGCGTAATCAAGGTTCTTTTCCAGGCCATACTGAATTACCAAAACGAGAAGGGAAAGAACAGTGCAAAGCTGTCACCCTTAGGAGTGGACTGACATATGATGGACCAACAATGCCAACAACAGATGTACAGATTCCATCCACTGAACCAACTGTAAAGATAGCAGAGAATCCAACAACACCAGAAAAAGAAAATATTAGAAAAGGTAATGAGGACACCCCGAGTGTTCCTCCACAGGTACAACCTTCTTTTACCCCTACTCCCCCGTTTCCACAAAGATTAGTTAAGAAAAATAATGATTCCCAGTTTAGAAAATTTTTAGATATTTTAAAACAATTGCATATAAATATACCATTAGTAGATGCTCTAGAACAGATGCCAAATTATGCTAAGTTTTTGAAAGATATAGTTTCTAGGAAGAAAAAAATAGGAGAGCATGAACTGGTAGCCATGACAAAATGTATTAGTGAAGCTGTAGGCAGCCCGCTACCCATGAAGTGTAACGATCCTGGCAGTTTTACCATTCCATGTTCCATAGGAGGAAAAAACTTAGGTAGGGCATTATGTGATCTAGGCGCTAGCATTAATCTTATGCCATTATCAGTTTTCAAATCTTTAGGCATAGGAGAAGCTAGACCTACTACGGTTACCCTCCAACTAGCAGATAGATCTATCATAAGACCTGAGGGAAAGATAGAAGATGTTTTAGTCCAGGTGGACAAATTCATTTTCCCTGCGGACTTTATCATTCTAGATTGCGAGGCAGACTTAGACGTTCCCATTATTTTGGGAAGACCATTTCTAGACACTGGAGATACAGATTTTAATGTGAGGAAGGGAGAAATTACAATGAGGGTAAATAATGAAGAAGTTAAATTTAACGTTCTAGACGCCATGAAATTACCAGGAGACTTTGAAGAGTGCTCTGCTATAACTAGCTTGAATCCTGTTATGTTTGATGAGTTTTATGACTTTTTAGTTACAGAGATTGAAGAAGAGCTTGATAAGATAGCAGAAGGACCAGAAGATGTGACTAATCCTGTTGAAAAAATACAAAAAGAAGAATGCAAGTCGTTACTTCCGTCCATAGTGGAACCACCCACGTTCGAGCAGAAGCCATTGCCGTCACATTTGAAATATGCGTATCTAGGGGATAACGACACTTTACCAGTTATTATAGCCTTCAATTTATCACCTACTAATGAATATTCTTTATTGCAGATTTTATAGAAACACAAAAAGGCCATTGGATGGACGATAGCAGATATCTGAGGGATAAGCCCGGCCTTTTGCATGCACAAAAATTTTATTGGAAGAAGATGCTAAGAACTCTATTGATAGTCAAAGGCGGTTGAACCCGAAGATGAAAGAGGTTGTAAGGAAAGAAATTCTTAAATGGCTTGACGCCGGTGTTATATACCCAATATCCGACAGCAGCTGGGTAAGCCCAGTACAGTGTGTACCAAAGAAAGGGGGTATAACCGTGGTGGCCAACGAGGAGAATGAGCTCATCTCAACCCGAACTGTGAGTGGGTGGAGAGTTTGCATTGACTATCGCAAACTCAACAAGGTAACAAAGAAAGACCATTTTCCTCTCCCGTTTATTGACCAGCTGCTCGACCGTCTGGGAGGTAAGGATTTCTATTGTTTTTTATATGGATATTCGGGTTATAATCAAATTACTATTGCTCCAGAAGACCAGGAGAAGACAACATTTACGTGTCCCTATGGTACGTTCGCTTTCAGGCGAATCCCTTTAGACTATGCAATGCACCTGCGACTTTTCAGAGGTGTATGATGGCCATCTTCTCTGACATGGTAGAAAATATTCTAGAAGTTTTTATGGATGACTTTTCTGTTTTTGAAAATTCTTTTGACGCATGTTTAGTTAATTTGGAGAGAGTCTTGGAAAGATGTGAACAAACAAACCTAGTCCTAAATTGGGAGAAATGTCATTTCATGGTACAAGAGGGTATTGTTTTGGGTCACAAAATTTCCAAGCAAGGAATAGAGGTAGACCACGCTAAGATAGACATCATTTCAAAGCTACCTCTTCCTACAAATGTCAAAGGGATTAGAAGTTTTTTAGGGCATGGGGGATTTTACCGCCGCTTTATAAAAGACTTTGCTAAAATTTCTAAACCCTTGTGTCAAATGTTAGAACATGATAGACCATTTGTTTTTTATGATGACTGTTTGAAATCATTTGAAATGTTGATAGTTGCTCTAAGTTCAGCCCCTATAATTATCGAACCTACTTGGGATTTACCTTTTGAGCTCATGTGTGATGCCAGTGATCATGCAATAGGAGCTATGTTAGGACAACGTAAAAACAAGATCTTGCATCCTGTGTATTATGCTAGTAAGACTCTGACCGGTGCACAACTCAATTAGACTACTACTGAAAAGGAACTGTTAGCAGTTGTCTTCGCCTTTGATAAGTTTAGGTCTTACTTAATAGGCACAAAAGTCATTGTTTTTACTGACCATTCTGCTTTAAAATTTTTATTTGCTAAAAAAGATGCTAAACCAAGTTTGATACGGTGGATTTTGTTACTTCAAGAGTTTGATATTGAAGTTAGGGACAGGAAGGGTACTGAAAACCAAGTTGCTGATCACCTGTCTAGATCGGAATCCCCGCTCTGTGATGATGGAACTGTTATACGTGAACAATTTATTGACGAGCAACTCTTGCGAGTTGATTCAGTTCCGTGGTATGCCGATATAGCAAATTATTTGGTAAGTCGAATAGTTCCTTATGAGTTCAACAAGCAACAGGTAATGAAATTTCTAAATGAAGTTCGATTTTATCGTTGGGATGAGTCTTTTTTATATAAGCTAGGACCTGATAATATCTTATGCAGGTGTGTAGCAGAAGAAGAGCACGAGGCGATATTAGACGCTTGTCATATGTCTCCATATGGAGGACATTTTGCAGGACACAAAACCGCAGCCAAAGTTTTGCAAAGTGGGTTCTTTTGGCCCACTCTGTTCAAAGATGCACATAAGTTTGCCCAGGTTTGTGATAAATGCCAACGGACAGGTAATATATCTAAACGCCACGAAATGCCTCAAACTCCAATCCTGGAGATTGAAATATTTGATGTGTGGGGTATAGATTTTATGGGTCCATTTCCATCTTCTAATGGTAAGCTTTATATATTGTTAGCAGTAGATTATGTTTCGAAATGGATAGAAGCCATTGCAACTGCTACTAATGATTCTAAAGTTGTCATTCGTTTTCTGCAAAAGCACATTTTTACGCGTTATGGAACCCCGCGTTGTCTGATAAGTGATGGGGGGGCTCATTTTGTGAATAGGTCTATGCAAAAGTTGCTGGCTAAATACAATGTGCGTCATAGGGTTGCAACAGCATATCATCCTCAGTCGAATGGGTTAGCCGAAATATCTAATAGGGAGATAAAAAACATTTTAGAAAAAACTGTAAATCTTAACCGTAGGGATTGGTCTTTTAAGCTTGATGATTCACTTTGGGCATATAGGACAGCATTTAAGACTCCCCTCGGTATGTCCTCCTATAGGCTAGTCTTTGGAAAAGCATGTCATTTGCCTCTTGACCTAGAATATAAAGCATTTTGGGCTACTAAGAAATTAAATTTTGATTTATCGGCTGCAGGTGAAACGAGGAAGTTACAATTGTTGGAATTAGAAGAACACAAACAATTTTCTTATGAGAATGCTAAGCTGTTTAAGGAAAAAACTAAACAGTGGCACGATAGGCGTCTTCGACCGAACAATCTTCAAGAAGGTGATCTGGTTCTGTTATTCAACTCTAGGTTGAAACTTTTCCCTGGGAAACTTAAGTCTAGATGGTCTGGTCCCTTTCAAATTTTTAAAGTCTACCCATATGGGGCAGTGGATCTAGTTGACTCTAAGGGAAATGTTTTTAAAGTAAATGGGCAGAGACTTAAGCCGTATTTTGGAGAACCAGTGGATAGAGGAAAAACCTCTATTCAACTTTCAGGTCAATAAATGTTTGCGAAAAATGTTTTTCCTTCTTATCTGTTTTGAAAGAGCAAAAGTAAAGGAAGGAAGTTTTTGTATCTTATTTTCTTTTTGTTTAATTATAAAAAGTTTTTCTTATTAAGAGAATGTTTTTGAAAACGTTGAAAAACAATAAGAAAGAAAAAAAAAACAAAAAACGTTGAAAAGAATTACGCAGGCGCCTGGCGCCTGCCCTTTGCGAAAAATAAAAATCACGCGGGCGCCTGGCGCCGGTCCTGTTTTTCCAGCATTTCAAAAACTCTCAGGTTCGAGAAGTCGTGCAACATATCTACAACTTGAGGGCTTCATTGGATTTTGCGGTTTTACCTTCATGGCCTCCAGTGCTAGCTGCTATCCTTGGTCATCCATCTTCCAGTACCGACACTGATCCTAGTCCACAACCTCCAAGTTCATGAAGGGGAGGTTCTTTCTTTGCTATTTTTTGTGTTTTATTCTTTTGGTTAATGACGTAGTTTGCATATTCTAGCATTACTACGCATGTTTTTGTATTGATTATGTTTCGAGCTCAGTTGAAGCATGTATAAATTAGTATCGTTTATCTTCTGATCACTTAAAGTATGCCTTCACTTAGCCTTAGTTTAGCTTTTCACATGCCTACTTTGAAGCATCAGTGCTGTGCATGTGATTTCATGTCGATGATGATTATAAGAGATTGTTGAGTTTTTTGTTCTATGCCTTACTATGCTTTGAGCTATTTCCTTTGTTTATGTGATAAACTCATTTTCTTTTATGTCTTTTTGATCTTTACAGACTTTAAGCTTTTTCTTTGCCCCTATATAGGAAGTCCTTGTTCTTTTTACTGTTAAGCCTTTTTCATCCGATGCAAAAGTCTTTTCCCAGTGAAGACACTGTCTCTCTTAAGTTTTGGGGGGGGGGACAGTCGTTGTGTCAGTCGTTGTTTTAGAAAGATAAAGTGTTATTTATATTTTAAAAATCATGCTATTTTCTTTTGAAAAAGAGTCAGTTGGAAAAACAAATACTATTACAAAAAGAAAGTGTTGAAAAGCACTTTGCTTGAAAAGAAAAAGAAGAAAAAAAAGTTGCAAAAGAGTAAAAAGAGTCTTGTTGAGAGAAAATAAGAGTGGGGAAAAGACTTGTGTTAGAAAGAAAAGAGTGGTAAAAACAATGAGAGTTAAAGAAAATGTATTTATGATGTCCGAGTCCTACTTTAGACACCCATTTAGTTTTAGGTTGGGTGTTGACTTTGAAAATAGCAGTAAGGATGGTGATAAGTGACTTCATGTTTCTCATTGTCGTCGTTTTATGACCTAGCTGTTAGTTTCAAAGTCTTTCTACGAGTAGCTGTGGTTGAAACCGATGTTAGTGTGTGGAAACCTCAGGGGCTAGTACCGGTCTTTCAGATGTAAAAGTCTTAATGTAAGAAAGAAGTGTGCAGATTCTTTAGGGGTATTTGAAAACGTTTTCTGTTTTTGAAAGGAAAAAGTATTTTGAAAGAGAAAGTTTTTATCATTTCAAACTTGGTTTATAGTGACTAAGCTTACAAAGGCAATAGAATGGTAGGTTTTGACATCTTTTCCTTGAGAAAATTTATGATTGAACATCTCTGTTGCTTTTGCTTTTCCTTATCCATGTGTTAGAAAGCTGATTAAGGTTGCTAAGTCTTGCTTGAGGACAAGCAAAAAGTTAAGTTTGGGGGTGTGATTACGCTTGTTTACATGCGTAAAAAGAAGGTTTTAGATGCTGTTTTTACTATGTTTTAGCTTTGTTTCGGATTTTTCTCGGTCGTTTGAGTTCCAATTCATGCAAAATTCATATATTATGGTTTGTGGTTGGCTTATATTATATTTATGACATTTTAGGACCATTTGGGAGTGGAAATTAATCAAAAGAAGCAAAAAGACGAAAAAACATCATGGGAGGCGCCAGACGCTTGGGAAGCCTGCAGAAAAACAGTTTTACTTCCAACTTTGCCCTTAATGAAACGCGTCTTCCAATGCGTTTTGGTGGTTCCAACCGATGCATACGTGTAGAAGATGTGTTCCACTATCAGTTTGAGCACGATTTGGTCAGTCAAAAGAGTTGGAAATGGGTGATTCACCATCGTTTTAGGACCTACCTAACCAATTATGCACATCTATAAATTCCAGCAGCATCTCCACCAAATTCATCAAGCCTTGCTTCCTTCTCTTGATCATTTTTAGTGTTTCTTTGTTGCTTTCTAAGTACTTTTGAGTTGCTTTCATTAGTTGCTTTTGGTTTTTAAATCCCGAGTACTTTACATTCCTTTATTGAGCTTTGTTTTGTTTCCATTTGTACTTAGTTATTTTCTACTTATTCAAATATATAAAAATCCAGCACTTTGCTTATCTTGCCTTTGCCTTTACTTTATTTTTTTAAGAGAGTTGTGTTTTTGGAGGAAAGAGCACGTGACACTCCCCCTTGCTTGAAAGAGAAGGGCGAAGCTCTCAATCCCGAGAAAAACTCTCCGTTAGTTAACTTTTGTTTTCCACACATGCATTCCACATTCAACCATTTTACTTGCTGTATTTTCTTCAATATGTCTTTCTAAATTCCCGTCTCTAGCCCGGTTATGGATAGTTAGCCTTTTATTTCTAAAAAGGGTTGCTAAGAAGTAGTGTTTTTGCTTTCCATTCATTGCTCAACATGTTTTCTCAAAAAGTTAGGATTTAGAGAAGGCTACTGTAAGTCTTAACAAGTCAATACTGAAAAGGTTGCTTATTTGCATGTTTGAGTGGTTAAACCGCATAAGGGTTCCGCTTAAGTAGCCTAGACATAGGACCTTAACCCGAGGTTGCGACTATTTCCATCCTAAAACTAAGATATCTCTCGTAATAGACATATTAGGGAATGTCTTAGGACTTTGAACTTGCTTAGACATAAGTCAAGTGAGAAGCGTAGTCGTTGGTTCGTAAAGTAAAATGCATATCGTCCTTAGCATATCCTTGATTCTTTGTTGGCTAACTTGAAGTAATTCAGGCTAGGTTTTATCATTATAAGTCCAAATCCCAAATCCAAAACCATTATTTGTGACCACTTCCCATTTTACAAGAATCACTCATTTCAACATTCACTATTCTTTAAAACTTTAGAGTTTGGAAATTATTTAGAAGTCCTTGAGGATCGATACTTGGATACTCCATCCATTTTATATTACTCTGACAGGTGTGCGCTTGCATCTATATAATTGTTACCACGCTTAGTGCGTGCGTTCAACAAAACGCCAGTCAGAGGTCACCCAACTGAAGGTTGCTCCAAGCCAAGCATGCTTAACTTTGGAGTTCTCAAGATTGACCCACCGAAAACAAAGCTGCACCTTGTTGGTATAGGTAGTAACTATCAATTCTTTTAATCATTTTGTTAGCCATGCTTCTATCATCTCAGGATCTGTCTCATTGGGATGTGGTATCGGTTCATTCATGTACCCTTCCTCTCTAGTCGGGCGTCACATGCCCACCAGCTTCCGCTTTGGTTTGTCACCGACCATATCTTACTGGGAGAGGTTCCTCTCTGATACCATTTGTAATGACTCTGAGCCACTTAGAAGAGCGTAGACTGTCCCTACAGAGCAACACGAATCCTTCCAGCATGTTTTGTCCTTACTCACATGTTTCCTAGTAAAGCAACTAGGAGGTCACCTAACCGAAGATTGCTTCAAGCCAAGCATGCTTAACTTTGAGTTCTTAAGATTGAGCCACCGAAAAGGAAGGTGCACCTTGTTGCTATAGGTAGTAACTATCAATTTTTTTAAGCTTTTTTTGAACTATGCTTCCACGATCTCAGGATCTCTCTCATTCGGATGTGATATCGGTTTATTCACGTACCCATCCTTTCTAGTCGGGCGTCACATGCACTGTAATGCCCCAGGATTTTTAACCATCCAAACTGAGACCATTACTAAAACCACCTTAAAAGCACCACTCATACTAGAGAATTAAACACCGACACATTCTCACCACGCTTCCGTTGCGTTACTCTGTTTAATAACATTTACAAGTGTTTAAGCAAAGTAACGAACAACACTCAAAATTTAATCAAAACTCAAATCCTGTACTGATAATCCATCTATTAACATTACCTTATCCAAACTTCTCAAATAAACTTTTACCAATCATAAACTATCTTTTTACCAATCATAAACTATCCACTAAACGAATATTAAGATCTCGAATGGCAATGAAGTAAAAGCTAATTGAATATCCACATGACCAAATGTATTAGTAATTATTCTTAATAGAATACAACCCCATAGTTCGAAAAAATAAACAAAACTAATAACCCAAAAGAGTAGTGAACTGACAACTTAAACATCTTTTAAACCGTAAAACTAAACAGAACCAACCACTAACAACTCAACTACAGGATGAAATAACTGCAACTAGCCTAATCAACTAAAAGAAATTAAATGCACGCAACACAACTAATGGTCTTTCCGGTCAAGCCTCCTCCTCGCCACCACCATTCCAAAGAGTAACCCTATTACCTACAAAATCTGGTGAGAAAAATAAGGGGTGAGTACAACCACGGTACACAGTAAGTAGTACATACCTTAAGGGTCACGCATAAACAACATGCTTAACACAGAAAGTTCAAACGACATGCACAACAAACCATCATTCTTTATATAATAAAAATATAAACATATCTGAACATGCAACCTACATGCCAAACCCATCTGCGCACCTCAATTCACTAGAGAACTTATATAGCCAAGGCATCGAACTTCTCTAAACTCATTAGCACTCTTTCCTATTCCTCGAGGACTTATCGCTTCGAGTCGCATTGACCCTTAACCTTTGCACCCAGTGCCTCGACACTTCTTTATAGCACTTGATGTTTGATTCCTTGATCTTTTACCCAAGGCCTCGAACTGTTGCACCGGCCCCTAACCACACGTAGTCAATCGATGACTTTGCAACATATTGGCCCTTGTCCTTTCCTCTCAATGCCCCAAATCTTGCCTTCCTCTCAGACATTGCATCGACCCTCGACCTTTGTACCCCAAGCCTTGACACTCATCTTCATCCACATTTTGGCATATCGACCCCCACCTTTGTACTTGGAACCTCGATATCCAACTAGTGACGTATCAACCCCCGACCCTGATACTCACCCATTCACTTCACAACAAAACCTTAACTCTCACCAGATTCCTACATGCTTTAAATCATATCCCATGCAACATTCAACTCACAACGAATTCAGCATGCAACATACGAATCAATTTTTAGATCATAATAGTCCAGCATAATAAGATTATCCTTATCTCGACATTTAACATGATTTGAATTAATAAAGAAAGCCAACATACTTGTTACGAAACAAGATTTCAATATTTCATTTCAAAATACGAGCCACACAAGAAAGCCAGCATACTGAACACAACAAATCATAGAACCAGAATGCTATCACAACTTTCACATTACAGCCCATCCAGAACATAACGTCAATCCACATAGTCAACCAATATTACATCCAACATGTCTAAACGTATACAATATATGTTGGGTGTGTTGCCCTAAAGTCGTAGTTTGTATTTATGTAAAAACAAATGTATATTCAATAAAGTTTTATTCAACAAGTTTATTGTTGAATTCATAGCATTGCATTGTCCAAAATCCGATAAAGTAAACATCTAAGGTTATTATCATGTAAACGGAACACTATATATACTAAGTATATATTTGATATACCCCTGATATACGAGGTATATATTTGATATACCCCTAATATACGAGTGGATAACGTCTCGTGAATAACCTAAAGGGTCTATAGTATATGGATAAGGTTGGGTACCTTATCCTGGCAACACTGTAGATACGACCCACTTTGTAAATGTTACAGACGACTTGTTCCAAGTTGTTCGTGTGCTGACATGTGAGTGCGGGTATCCTATACAATGAGTTTGTATAAAATCGAAATGCGAAATAGACAATCTTTAGGTGTAACACCGTTGACTAACATATTGCTATTTCATAGGATGACCAAACAACTCATTCTCAATCCTGACTGAGTTATGGACTCTTGCCCTTGAGGGCTCGTCATTTGATCTGTGTGGGTGAGAGTGGCCCGAGTTGCCGATTCAATATTCCTACCATTTTTTGGGACGAGATCGAGTGGGGAGCTGGGAACATAACTTCGAAGATGAAATTCACTCCTTCCCGACTTTAGAGGAGTAGATGATTGTTCTTTTAAATGCTGACTCCAGGACTTGAATAAGGGGCCCCACCCTCTCATTAGCCTGAGAGGGACTTCAAGTTATTTGTCTAACCGGGTTGTTCATTAGAGGAGCAGTGGTGTTTAAGGAGTAAGATGTAACTCAGGGGTAAAACGATAATTTAACCCAACTTGAGTTACGAGCACTCTTGAAAGATTGACTTGACATTAATGGTCGTATATCCATGGACACGAAAACATCCTATAGTGAGAAGAGTGCAACTGCGGGTCTTTAGTGGAGTGACCCATAGTTGACGAATGTTGATTAATTCGGTCAATTAGTTTGACCGATTAATCTCGTATCGTTGGAGCTTTTGATCTGTAGGTCCATTAGGTCCCCTTGCTAGCTCATAACGGGTAAAACGAGGATCAAGTTTTTGGAAGAATGTGAACTGTTCAAATTACTTAACGGAGTATATGTATATTGATACATTATAATATATAGTTAATTCTAAATTAAAACTATATATTATGAGAGAAATTATTTGAATGAGATTCAAATAAAATTAATATGAATAAGATTCATATTAAAACTATAGGTTAAAAATAATGTGCACAATATGTACATTAGAACTATAGGTTATATGAGAGAAATACTATAGAATATGATTCTATTTTTGTAATAAATAATTAAGTGATAATTATTTATTCGATTTATATATATATATATATATATTAATTGCTAATTAGATTAATAATTAATAATTATTAATTAATTAATATGATTAATTAATTATATATATATTAATTATATATATATTATTATTATTTATTATTAATTTTAAATAATATATAAGTCCCGTCCAAAAATGCAGGGGAGTGGGGGAGTTAAGTGACGTGGGGTAACTCCCCACGTCGCTGTGTTTGTTTTGGTTTATTGCATAAAAGTTCTGCAAAGATAGAACAAAAGGAAACATACAGAACTCCCAGCATCTCTCTCAAATCTCTCTAAACTCTCCCTCTCGTTCCAAAAAGATAGCACGGAAGATCGTTTGGTGGTGTTCGGGTGGAAATCGTTGAAGAAAAATTCTTCAAATGTTAGTTTTTCCCTGTATTTTCTTCTTCACACCTTTGTTTTTGTTTTCTCAAAATATCATGAACAATAATCCGCTTCCGCTTCGGGATTCACATCTCATCAATTGGTATCAAAGCTGCGTTGATGTTCCGATTTTTTAGGAGCAAAATCGGTGTTCTTGGTGGGTGTTTTCATATTTTCGAAATATGGGTTTGCGGGTTGGTAAATTTTCGGTTTTTGGCCTGTAGAATGCAATTTAATTATTGATTTGATCATGTAAAGGCCCGGTGTTTTTGGCATTGAGTTTATGTATCGAGTCTGTAAGTCTGTACGTCTGGGTCGCTTGAAAGTTGTTCATGGCGTCGGATTTGGCGAAAATTTGCAGAAAACAGCGAAGAAGAGGAAGTAGACTGCGTAGACAGCGCTATGGCGCTATGCAGCAGCGCCATAGCGCTGTGGGGATAGCACACAGCATCACGATGCTGCCCTCAGGCGCCGAAGCGCTGTCTCAGGTGTTCTTCGACATGTTTCCATGGCTTCGGTTCTCGGTTCGAGGGCGGTTGCGGTCATTTTTTTTTTGTATTATTTTGCTTTCTTAGAGTGCCAAAAACCGGTCCAACTTTGCTATTTAATTATTTTATGCATTATGAATGTATATTTTAATTAAAAGTATATTGCATATTGTATGCCATATAGTTTTAAAATCCCACCATAGGTTACATGCATAATATGTATGTTTGATATATAGTATGTATGTGTGATCATGCATCATATAGTTATAAACGTTATAATGTATGAATGCATGTTTTATTTTCATGATTAATATAAGTGTTGTATTAATTAGATGAAAATAATGTTGCATTGAGCATAACATTACATTATTAAATATAATTGTTATATTAATGTATGCTTACAATGCATGATTGTTCTTTTAATTTCTTAAATTTTATAAGAGTTATAAAATGTGGTAGATTGAAATTAAAATATATAATAAAGAATTACATGCAAACCTAGAGTCTAAGTTAATTAATTTTAAAGGGGTTTAAAATTAATTAGACTTTAGGTTATATCTTCTAATATGATTAGAGGTAGTCTTTTATTTGTTTTAACCAGGTTTAAAATGAAATGATAAAAGACAAAATATAAAATATTGCCTATAAAAAAATCCTGTCTAATGAAGGTTCTGTCTAGGTTAAGCTATTTAAGCTGACCGTAAGGGAACACCTCTACCTGGGAACCGACCTAGGGGTTGAATTAGTCAATATTTTATATACATGCAATAATGTCATTGGTTTTTAAAATGTTTAATGAACTAAAATATTAATGTACAACTACCAATATAATAGTTATATTGGGCCGACTAAAAATTTACTTAGTTAATTTCACTTAGTCGGGATTTATCTAAATAATATACCCTAGTCTTAGAATACCAAGTGCGAGCAAAAGAGAATATGTAATATACAGCGTATATATTTGATATACAAATTATATAGATCATACTTTTCTCTCTCTCACGTTCTATTTTATATTCACACTGTGAGTTCCATGTTGGGCCTCGTGTCGCCCTTGGCGCGGCCTCCCTACGGATGGTGTTTGCATGGTTCAATATCGAGGTGAATGGAGATAGTATCCATAGTAAGTGGAAGAAGGACGTGTGACAACAAATCCTGCAGTCTCAGCCATTGGTTTGCACCGTGAGGTTTCATACATGACCTGTTTGTCGTCCTAGAGTGACCATCCCTACGGAGGGTTCATTGTATGGAATTAAAACCAAGGCAAACTCCATAAATGGATAGGGGTCTCTTAGGTTTTGCTCCAATATTTTCCTTCCCTACGACAGGATTATTGGGGTGGACCTCTGAGGTCTGAAAATGATGGGTCACACTTACGAGGAGTTGTTAAGTTAGTTAGCAATTTCCTGACCAAATAAACGATGAGTAAAGTTAATAGGAATAAGAGTTATTTTGGTGTAAAATTTAGTTGAGAACGTCTCAATTCAGTGAAGGAGTACCTGTCTGCACTACGGTGACTGTTGTTCTAAATCACTGAAGCATCGTTGCAAAACAATTTTGCTAGGGTGCTTAATTACTTTTGCTAAAATTTGATTGGGTTTAAAGGTTAATGCATGAAACTAATATAGGTTTGTTTTTACTTTCAGCAATTCTACTTCCATTATTGCACTCCTAGCCGCACAAAAACTTAACGGTGATCATTACAAATAATGGAATCGAATCTAAACACTATTCTCGTGATAGATGATTTTAGGTTCGTCTTGCAAGAGGATTGTCCTCAAGCTCCTGTGCCTAACGCCACTGTGGCGGTGCGCAACATCTATGACAGATGGATCAAGGCCAATAACAAGGCCAAGGTCTACATCTTGGCGAGCATATCTGATGTGCTTGCTAAGAAGCACGAGGACAAGGTCACCGCTAAGGAGATCATGGATTCGCTGTAGAGCATGTCTGGACAACTGTCCTCACAGGCTCGACATGAAGTCCTTAAGTTCATTTACAACTCCCGCATGAATGAGGTCTCTTTAGTGCCAGAACAAGTTCTCAACCTCATGGTCCATTTCAACGTGCCAGAGTCGAACGAAGCTGTCATAAACGAGTATAGTCAGGTCAGCTTGGAAGAGTTTCCTACCATTCCGCAACAATGCGGTTATGAATAAGCTGAAGTACACTCTTACCACGCTCTTAAATGAGCTGCAGACCTACCAGTCTCTTATGAAAAGTGAGGGACAAGAAGGGGACGCAAATATTGCCACCTCAAAGAGGTTCAACCAAGGTTCGTCCTCTAGAACCAAGTTTGAGCCCTCTTCTACTGGAAGTAAGACTTCCAAGAAGAAGAAGGCTGCTGGTAAGGTGTCTGAACTTGACTCCGCTGCCGCCGCTGCCAAGAAAGGTAAAGCCAAGGTTGCAGAGAAAGGAAAGTGTTTCAACTGCAATATGGACAGGCATTAGAAGCCCAACTACCCAAAATACTTGGCCAAAAAGAAGAAAACCAACGAAGGTAAATATGATTTACTTGTTTTGGAAACATGTTTAGTGGAGAATGATGACTCCGCTTGGATACTAGATTCATGAGCCACTAATCACATTTGTTCTTCATTTCAAGGAATTAGTTCCTGGAGACAGCTTGACGCGAGAGATGACTCTGAAGGTTGGAACGGGATAGGTCGTCTCAACTGTGGCAGTAAGGGAGCTCGAGTTGTTTACAAAAAAGAATATGTATATATTATTAGATATGTGTACGTAGTTCCGAAAATTAAAAGGAACTTATTTTCAGTTTCTTGTTTGTTAGAAAATTTGTATTCCATTTCATTTAATTTGAATGAAGCATTCATTTCAAGACATGGTGTTAATATTTATTTTGCTTTGCTTGAAAACTTGTATGTGCAAAGACCAATCATAACTAAAAAGCAGTTTTAAATTCCGAGTTGTTTAAAAATGATAGAACTCAAAATAAATAATAGAATGTTTCTCACCAAGAAAATACCTTTCTTTGGCACTTAAGATACGGTTAGTTTTTATCGTCGGTTGTTGGACTCGGAGTGTGTAGGTTATCGTGATCTTACTGCTGGTCTGGCTGCTATTGTGGATTTTGTGTGGCCTCCTGAGTGTGGGGTGAAGTTGTGTCGTCCTGTTACTTCTCTAGAGGTGTGGGAGGTGTTGTTTTCGATGTCTAGTGGTAAGGCTCCTGGTCTGGATGGGTTCTTTGTGGGTTTCTTTAAGGCGGCTTCGAGTGTTGTGGGCGATGACTTTTGTAAGGCGGTGTTGCATTTCTTTGATATTTCCTATTTGCCTTATGGGGTGTGATTGTGCTTGTTTACATGCGTAAAAAGAAGGTTTTAGATGCTGTTTTTTACTATGTTTTAACTTTGTTCCGGACTTTTTCTCGGTCGCTTGAGTTCCAATTCGTGCAAAATTCATATATGATGGTTTTTGGTTGGCTTATATTGTATTTATGACATTTTAGGACCATTTGGGAGTGCAAATTAATCAAAAGAAGCAAAAAGACGGAAATATCTACATGGGAGGCGTCAGGCGCCTGGGAAGGCTGCAGAAAACTGTTTTTCTTCCAACTTTGCCCTTAATGAAACGCGTCTTCCAATGCGTTTTGGTGGTTCCAACCGATGCATACGTGTAGAAGAAGTGTTCCACTATCAGTTTGAGCACGATTTAGTCAGTCAAAGGAGTTGGAAATGGGTGATTCACCATCGTTTTATGAACTACCTAACCAATTTTGCACAGCTATAAATTCCAGCAGCTTCTCCAACAAATGCATCAAGCCTTGCTTCATTCTCTTGATCATTTTTAGTGTTTCTTTGTTGGTTTCTAAATACTATTAAGTTGCTTTCATTAGTTGCTTTTGGTTTTAAAATCCCGAGCACTTTACATTCCTTTATTGAGCTTTTTTTTTGTTTCCATTTGTACTTCGTTATTTTCTACTTATTCAAATATATAAAAATTCAGCACTTTGCTTATCTTCCCTTTGCCTTTATTTTTAGTTAAGAGAGTTGTGTTTTTGGAGGAAAGAGCACGTGACACTCCCCCTTGCTTGAAAGAGAAGGGCGAAGCTCTCAATCCCGAGAAAAACTCTCCGTTAGTTAACTTTTGTTTTTTACACATGCATTCCAATTTCAACCATTTTACTTGCTGTATTTTCTTCAATATGTCTTTCTAAATTCCCGTCTCTAGCCCGGTTATGGATAGTTAGCCTTTTATTTCTAAAAAGGGTTGCTAAGAAGTAGTGTTTTTGCTTTCCAATCATTGTTCAACATGTTTTCCCAAAAAGTTAGGATTTAGAGAAGGCCACTGTAAGTCTTAACAAGTCAATACTGAAAAGGTTGCTTATTTGCATTGTTTAGTGGTTAAACCGAGGAGAGGAGCGCCTTAGACATAAGGGTTCCGCTTAAGTAGCCTAGACATAGGACCTTAACCTGAGGTTGCGACTATTTCCATCCTAAAACTAAGATATATCTCCTAATAGACATATTAGCGAATGTCTTAGAACTTTGAACTTGCTTAGACATAAGTCAAGTGAAAAGCGTAGTCGTTGGTTCCTAAAGTAAAATGCATATCGTCCTTAGCGTATCCATGATTCTTTGTTGGCTAACTTGAAGTAATTCGGGCTAGGTTTTACCATTATAAGACCAAATCCCAAATCCAAAACCATTATTTGTGACCACTTCCCATTTTACAAGAATCACTCATTTCAACGTTCACTATTCATTAAAACTTTAGAGTTTGGAAATTATTTAGAAGTCCTTGTGGATCGATACTTGGATACTCTATCCATTTTATATTACTCTGACAGGTGTGCGCTTGCATCTATAGAATTGTTACCACGCTTAGTGCGTGTAGCATAACCACCAGTCAGCCTCCAACCAAGATTTCAGTACTACTTCCCTAATAGCACCAACCACCACAACGCCCATCATAACACCACCACTAGTATGATCTCAATGCATCTCTCGGCTCACCAAGACAATTCAGCGTGCTTCCACAACATAAACATCCTTCTAATAGCAAAACAATAAACCAAACATGCTTTCACAATATACCAAACCTTAACAACAGCGCCACAGTGAGTTTAGTCATAACAAAGCATAGTCAACAAATTGCAAACGATTGGGGCCGAACACAATTCAACCAAACGCTTAATATCCAACGTCCATATTCAATAAGCACTGCTAGATATAATAAAAACTCATGAGACACGCCAAACACTTCATACAAATTCAGACAACAAACATTTCCAAAATAAATTCACTTTAACGAACTTTCCCTACAATCATACATCATTCTACAACAGATCTCAGCAGTTCAACAATACAAAATTCCCACTATTATCGTCGACAGACATTCAACACTAACCAGGCATACAAAACAACATAAACAAGAGTTACACTACACAACCACGTATCAGAACCAATATTAAGCATCATAAACGGCACATCGGCAACCAAATAACAAACATCAACGCACGCACTCGCCCTCGTGCTACTTACAAACAAATGTCCTAAAGCTTCTAAGCTTGTTGAACACTTCCTACTACAAAAAGAGCACGATCTCGAGGTTAGTAGCCCATCAGAAACATTTAGTTATAAACCAAACCGAGTTTAGGTAGAGTCGTTACCTACTAACTCACACTAAAACAACTTGGGTTAGGAGTGGGTCGACGTCAAAACAGTGTCGGAGGGGATGGACAACTCAAATCAAGCTTCGTTTGGGTGTGGGTAAATGCCAAAATGTATCGGAATGAAGACGTTTTCGCGAATCTGTTACTGTTCGCGTCGGATTGCAAAAAGAACGAGTCGCCGGAGCTGTTGTTCGTTGGAGGCAGCCGTCGGGAGTTGTGCACGTCGCCGGGGTTGAGGTTGTAGCAGCAGGTCGTCGGGACCGCCGTGGAGCTGACCTATGCGTCGTGCACGGTCATGAAGGAACGCCGCTCGTCGCACACCGCCACGAGTAGCGCCGCAGGGTGGTGCACAAACTGTCGCGCCGTCGTGGCGATGCTGTTGCACTGCCGGATCCGACCCGAGCTTGTCACTGACCGTCGAACTCCAACAGACCCGTTCAGATGGGGCCGAAATCGGGTGGGTCGTCGCGGATCTGAGCAACGCGGCCGCAGTGGACACCGTCGTTCGTGCGCCGCCGCGAGCTACTGCGGGAGGATGCCGGCGTGGGGCTCACTGCTGCTGCTATGCTGCTTCGCCAGAAAAGAAGGAACCGCCGGGTGGAATGCTCCAAGAAGAAGAAGAAGAAGTTTGGGGGGGGGGTTGTCGGCTGGGTTGAAGGAGGATAAGAAAGATAGGGTTTTTTTTTTCTTATTCTTTTCTTTTATTTTGTTTTAAAACCTATAGCCCAATTCCAAAATCTTAAATGAGGCCCAAATAAGTAACATAGAGTCCCACAACACCAAGCCCAAAATTTCACTTTAGAAATAAAATAAGCCCACGACAATCAGAAATAAAACAGTTAACTTAAACTCTAAAAGCCAAGATCTTTAGAGCCCGATAAATATAGAGAAATTTAATTAACAATCAATTTAATATCGAATGAAAAAAATCTCCTGTTTCGAGACTAACTAACCTGAAGGACTCGGGGCGTTACAAACTTCCCCCTTTCAAAAACTTTCGTCCCCGAAAGTTGACCGTTCTAGCAGTTCAGGGTACCTCGCCTTGATATCGTCCTCCCGCTCCCAAGTAGCTTCTTCCATTTGGTGGTTTCTCCATAAAACCTTAACCAAGCGAATCGTCCGGTTCCTCAACAACTTGGTTTCTCTTGCCAAAACTTTGACGGGTACCTCTTCGTAGCACAAGGACTCATCCAGTTGCAATGGTTCGGGGTCCAAGTCGTGCGAAGGGTTATGAATATACTTCCTCAGCATAGACACGTGAAACACATTGTGAACCGCTGCCAGCGATGGTGGCAAGGCCAACCTATACGCGACTGGACCGATCCGTTCCAAAATTTCAAAAGGCCCAATGAACCTTGCGCTGAGGTTGCCCTTCTTCCCAAATCGTAAAATCCCCTATACGGGTGCCACATGAAGAAACACCCGTTCACCTACCACAAACTCGAGCTACCTACGCCTGACGTCCGCATAACTCTTTTGACGGCTCTGTGCGACTTGCATCCTTTCCCTGATATTTTGAATGGCGCTGTTAGTCGCCTGCACCAAATCCGGTCCCAAGAGAACTCTTTGTCCGACTTCGTCCCAATTAATCGGAGACCGACACTCCTTCCCATAAAGTGCCTCGTATGGGGCCATCCCAATCGTTGCCTGACAACTGTTATTATAAGCGAACTCTATTAGGTATAGGTACTTGTCCCAACTACCACCAAAGTCTAACATGCAAGCTCTGAGCATGTCCTCCAAAACCTGGTTCACACGCTCCGTCTGACCATCGGTTTGGGGGTGAAACGCCGTGCTAAAGTCCAACTTAGTGCCCAGGGACTTGTGTAGACTCCGTCAAAATACAGTTCCGCCCATTTTTCTACTGTATACGTGGCCTTGCCGGGAATAAAGCGAGCAGACTTGGTTAAACGATCTACAACTACCCAAATCACAGTGAATCCCTTAACCGTCCTTGGTATTCCTGTAATGAAGTCCATAGCCACATCGTCCCACTTCCAGACTGGTATGCTCAAAGGTTGCAGCAATCCAGCAGGTCTCTGTCTTAAAGCCTTTACCTGTTGGCAAGTCAAACACTTGCTAACAAACTGAGCTATTTCCCTCTTCATGTTATGCCACCAGTAATGTTTCTTGAGGTCTTGGTACATTTTGGTACTTTCTGGATGAATCGAGTAGAGAGTATTGTGTGCCTCTCCCAATATGTCCTTCCTCAAATAATAATCTTTTGGCACACACAACCGTCCGCGAAAAAGCAAGGCTGCCTCACCTGAGAGAGTGAAATCCCCATGGCCCACCATACTAAAGCCTTTGGCCAAGCTAGGGTATTCCTTTTGGGCAACAATGATCCTCTGCCTCAGACTGGGTTCCACCGAGAGTCGAGCCAACAGCGCGGAGACATCATCCACTGTCAGCTCTACCTCCAAGCGTTTCAACTCGCTGTGCATTGGACTGCAGATCGCAACCAGAGATGCCACACTAGCTGCCCTTCTACTAAGAGCATCAACCACCACGTTTGCTTTACTCGGATGGTATCTAATCTCACAATCATAGTCCTTCACCAACTCTAACCACCGCCTCTGTTTCAAGTTAAGCTCCTTCTGAGTAAAAAGGTACTTCAAACTCTAATGATCCGTGAAGACCTGAATTCTCTCTCCGTAAAGGTAGTGCCTCCACAACTTTGAGGCGAAGACCATTGCTGCTAATTCTAAATCATGAGTGGGATAGTTAAGCTCATGCGCCCTCAGTTGCCGAGAAGCATAAGCTATAACTTTCCCATGTTGCATCAGCACACATCCCAAGCCCTTTCGTGAGGCGTCGTTGTAAACCACCAAACCTCTCGTCCCGTCGGGGACAGTTAACACTGGAGCAGACACCAAACGCTTCTTCAGTTCTTGGAATGTCTCCTCACACTCGCTGCTCCAAGTGAAGGTGGCATTCTTACGAGTCAACTGCGTCAACGGTGCCGCTATCCGAGATAAATTCTGGAAGAACTTTCTGTAATAACCAGCAAGGCCGAGGAAACTACGAACCTCTGTAACGGAACTGGGTCTTGGCCAATTGCTAACAGCCTCCACTTTGGTGGGGTCTACTGCAATACCCTCCCTGGTGACTATGTGTCTTAGGAAAGCCACTTCGTCCAGCCAGAACTCACACTTCGAAAACTTTGCATACAACTTATTTCCCCGTAATGTAGTCAAAACCTGCCGGAGCTGTTCCTCGTGACACTGCTCAGTCTTGGAGTATATCAGGATGTCATCGATGAACACAATGACAAAAGAATCTAAATACTCCTTAAAGACCCGATTCATTAGATCCATAAAGGCTGCTGGAGCATTTGTGAGTCCAAAAGACATCACAACAAACTCATAGTGCCCATACCTTGTTCTGAACGCTGTCTTCGAGATGTCGGCCTGCTGTAGCCTTAATTGGTGGTACCCCGAACGCAAGTCTATCTTCGAGAACACCTTCGCCCCCTGAAGCTGATCAAAAAGGTCATCAATGTGCGGTAGGGGATACTTATTCTTAACCGTATCTTTGTTTAGTTCCCTGTAATTTATACAAAGTTGCATAGAACCGTCTTTCTTCTTAACAAAGAGCACGGGCGCACCCCAAGGGGATACGCTTGGGCGGATGAAACCCCTGTCGAGTAATTCTTCCAACTGTAGCTTCAGCCCTTTCAACTCTACCGGAGCCATTCGATAGGGTGCTTTCGAGATGGGAGCCGTCCCTGGCAGCAACTCTATACAAAAGTCCACTTCGCGGGACGGAGGCAAGTTGGGGAGGTCCTCAGAGAACACGTCAGTGAACTCATTAACCACACAAACCGCCTTAATGCTCGGCACAACCTTCCTTGCATCCACAACGCTAGCCAAATAAGCCCAGACACCACACTGGAGCAGATGGCTGGCCTTCAATGCCGACACCACCCTCGGGACCCCGGCCTTTACTCCTTTAAAGGTAAAGTTTTGTCCAGAGGGCAAGCGAAAGCTAACTTCCTTCTTCGAGCAATCGATATTAGCCCGGTTAGCAGCTAATCAATCCATGCCTAGTATCACATCGAAATCCTACATATCCAGTTGAATTAACTTCACCTCCACGGCCTGACCATCGAAAGGGAGCTGGTCTCCTTTCACCACTTGACTAGTCACCAACATAGATCCTGAAGGAGTGGATACCGACAACAAAAAGCCTAACGATTCTAGCTCTAGGTCCGCATGCCAAACAAAGGTAGAAGCAATGAAAGAGTGATTAGACCCCGAGTCAAATAAAGCGTAACCAGGCATACTAAGTACTAAAACAGTCCCTGCAAAAGTAACACGCATGCAATAAAACACAAGCATATACACACAGCTCAAGACTCGCAAAGAGAAGGTACATGTGACCATCGTCTCGGCATGCTCAACATCCCCCCTGGTAAGAGCGAAAACGCGCGCCCTATGGGTTCCACCTTGAGTTGCCGCCGTCGCAGGGATCCTCTGGCCTAAAGCTTGGGTATTCGAGCCGGTCATCGGACACTCCCTTGCAAAATGTCCTTCCTTCTGACACCTGTAACATATTCTCTTTCCCGCCCAACACGGCCCAACATGGCTCCTCTTACAAGAGGGGCACACCGGAGAAACAGTCTGCCTTTGCACAATCTGCTGGTGTCCCCTCGAGGGTTGACTAGAGGAGAACGATGCAAATTTCCTCTTGACCCCCGAGCTGGAGCCCATCACCTGCTGAGACTGAGGCTCCTCGAGACATTTGTCCATAACTAACGCACACCTGACTGCTGCTGCATAAGTAGTTGGCTCCTTGAGAACAAGTAGCCCCTTGATCTCCCTACGCAAACCGTCAATGAACTTGTCAATCTTTAATTGTTGAGTAGGAATATATTGCATTCCAAAACGGGACAGCTCAGTGAACTTCCTCTCGTATTGGGCCACAGTTAGGCTCCCTTGAGTTAGACGGAGAAACTCTGCCCGTTTTTCGTTCCTGACAGTCACGGGGAAATAGTACTCATAGAGTAGGTCCTTAAACCTTGTCCATGTGACGGGTGTGTTGTCGTGATCCTCCGCTGCCGCCACTGACTTCCACCAGTTTACTGTTTCTCCCCGAAGCATAAACACTGCTCCCCGGACCTTGAATTCGTCGGAGCATCCCAAATACACATGAAGGGCTTCCAACTCCTTGACCCATTCCTCGGCCGCAGTAGGCCTCTCACTCACCCCGTTGAAAACGGTCGGTCCGAAGCGTTTGAAATCCCTGATAAACTGGACCTCCTCTTGTTGAATCTGTGCCCGGCGAGGCTGCTGCGCCTGAGCCCCACCGGCTCCATTCGCATTATCCAACAATACTTGCAATGCCTCAGCTAGTAACGCCACCTGGGGATTCACTTGGGGAACTCCCTGAGGTGCTGCCTGCGGAACTGGGGGTACTAACCCTCCAGGAACTGCCGGGGGAACATTTGGATCTGTTGCTTCTTCACCCCTAGGGTTCAGATCCTCGTAGTTGTGAGCTCTCGTGTTCCGTCGAAAAGCCATTGTCTAAAGGAACAGAGAACAGAGCACCAAGGTCATTAACACACTAACCGGGGTACAACACAAGTGTACAATTCAAGCAAAGTCTACATAATGAATCAAAGAAACACACCGACCTATCTAGTATCAGTCAATAATAATATCTCAATTATAAGCAATGTAAGACATTCATGATCGAACATCCAGAACTCGGAAACGTACCTCGTGATGACGAGGAGACTGACAAGGACTGTACACTGACGACCTAGATTCTAGGACAGTCTACAGGAACAACTCCGCTCTCATACCAATTGTAACGACCCAGAATTTTCCGCACACCTCTAGGTCACATTAACTACCCAACTAATCAAATTCAACCCCGGCTACATTCTGCCAACTTCGTTTGCACACAAACTTATAAAATCAAGATTCAATCCTCATCAATTTAACGATAAATATATCTCATGGAATTACATCCGACAACATTCGTGAACCACTTCACGAGGCAAGTTTATTATTTAATCCATTTGAATCTAAACAAATGGAATAAACTCAAATAGGCACCTATCCCGAAGCAAAACTAACAACAAGGGAAAAATCTCTCAATTATTCAAATATAAATAAACCGTTTATTGGCCACAACATAAGGCCTTAACCAATGACTTAAACTAAACCGGAATAACTAAGCAGCCTATGGTCTTCGCTCGTCATGTCTCCTCCGTTCTATCGCCATGGTCACCCACGAGTCCTTCACCTGAAACAATCATTGTAGAAGGGGGGTGAGTATATAAAATATACTCCGTAAGTAGCCCTCACCAAGCATACACAAACATCATGCTCATAACCATAAAGGAAACATACATCGTCATGCTCTAACCTTACCGTATGCGAACAACCATAGACATGCTCTACTATTACATTATACATTCAACCATAAACATGCTCTATAAGACCCGATGCTAACCACAATCATATAACAACAACTATCGTCCACTTGGCACCCTAACACCTCAAGTACATCTATGTTCACCTAAGCTATTTAAGCTTTCCAAGACCATTCTGTTGGTAGTGTCGGCCCCTGACCATTTATACCCAGAGCCCCGACACTAGTACATCGACCCTCGACCATTTATACCCGAGGCCTCGATGTATTTTCAACTATTGGCCCTTGACCATTTTTACCCAAGGCCCCAAAAGTTCTCCTTTCGAAAGACTCCTCGCATCGACCCCCAACCATTTATACCCTAGGCCTCGACGCTCATCTTTATCCAATATTGGCGTATCGACCCTCGACCATTTATACCCGATCCCCCGATACCCAATTAGTGACGTATCAGCCCTCGACCATTTATACCCGAGCCCTGACACTCACTCATTCACTTCATAACTTTCATAATTCCACATAAGATTTGTAGCCTCCAACCAATATTTCAGTACTACTTCCCTAATAGCGCCAGCCACCACAACGCCCATCAACAACACCACCACTAGTATGATCTCAATGCATCTCTCAGCTCACCAACACAATTCAGCGTGCTTCCACAACATAAACATCCTTCTAATAGCAAAACAATAAAGCAAACATGCTTTCACAATATACCAAATCTTAACAATAGCGCCACAGTGAGTTTAGTCATAACAGAGCATAGTCAACAAATTGCAAACGATTGGCGCCCAACGCAATTCAACCAAACACTTAATACCCATCGTCCATATTCAATAAGCACTGCTAAATATAATAAAAACTCATGAGACACGCCTAACACTTCATACAAATTCAGACAACAAACATTTCCAAAATAAATTCACTTTAACGAACTTTCCCTACAATCATACATCATTCTACAACAGATCTCAGCAGTTCAACAATACAAAATTCCCACTATTATCGCCGACGGACATTCAACACTAACCAGGCATACAAAACAACATAAACAAGAGTTACACTACACAACCACGTATCAGAATCAACATTAAGCATCATAAACGGAACATCGGCAACCAAATAACAAACATCAACGCACGCACCCGCCCCCGTGCTATTTACAAACAAATGTCCTACAGCTCCTAAGCTTGTTGAACACTTCCTACTACAAAAAGAGCACGATCTCGAGGTTAGTAGCCCATCAGAAACATTTAGTTCTAAACAAAACCGAGTTTAGGTAGAGTCGTTACCTACTAACTCACACTAAAACAACTTGGGTTAGGAGTGGGTCGACGTCAAAACAGTTTCGGAGGGGATGGATAACTCAAATCAAGCTTCGTTTGGGTGTGGGTAAATGCCAAAATGTATCGGAATGAAGACGTCTTCGCGAATCTGCTACTGTTCGCGTCGGACTGCAAAAAGAACGAGTCGTCGGAGCTGCTGTTCGTCGGAGGAAGCCGTCGGGAGTTGCTCACGTCGCCGGGGTTGAGGTTGTAGCAGCAGGTCGTCGGGACCGCCGTGGAGCTGACCTGTGCGTCGTGCACCGTCGTGAAGGAACGCCACTCGTCGCACACCGCCGCGAGTAGCACCGCAGGGTGGTGCAGACACCGTCGCGCCGCCGTGGAGATGCTGTTGCACTGCCGGATCCGTCCCGAGCTTGTCATCGACCGTCGAACTCCAACAGACCCGTTCAGATGGGGCCGAAATCGCGTGGGTCGTCGCGGATCTGAGCAACGCGGCCACAGTGGACATCGTCGTTCGTGCGCCGCAGCGAGCTGCTGCGGGAGGACGCCGGCGTGGGGCTCACTGCTGCTGCTGTGCCACTTCGCCGGAGAAGAAGGAGCCGCCGGCTGGAATGCTCCAAGAAGAAGAAGAAGTTTGGGGGGGGCTGTCGGCTGGATTGAAGAAGGAGAAGAAAAATAGGTTTTTTTTTTATTCTTTTCTTTTATTTTGTTTTAAAACCTATAGCCTCATTCCCAAATCTTAAATGAGGCCCAAATAAGTAACACAAAGTCCCATAACACCAAGCCCAAATTTTCACTTTAGAAATGAAATAAACCCACAACAATCCGAAATAAAACAGTTAACTTAAACTCTAAAAGCCAAGATTTTTAGAGCCCGATAAATATAGAGAAATTTAATTAACAATCAATTTAATATCGAATGAAAAAAATCTCCTGTTTCGAGACTAACTAACCTGAAGGACTCGGGGCGTTACACATACTGTCTCTCCCAAATTTATGGGAAACAGTGTTCTCATTGGGGAAAAAATTTTGAGAGATGCAAAATTGTGGCACAAAAGGACAATGACTTCCGAAGTAATGAAAAAGTTTAAGTTTTAAAACAAAAAGAAGCATAACACAGTTTTATAACAAAAAAAAGTGGAAAATGACTTATGGCTTGATCATAAAAGTAGGAAATCTGACCTAACATTACCCGACGATCAGATTGCCATGGTCTCCCTAACAAAATTTCTCCAGCATGCATTGAGACAACATCACAGAAAACATTATCAGCATACTTTCCAATGGTAAAAGAAACAAGAACTTGCTTATTCACCCTTACCTCCCCACAATCACTCAACCATTGAAGCTTATACGGTCTAGGATGTGGTTTAGTTTCTAAATTAAGGCTTTCGACCATAATTGAACTCACAACATTGGTGCAACTACTGCTGTCGATCACCATACTACAAGGTACAGATTGAACAAGGCACCTAGTGTGAAATAAATTCTCTCTTTGATCTAAGTTATCCTCCTCAACTTGGGTGCTTAAAGCTCTCCTAGTGACTAAAGACATATGTGTAATGTTCTCTTTACTATACTCCTCACTATCACAATCATCATGTTCTCTCTATTACCTCATCTTCCTTCTCATCGTCCATCACAACCATAGTTCTCCTATTAGGGCAATCTCTACTACAGTGACCAACCCCTTGACATTTCCAACACTTAATATCTCTATTTCTTTCCTTAGTCTCATCAACCTTTTCTTTCTCCTTATAAGAAGTCTCTCCGTTAGCTTTAGGTTTCTCACTTAACTCTCGGGTCTTAGACTTTTATTAAGAATGCTTACTATCCCTTTTCCATGTAAAAGTACTTGAAGAAGCTTTAGTAGAATACCTTTGGGACTTTCGTTGGAGTTGCTTTTCGATATTTATGGCAATATGCAACATCTCCTAAATGTTGAAGTAAGGCTGTAGATCAACCTTATCAGCAATATCCTTGTTTAAGCCATTCAGAAATCGTGCCATGAGATTCTCCATATCCTCTTCAAGATCAAGTCGATCCATCAACAAATCCATCTCCTTGTAATAGTCCTCCACCGACTTGCTACCTTGTCTCAACACTTGTAGCTTTTGCGCCGTGTCCCTTTGGAAATGTCTAGGAACAAACCGCCTTCTCATCAACTCCTTGAATTCATACCATGAATTAATTGGCGCCTCAAGATTTCATCTCCTACTTGACATCAATTTGTCCCACCATGTTATTGCATAATCATTAAATTGAACAATACATAGTTTTACCTTCTTTTCTTCGCTAAAATTGTGGCAGTCAAATACGTACTCCACTTGCTTCTCCCACTGAATGTAAGCCTCTAGATCAGTCTTACAATAGAACTTTGGAAGCTTCAATTTGATATTTCCCAAGTTTCGGTCAACTTGAGCATCCTCCCGTCGAGCTCTCCGTTGGAGATTATGGTAGCCTCTTCATCGGCCTCGCCCTCGATCTAAGCCACGACCAACATGTCTCTCTCCCCGTCTTAGAGCCGCCAAGATTGTAACTTGATCGTCCTCCCAATGATCAGATCCACCACCTTCGTAATCATCCTTATCTACAACACGTGGTGGTGGAATTCTCTCCGGAGCTTGCTTTTGAGCCTCCAACCTTCCTATCCGTTCTGTCAAAGCCTCCATGCCACGAATCAATCGTTCCATAAATCTTTCTAGTGCCTCTCTCCTTCGGGCATCGGGAATGGTATTATCTTCGGGATTGGACATGCTGCAAAACAAGTTAAAGTAACAAGAAATGGACCTCACAAGCACTCTCTCACGTGTTTCCACTCGTAAATGAATTTCACTCATGTTTAACACCCAAACAATGAATCACTCTGTTGCGTCCACACAACTATGTCGACAATGCATGCAAGTATACATGAATAGTCAATTGTAGTACGTAACGAGATCGTATCCACAGGGATTTTTGGTTTATATTTTAATGATAAAAGCAGATACCAACAATTAAAAAATATACAGAGTTGAGTATGAATATTATCTAGAAGAATCAAAACAAATGAATAACAGGACGACAGAACGTTGCAAGAGACAATAGTTTCAAGGTTATTGATGGAAGGAAATAGCAGCACAGGAAGCGATAATAGGGGATTAAAAGATATAAAGGTGGCGGGGGAGATTCAACATACTTTAACACGTTATCAACCTATATTCTAGCGTAGCTAACATTTATTAGTGCCCAATTCGACTCGGTTCCCCTCCGAGACACCCCAAACATGAGTAAATACAACTTCCGTTGCTAAATACCCATGCAATAAATCCAAACTATAGGCATGATTAGGGGACCCCATTCATCAGTATCCCTATAGCTATAGAAAAGCGCTAATCACAAGCCCATTCGGGTCAATATCGGAGCTAGCATACACAAAACAGAGCCCAATAGTAACGTGAATAATTGATAAATAAATTTAGATTTGCTTAAAAATAAATGTAGCATGTTAGAGAATCGGTCTCAAGTCAGTTACAGCGTGTGAACCTCCTCCAAAATTGGGTTTAGCTCATAATGGGTGAAGAAAACTGTAACGCCCCCGAGTTTCACTATGTATAACGGGGTACGTCACTATAATACCTATTCAGCCCGTCCCATTAAAGATAACATAAAGTGTAATGCCCTCGAAATTACAACCTAAAATATTGAGATAATGCGATCATGCCCCTGTTCATTCCCCCTTCAATCCAAGGACATGAAATAGTTACTTTAAAGATAATCAGGGGCTCAAAACACAACCAATTCCTAAAAAGTTCATATCTGCCTCAGTGGCTAGCAATCAAAATAAAAGATAACAATCATTTGGTCAAGTAACCCAAGGTATACCAGTGACTCGAATAATAAAAATAACTGCAAAACAATAGTTCGCCTAAGAAGAATGAATAGAGAAAAGGAAAAACATCCCGTGAGTCAACCCAATGTCTAGTACACCCCTAACAATAAGAACAGATGTTTGTCCCAAGAACCACCGAAGTCTAATATGCAAGCCCTCAACATATCTTCCAAAATCTGATTCAGATGCTCAGTCTGACCATCTGTCTGGGGATGCAATGCCGTACTAAAATCGACAACCCTGTGATGAAGTCCATGGCCACGTCATCCCATTTCCACACAGGTATTCTTAGAGGTTGCAACAACCCGACGGGTCTCTGTCTTGAGGCCTTCACCTGTTGACACGTCAAACATCTACTAACAAACTGGGCAATTTCGCGCTTCATGTTGTGCCACCAATAGTGTTTCTTGAGATCCCTATACATCTTGGTACTTCCAGGATGCACCGAGAACGGGGTACTATGAGCCATGGTTAGTAAATCCTTCCACAAAGAGAAGTCTCTTGGCACGCACAGTCTCCCCTGATAAAGCAAGGCCATATCTTCTGAAAGAGAGTAATCTCCTTGACCCACCATACCGAAACACTTGCTTAGGCTGGGATCTCCCCTTTGTGCAGCGCTGACCCGCTGTCTTATGGTGGGTTCAACCGAGAGTCGAGCTAACACTGCCAAAACATCTTCCACCGCTAACTCCACCTCAGAACAGTCCAACTCATCTAATACTGGTCCAGGAGGCACTGTCGAGGGTGCTACGCTCATTGCCCTTCTACTGAGTGCATCAGCCACCACGTTCGCCTTACTCGGATGGTAATTGCTCTCAAAGTCATAGTCTTTTACCAGCTGTAACCACCTCCTCTGCCTTAAGTTAAGTTCTTTTTGAGTGAAGAAATATTTCAAACTTTGGTGATCAGTGAAGATTTGAATCCTTTCTCCATACAGGTAGTGTCTCCATATCTCCAAGGTAAACACCACCGCATCGAGCTCCAAATCATAGGTGGGGTAGTTAAGCTCGTGTACCTTCAACTGTAGTGAGGCATAGGCAATGAATTTCCTATGCTACATCAGAACGCAACCCAACCCTCTCCGTGAAGCGTCACTGTACACCACTAAACCTCTCGTCTCATCCGGTACCGTTAACACCGGGGCTGTGACCAAATGCTCTTTTAGTTCTTGAAAACTTTTCTCGCATCCATCGCTCCAACTGAAAGTGGCATTTTTACAGGTGAACTAAGTCAAAGGCGCCACCAATCAGGAGAAATCTTGGACGAACCTTCTATAATAGCCAGCTGGTTCGAGAAAACTGCGGATTTCGGTCACTGTGCGAGGCCTTGGCCAACCACTGACTGCCTTTACTTTGGCTGGGTCCACGGCAATACCCTTCCTAGTGACTATGTGGCCAAGGAAAGCCACCTTATCCAACCAAAACTCGCATTTCGAGAACTTCGCATACAGGCTGTTCCCCCTCAAGGCGATAAGGACCTATCGCAGATGCCTTTCGTGCTGTTTTGCTGTCTTGGAGTAAATCAAAATGTCGTCAATAAACACAATCACAAACAGGTCCATAAATTCCTTAAAAACCCGATTCATGAAATCCATGAATGTCACAGGGGCATTAGTGAGTCCAAAAGACATTACAGTAAACTCAAAATGCCCGTACCTGGTCCTGAAGGCTGTTTTTGGTATATCGGCATCCTTAATTCTCAACTAGTAGTATCCCGATCGTAGGTCTATCTTCAAGAACTTCCTTGCTCCTTTTAGTTGGTCAATGAGGTCATCGATGAGAGGAAGGGGGTACCTATTCTTTGTTATCACCTTGTTCAATTCTCGGTAGTCAACACAAAGTCGCATAGATCCATCTTTCTTTTTCACAAAAAGCACTGGAGCACCCCAAGGAGACACACTCAGGCGAATGAAGCCCTTCTCTAAGAGCTCTTCTAGCTGTGCTTAAGCTCCTTGAGTTCCTCTAGAGCCATACGGTATGATGCCTTTGAAATGGGGGCTGTCCCGGGTAATAAGTCGATGCAAAAGTCCAGTTTACAGACAGAGGGTAGCCCCGGGAGGTCTTCAGGGAACACGTCCGAGAACTCTTTGACCACACGGATAGAGTTGATACTGGGTGGAGTCTTATTAATGTCGACGACATTGGCCAAATAACCCCAAGCACCATTCTGTAATAGGTGCCTTGCCTTCAATGCCGAGACTGCCCTTGGAACTCCACTCGTAATTCCTTTAAACGTAAAGCTCCAACCAAAAGGTAGTTGGAAGAAGACTTCCCTTCTCGGGCAATTAATGTTGGCTTGAATGGTAGCTAGCCAGTCCATGCCAAATATGACATCAAAATCCTGTATGTCCAGTTGGATCAATCTTGCCTTTATAGTCTGATCGTCGAAGGATAACTCGCCTGCTCTCACTATTTGACTAGCAATCATAATTGACCCTGATGGCGCAGAAACTAACAACAAAAACCCTAACGGCTCTAGTTCGAGGTTTTTTTGACTAACAAACGTAGTGGAAATAAAAGTGTGATTGGACCCCGAATCAAACAATACATACGTGGGCACATTATGGACTAAAACCGTACCTGAAAGATAATACAAAGGTGAAGACATAAACCCTACACGCGATACCCAAAAACACATAGTGAGAAGGAAATACCTGTGACAACAGCTTCGGCTTCCGCTGCTTCTTTGCGGGTAAGTGCTAAGACACGAGCCCTTTGGTTACCTTTACGAGTCAAAACTGTTGAGGGAGCCCTCTGGCCTAGCCTCTGGGTATTCGCGGCCGACATGGGACACTCCCTTGCAAAATGTCCTTCTCTCCCGCACCAGAAACAGACCTTAACTCCCGTCCAACACTGCCCCACATGTATTCTCTGACAGAAGGGGCACACTGGCAGCATGCCCTGTTACTGAGCCTGGCGCTGAGGTGCTCTAAATGGCTGGTCGCATAAGTTGGAGGGACATTCCTTTTCACACCTGAAGATGAACCGACTTCTAGCAGAGGTTGGGTCTTGTTAGAGACATTTTTATCCATAATTAAGGCACCCCTAACTGCTTCCGCATAGGTGTCAGGTCGCTGAAGGTTCACTAGTCCTCTGATCCCCTTGTTCAAGCCTTTAACAAACCTCTTGATCTTCATTGCCTCGGTGGGAATTAATTCCAGAGCAAAACGGGAGAGTTCTGTAAACTTCCTTCCATATTGTGCTACCGTTAACGTTCCTTGGGCGAGATGGAGGAATTTTGCCTCCTTCATATCGTTCACAGTCTCGAGGTAATAGTAGTCGTACAACAAGTCCTTGAACCTTGCCCACGGAACTGGACATTAGCATGATCTTCTGCCGCTGCTATTGAGTCCCACAAATTCATGGCCTCGCCCCTCAACATATAAACTGCACTCTTAACCTTGAATTGATCCTCATAACCTAGGTACGCGTAAAGGGCTTCCAATTCTCTGACCCACTCTTCTGCTGCTGTCGCTCTCTCACTTCCTCCATCAAAGGTAGGGGGTCCATTGACTGGGCGTTTATGCTGAACGCACGCACTAAGCGTGGTAACAATTATATAGATGCAAGCGCACACCTGTCAGAGTAATATAAAATGGATGGAGTATCCAAGTATCGATCCTCAAGGACTTCTAAATAATTTCCAAACTGTGAAGTTTTAAAGAATAGTGAATGTTGAAATGAGTGATTCTTGTAAAATGGGAAGTGGTCACAAATAATGGTTTTGGATTTGGGATTTGGACTTATAATGATAAAACCTAGCCCGAATTACTTCAAGTTAGCCAAAAAAGAATCAAGGATATGCTAAGGACGATATGCATTTCACTTTAGGAACCAACGACTACGCTTTTCACTTGACTTATGTCTAAGCAAGTTCAAAGTCCTAAGACATTCCCTAATATGTCTATTACGAGAGATATCTTAGTTTTAGGATGGAAATAGTCGCAACCTCGGGTTAAGGTCCTATGTCTAGGCTACTTAAGCGGAACCCTTATGTCTAAGGCGCTCCTCTCCTCGGTTTAACCACTCAACAATGCAAATAAGCAACCTTTTCAGTATTGACTTGTTAAGACTTACAGTGGCCTTCTCTAAATCCAAACTTTTTGGGAAAACATGTTGAGCAATGAATGGAAAGTAAAAACACTACTTCTTAGCAACCCTTATTAAAAATAAAAGGCTAACTATCCATAACCGGGCTAGAGACGGGAATTTAGAAAGACATATTGAAGAAAATACAGCAAGTAAAACGGTTGAATGTGGAATGCATGTGTGAAAAACAAAAGTTACTAACAGAGAGTTTTTATCGGGATTGAGAGCTTCGCCCTTCTCTTTCAAGCAAGGGGGAGTGTTGACTGGGCGTTTATGCTGAACGCACGCGCTAAGCGTGGTCACAATTATATAGATGCAAGCGCACACCTATCAGAGTAATATAAAATGGACGGAGTATCCAAGTATCGATCCTCAAGGACTTCTAAACAATTTCCAAACTCTAAAGTTTTAAAGAATAGTGAATGTTGGAATGAGTGATTCTTGTAAAATGGGAAGTGGTCACAAATAATGGTTTGGATTTGGGATTTGGACTTAGAATAATAAAACCTAGCCCGAATTACTTCAAGTTAGCCATCAAAGAATCAAGGACATGCTAAGGACAATATACATTTTACTTTAGAAACCAACGACTACGCTTCTCACTTGACTTATGTCTAAGCAAGTTCAAAGTCCTAAGACATTCCCTAATATGTCTATTATGAGAGATATCTTAGTTTTAGGATGAAAATAGTCGCAACCTCGGGTTAAGGTCCTATGTCTAGGCTACTTAAGCGGAACCCTTATGTCTAAGGCGCTCCTCTCCTCGGTTTAACCACTCAACAATGCAAATAAGCAACCTTTTCAGTATTAACTTGTTAAGACTTACAGTGGCCTTCTCTAAATCCTAACTTTTTGGGAAAACATGTTGAGCAATGAATGGAAAGCAAAAAACACTACTTCTTAGCAACCCTTTTTAGACATAAAAGGCTAACTATCCATAACCAGGCTAGAGACGAGAATTTAGAAAGACATATTGAAGAAAATACAGCAAGTAAAATGGTTGAATGTGGAATGCATGTGTGAAAAACAAAAGTTAACTAACGGAGAGTTTTTATCGGGATTGAGAGCTTCGCCCTTCTCTTTCAAGCAAGGGGGAGTGTCACGTGCTCTTTCCTCCAAAAACACAACTCTCTTAACTAAAAATAAAGTAAAGGCAAAGAGAGAATAAGCAAAGTGCTAGATTTTTATATATTTGAATAAGTAGAAAATAACTAAGTACAAATGGAAACAAAACAAAGCTCAATAAAAGAACGTAAAGTACTCGGGATTTAAAAACCAAAAGCAACTAATGAAAGCAACTCAAAAGTACTTAGAAAGCAACAAAGAAACACTAAAAATGATCAAGAGAAGGAAGCAAGGCTTGATGATTTTGGTGGAGAAGTGGCTGGAATTTATAGCTGTGCAGAATTGGTTAGGTAGGTCCTAAAACGATGGTGAATCACCCATTTCCAACTCTTTTGACTGACCAAATCGTGCTCAAACTGATAGTGGAACACTTCTTCTACACGTATGCATCGGTTGGAACCACCAAAACGCATTGGAAGACGCGTTTCATTAAGGGCAAAGTTGGAAGAAAACCAGTTTTTCTGCAGGCTTCCCAGGCGCCTGGCGCCTCCCATGATGCTTTTTTCGTCTTTTTGCTTCTTTTGATTAATTTGCACTCCCAAATGGTCCTAAAATGTCATAAATACAATATAAGCCAACCACAAACCATAATATATGAATTTTGCATGAATTGGAACTCAAACGATCGAGAAAAATCCGAAACAAAGCTGAAACATTGTAAAAACAGCATCTAAAACCTTCTTTTTACGCATGTAAACAAGCGTAATCACACCCCCAAACTTAACTTTTTGCTTGTCCTCAAGCAAAACTTAGCAACTTTAATCAGCTTTCTAACACATGGACAAGGAAAAGCAAAAGCAACCGAGATGTTCAATCATAAATTGTCTCAGGGAAAAGATGTCAAAGCCTGCCATTCTATTGCCTTTGTAAACTTAGTCACTATAAACCAAGTTTGAAATGATAAAAACTTTTTCTTTCAAAATCTTTTTTCTCTTTCAAAAACAGAAAACGTTTTCAAATACCCCTAAGGAATCTGCACACTCCCTCCTTACACTAAGACTTTTACATCTGAAAGACCGGCTACTAGCCCCTGAGGTTTTCACACACTAACATCGGTTTCAACCACAGCTACTCGTAGAAAGACTCTGAACTAACAGCTAG
Source organism: Momordica charantia (assembly GCF_013281855.1). NCBI lineage: Eukaryota > Viridiplantae > Streptophyta > Magnoliopsida > Cucurbitales > Cucurbitaceae > Momordica > Momordica charantia. The sequence continues at coordinate 16,516,667 of NW_028275167.1, read as the reverse complement.
GTCATAAAACGACGACAATGAGAAACACGAAGTCACTTATCACCATCTTTACTGCTATTTTCAAAGTCAACACCCAACCTAAAACTAAATGGGTGTCTACAGTAGAACTCGGGAATCATAAATACATTTTCTTTAACTCTCATTGTTTTTACCACTCTTTTCTTTCTAACCCAAGTCTTTTCCCCACTCTTATTTTCTCTCAACAAGACTCTTTTTACTCTTTTGCAACTTTTGTCTTCTCTTATTTTTTATTTTTTTTTTTGTCTTTTTCTTTCTCGGTTTTTAAGCTAAGTGCTTTTCAACACTTTCTTTCTTTCCAACTGACTCTTTTTCAAAAGAAAATAGCATGATTTTTCAAATATAAATAACACTTTATCTTTCTGAAACAACGACTGATACAACGACTGTCCCCCCCAAACTTAAGAGAGACAGTGTCCTCACTGGGAAAAGACTTTTGCATCTGATGAAAAAGGCTTAACAGTAAAAAGGACAAGGACTTCCTATATAGGGGCAAAGAAAAAGCTTAAAGTCTGTAAAGATCAAATAGACATAAAAGAAAATGAGTTTATCACATAAACAAAGGAAATAGCTCAAAGCTTAGTCAGGCATAAAACAGAAAACTCAACAATCTCTTATAATCATCATCGACATGAAATCACATGCACAGCACAGATGCTTCAAAATAGGCATGTGAAAAGCTAAACTAAGGTTAAGTGAAGGCATACTTTAAGTGATCAGAAGATAAACGATACTAATTTATTCATGCTTCAACTGAGCTCGAAACATAATCAATACAAAAAAACATGCGTAGTAATGCTAGAATATGCAAACTACGTCATTAACCAAAAGAAAAAAAACACAAAAAATAGCAAAGAAGGAACCTCCCCTTCATGAAGTCGGAGGTTGTGGACTAGGATCAGTGTCAGTACTGGGAGATGGATGACCAAGGATAGCAGCTAGCGCTGGAGGCCATGAAGGTTAAACCGCAAAATCCAATGAAGCCCTCAAGTTGTAGATATGTTGCACGACTTCTCGAACCTGATCTCGCAGCTGTTGGTTCTTCTCTCGAAGACGACGGATCTCCGATGTAGGAGACATCCCAGTACCTTCCCTTCTTTGTAACGCATGGGCGATAATACGCCGAATATTCTTCTCTTCCACAATTGGGGCATCTCTCTTAATTTGATTCTCAGGGAGCTGTACACCTTGTCGCAAGCATAAAGAAGTGACCAAACGTGGGTGATACAGCTTACCACGTGTTCGGTGGGCACACTCATGGATACTAGTATTGATCAATTCTCCATAATTCACATCTATGCCCTTTAGCATGGCATAAACCAGCAGTGCCCTATCCTGAGTGACATGCTCATCATGCTCCGTTGGCAGAATTCTATTTTTGACTATGTATAACCATCCTGCAGCAGTTAGGGAAACATCCTCGGGTTTTAGTCGTACCTTGCCATGAGTAGTCAAATCCCAAGTGGCAGAGGGCTTCCCAGCACATTCTAAAGCCTCATCAAGCTGTGCTAGAGTCGGAGTCACTAACATCTTATTGCCCACAGCATCTCTGATATTCTCAATGTTGAAGGTGTAGTTGATCTGAGTGGCATCAAACTGTATTTCCTTCCCGCGCACTATGGCTATATGTGACTGGGGATGGACTGCAGCATAGAATTCTCTGACTAACTCCAAAGCCTCACATTGTATGGGCTGAATGAGTGGTCTCCATTCTTTGTCTCTGGCGGTCTCCCTCCAATCATCAGGCACATCTCCTAGAGTGAGATCGAATCCCAATTCTGTCATAATCTTACGGGATTTCATTAATGAAGTTCGAGTGGCTAAATTTGCCGCGTTCCATTTCGTCTCGACCTCCTCTCCCTCAGACAAGTCTAGTTCAAGTGTATCAACTGGCCCAGGTGCCACTACCTTCTTCTTAGCTTCAGCTGCTTTAGCTTTCGCAGCTCTCGTTTTAGGTTCATTCACGGGCACTGTTGGCTTCTTAGCCTGAACTGCACGTCGTTTTGAACTCTTTCTCTCTCGCCTTTTGTATTGGAACATTTCCCTTATCGTCTGCGTGTCCTCAAGATCTTCTTCGCTGGTAGGTTCTTGAGTACTATTCTCCCCAACCTTGGATCTACCTGTATCACACCCAAGCGGGTTAACTGTATTAGAAGGAATAGTGTGAGCATCCCTTACCCCTGGTAGAGTGGCCATCGGTGTGACATACTCATCCGTTGCCAACGGAGTAGATCCAGTTGCCCCAGTAGGCAACTCTTGGTGACTACAAAATGCTCCTTCTGTAGGTGTATCCAATGGGGAAGGTTCCTGAGTATCTGTTCTCACCACTTCGTTCTCGGTATCCTCTGTTTCCGGCATATTTGAACAATGTCCTCGTGAAACCAGTAGAAAATCATCATTACCATCTTCCGGTGTAATAATCAATGGAGATGAATAAAACTGCTCCTCGTCCCTGTTCTCCATAGATGAATCCTTAGGCGTCAGACGCCTACTACTCCCATCTTCCTCAATTTCTGGGTCTATCATCACCTCCTTGCCCTTCCTCTTTTGCCCTATCGAAACCTCGGGCTCTAGCCTATGGCTATGGCTCTTCTCATGCTCTCCTCCATGCTCATCTCCTGCATCCATTGGCATATTGGTTGGGGTTGGCATCCTAGGAGGCTCTAAGGGTTTTAGTTGTCCCATGTTGAAGGTACTCAATATGTTAGGGTTCAATTGGGGTGCTTGAGGTCCTCTTTCTAGGAATGGAAGTTGAGGTGGTGGGGAAACTCTAGGTGAAATCATCCCATAATTATGTGGAGGTACCCAATGACCCATTCCATAATAAGGTGGAAGGCTAGGAAATAGAGTAGATGGGTTTGGCATTCCATAAGGATGAACACTAGCTGGAATTTGCATTTGAGACAAGAGAAAATGATAGGAAGGAACCGGGTTAAACATAAACGGTTGGTACATACCCGGATTGATCATTGGAGGAAGTTGTTGAGGATTTTCAGCCCTAAACTCACTGTTTTGAGGTATATTAAAGGTGGGTAGTTGCTGAAAATTAACATAACCATGTGGGCTCATTATAGGATGTTGTGTAGGAGCTTGGGATGGAGGACATTCAAATGTTTGAAGCGGGTTTCCTCCCCTAACAGCAGCTAGCCTAGAATCTGAACCCATGTGGTGTTGGAAGTTCTCCAATGGTGGAAAAGGAATGCTTGTGGCATTTGAAGCTTGAGTAGAAGAGGTAGGAAGTGAAGTATGTTGAGAAGAAGAAGCCATAGATGTAAGCAAATGCTGGAAATTCCTTCTTCTTTTTGGTAGCTGAAAATCGAAAACAAGGGTGATGAAGGGAGTGGGTTTTGCCGAAAAAACAAGGGGAAGAAGAGAGTTGTGTGGGTTTTGGTGGAGTTGTAAGCTTAGGCAATGAGTCTATTTAAAGCTTTCCCCAAACTAAATCCTAAATGGAAAGGGATTGACATTTAAGTTCAACTAAGTTTCCTAAACCTAAAAGGAAAAGAAAACAAATTTGAATACAAAATAGGATTAGGGAAACAAAATTTGAGAGGATTAATGTTTGACCCAAAATAAAGCCCATGCTATCGAAAATTAAAACCCAAACCGTGAAGGAAAACGAAATTCGAACTGCTGGAAAACAGGGCAGGCGCCAGGCGCCTGCGTGATTTATTTTCGCAAAGGGCAGGCGCCAGGCGCCTGCGTAAAATTTTTTCAATGTTTTTTTTTTTTTTTTCATTCTTTCTTTTTGTTTTTCAACGTTTTCCAAAAACATTCTTAATAAGCAAAACTTTTTATAATTAGACAAAAAGAATGTAAGATACAAAAATTTCCTTCCTTTACTTTTGTTCTTTCCAAACGGATAAGAAGGAAAAACATTTTTCGCAAACATTTATTGACCTGAAAGTTGAGTAGAGGTTTTTCCTCTATCCACTGGTTCTCCAAAATACGGCTTAAGTCTCTGCCCATTTACTTTAAAAACATTTCCTTTAGAGTCAACTAGATCCACTGCCCCGTATGGGTAGACTTTAAAAATTTGAAAGGGACCAGACCATCTAGACTTAAGTTTTCCAGGGAAAAGTTTCAACCTAGAGTTGAATAACAGAACCAGATCACCTTCTTGAAGATTGTTCGGCCGAAGACGCCTATCATGCCACTGTTTAGTTTTTTCCTTAAACAACTTAGCATTCTCATAAGAAAAGTGCCTGTGTTCTTCTAATTCCAACAATTGTAACTTCCTCGCTTCACCTGCAGCCAACAAATCAAAATTTAATTTCTTAGTAGCCCAAAATGCTTTATATTCTAGCTCAAGAGGCAAATGACATGCTTTTCCAAAAACTAGCCTATAGGGGGACATGCCGAGGGGAGTCTTAAATGCTGTCCTATATGCCCAAAGTGAATCATCAAGCTTAAAAGACCAATCCCTACGGTTAAGATTTACAGTTTTTTCTAAAATGTTTTTTATCTCCCTATTAGATATTTCGGCTAACCCATTCGACTGAGGATGATATGCTGTTGCAACCCTATGACGCACATTGTATTTAGTCAGCAACTTTTGCATAGACCTATTCACAAAATGAGCCCCCCCCCCCATCGCTTATCAGACAACGCGGGGTTCCATAACGCGTAAAAATGTGCTTTTGCAGAAAACGAATAACAACTTTGGAATCATTGGTAGCAGTTGCAATGGCTTCTATCCATTTCGAAACATAATCTACTGCTAACAATATATAAAGCTTACCATTAGAAGATGGAAATGGACCCATAAAATCTATACCCCACACATCAAATATTTCAATCTCCAGGATCGGGGTTTGAGGCATTTCGTGGCGTTTAGATATATTACCTGTCCGTTGGCATTTGTCACAAACCTGGGCAAACTTATGTGCATCTTTGAACAGAGTGGGCCAAAAGAACCCACTTTGCAAAACTTTGGCTGCGGTTTTGTGTCCTGCAAAATGTCCTCCATATGGAGACATATGACAAGCGTCTAATATCGCCTCGTGCTCTTCTTCTGCGACACACCTGCGTAAGATATTGTCAGGTCCTAGCTTATATAAAAAAGGCTCATCCCAACGATAAAATCGAACTTCATTTAGAAATTTCTTTACCTGTTGCTTGTTGAACTCATAAGGAACTATTCGACTTACCAAATAATTTGCTATATCGGCATACCACGGAACTGAATCAACTCGCAAGAGTTACTCGTCAATAAACTGTTCACGTATAACAGTTCCATCATCACAGAGCGGGGATTCCAATCTAGACAGGTGATCAGCAACTTGGTTTTCAGTACCCTTCCTGTCCCTAACTTCAATATCAAACTCTTGAAGTAACAAAATCCACCGTATCAAACGTGGTTTAGCATCTTTTTTAGCAAATAAATATTTTAAAGCAGAATGGTCAGTAAAAACAATGACTTTTGTGCCTATCAAGTAAGACCTAAACTTATCAAAGACGAACACAACTGCTAACAGTTCCTTTTCAGTAGTAGTGTAATTGAGTTGTGCACCGGTCAGAGTCTTACTAGCATAATACACAGGATGCAAGATCTTGTTTTTACGTTGTCCTAACATAGCTCCTATTGCATAATCACTGGCATCACACATGAGCTCAAAAGGTAAATCCCAATTAGGTTCGATAATTATAGGGGCTGAACTTAGAGCAACTATCAACATTTCAAATGATTTTAAACAGTCATCATCAAAAACAAATGGTCTATCATGTTCTAACAATTGACACAAGGGTTTAGAAATTTTAGGAAAGTCTTTTATAAAGCGGCGGTAAAATCCCCCATGCCCTAAAAAACTTCTAATCCCTTTGACATTTGTAGGAGGAGGTAGCTTTGAAATGATGTCTATCTTAGCGTGGTCTACCTCTATTCCTTGCTTGGAAATTTTGTGACCCAAAACAATACCCTCTTGTACCATGAAATGACACTTCTCCCAATTTAGGACTAGGTTTGTTTGTTCACATCTCTCCAATACTCTCTCCAAATTAACTAAACATGCGTCAAAAGAATTTCCAAAAACAGAAAAGTCATCCATAAAAACTTCTAGAATATTTTCTACCATGTCAGAGAAGATGGCCATCATACACCTCTGAAAAGTCGCGGGTGCATTGCATAGTCCAAAGGGCATTCGCCTAAAAGCGAACGTACCATACGGACACGTAAATGTTGTCTTCTCCTGGTCTTCTGGAGCAATAGTAATTTGATTATAACCCGAATATCCACCTAAAAAAACAATAGAAATCTACCTGCCAGACGGTCGAGCATCTGGTCAATAAACGGGAGAGGAAAATGGTCTTTCTTTGTTACCTTGTTGAGTTTGCGATAATCAATGCAAACTCTCCACCCGCTCACAGTTCGGGTTGAGATGAGCTCATTCTCCTCGTTGGCCACCACGGTAATACCCCCTTTCTTTGGTACACACTGTACTGGGCTTACCCAGCTGCTGTCGGATATTAGGTATATAACACCGGCGTCAAGCCATTTAATAATTTCTTTCCTTACAACCTCTTTCATCTTCGGGTTCAACCGCCTTTGACTCTCAATAGAGTTCTTAGCATCTTCTTCCAATAGAATTTTGTGCATGCAAAAGGCTGGGCTTATCCCTCGGATATCTGCTATCGTCCATCCAATGGCCTTTTTGTGCTTCTCCAAAATCTGCAATAAAGAATATTCATTAGTAGGTGATAAATTGGAAGCTATAATAACTGGTAAAGTGTCGTTATCCCCTAGATACGCATATTTCAAATGCGACGGCAATGGCTTCTGCTCCAACGTGGGTGGTTCCACTATGGACGGAAGTAACGACTTGCATTCTTCTTTTTTGTATTTTTTCAATAGGATTAGCCAGATCTTCTGGTCCTTCTGCTATCTTATCAAGCTCTTCTTCAATCTCTGTAACTAATAAGTCATAAAACTCATCAAACATAACAGGATTCAAGCTATTTATAGCAGAGCACTCTTCAAAGTCTCCTGGTAATTTCATGGCATCTAGAACGTTAAATTTAACTTCTTCATTATTTACCCTCATTGTAATTTATCCCTTCCTTACATTAAAAACTGTATCCCCAGTGGCTAGAAATGGTCTTCCCAAAATAATGGGAACGTCTAAGTCTGCCTCGCAATCTAGAATGATAAAGTCCGCAGGGAAAATGAATTTGTCCACCTGGACTAAAACATCTTCTATCTTTCCCTCAGGTCTTATGATAGATCTATCTGCTAGTTGGAGGGTAACCGTAGTAGGTCTAGCTTCTCCTATGCCTAAAGATTTGAAAACTGATAATGGCATAAGATTAATGCTAGCGCCTAGATCACATAATGCCCTACCTAAGTTTTTTCCTCATATGGAACATGGAATGGTAAAACTGCCAGGATCATTACATTTCATGGGTAGCGGGCTGCCTACAGCTTCACTACTACATTTTGTCATGGCTACCAGTTCATGCTCTCCTATTTTTTTCTTCCTAGAAACTATATCTTTCAAAAACATAGCATAATTTGGCATCTGTTCTAGAGCATCTACTAATGGTATATTTATATGCAGTTGTTTTAAAATATCTAAAAATTTTCTAAACTGGGAATCATTATTTTTCTTAACTAATCTTTGTGGAAACGGGGGAGTAGGGGTAAAAGAAGGCTGTACCTGTGGAGGAACACTCGGGGTGTCCTCATTACCTTTTCTAATATTTTCTTTTTCTGGTGTTGTTGGATTTTCTGGTATCTTTACAATTGGTTCAGTGGACGGAATCTGTACATCTGTTGTTGGCATTGTTGGTCCATCATATGCCAGTCCACTCCTGAGGGTGACAGCTTTGCACTGTTCTTTCCCTTCTCGTTTTGGTAATTCAGTATGGCCTGGAAAAGAACCTTGTGGTCTATTCTTCAATTCATTGGCAAGTTGTCCCAATTGGGTCTCCAAATTCCTCATTGATGCCGCTTGGGATTGTATCACTGCGTCGGTTCGGGCCATGTACTCCTTCATCATATTCTCAAGATTTGAGTTGTTATTTTGAACTGGTGGAGTCTGTGTTCTCTGATTGTACTGCTGTTGCGGTGGTGGGATGTATTGCTGTGTAGGTGGAACATAGGGCTGCTTGTTCTGTTGGCTCTGCCCTTGATTAAAACCGCTCGAACCTCCTTGTCCTCCCCATGAGAAATTAGGGTGATGCCTCCAACCTGGGTTGTAGGTGTTCGAATATGGGTTAAAGTTCCTATTGTTCCCATGTCCTACATAAAAAACGGAAGCAGGGTTATGTGGACAATTATCATAAATATGGTTTTCAGTGCAAAATGAACAAATGAGATCGTTGACTTGGCAAACAGGGGCAGGAGTGCAATAATCTGACTGCACAGGTTGTATCGGCGTGGATAATGGATTTTTTATTCCCAATGCCATCTCTTTCAGACTCTGGTTCATTGTAACCATCTCTTTTTGCATCGAGGTCGCAATGTCCAGAGCCAAAACTCCAGCTGGATCTTGTTTCTTTGGTGCTGCCCTAGATCTTTGTGAACACCATAGTTCGTTGTGTGAAGCTAAGTCATTTAGGATGTCAACTATCTCGTTGAATGTCTTCTTTGTAAAGGCTCCGTTGGCAGCATTGTTTAGCATCATCTTAGTAGGATGATCTAAATCTCTAAAGAAATGTTCTATCTGGATGCATGCCGGCAAGCCATGGTTCGGACATTTCCTGATTAGTTCTTTAAATCTCTCCCACGCCTCGTGAACAGGTTCACGATCATACTGTCTAAAGGAGATGATCTCCTCTCTGATATCAGCGTGGCGAGTAGGTGGGAAGAATTTTGTTAAGAACTTCTCCACTAACGACCCCCATGTGGTGATGGATCCCGGTGGAAATGCATTGAGCCATGCTCTAGCTTGGTCCTTCAAAGAAAATGGAAAAAGTGTTAGTCTCAGAGCATCGTCTGTTATACCAGGTAATCGAAATGCATTTGCAATTTGAATGAATGATTTCAGATGATCATGTGGATCCTCATGTTCCTGCCCTCCAAAATGTCCAATTGTCTGCAACATTTGGAACATCATTGGTTTAAGCTCAAAGTTTGCGTGGGCTGGAATAGGGTTGACTATCCCTGAATCAAAGTTCTGAAAAGCCGTGGCGGCATATTCTCGCATTGCCATGTCTCTGTTGTCCGCCATCTGGATATGGTTGAATTCATCATTTCTCGCATGATCCCTCATATTACCGTTAACAGCAGGTGGATCAACCGGATCACGAGGTGGAATATCTGCCATTGATGTGCTCGTACTCTCTACCTCACTTTCAGGACTGATTTCACCTTCTCTCTCTTTTTGCTTTTCTAGTTGTTTTCGAAGTCTTTGCTCCTTTCGAGTTTTTCGAAGGGTCCGCTCAATCTCAGGGTCAAGGGGTAGAAGAAAAGATCTTGTGCTCATGCACTTTAACTTACCCTTGTGAGATAAACGAAAAAATATAGAACAAAAACGGTGGATGGAACTTACACCCAACAACAATTCACAAAAATAAAAACTAAAAGAATTTGAAAATAAATTTAAAACTAAAGTCCCCGGCAACGGCGCCAAAAACTTGACTGGGCGTTTATGCTGAACGCACGCGCTAAGCGTGGTCACAATTATATAGATACAAGCGCACACCTGTCAGAGTAATATAAAATGGACGGAGTATCCAAGTATCGATCCTCAAGGACTTCTAAACAATTTCCAAACTCTAAAGTTTTAAAGAATAGTGAATGTTGGAATGAGTGATTCTTGTAAAATGGGAAGTGGTCACAAATAATGGTTGGATTTGGGATTTGGACTTATAATAATAAAACCTAGCCCGAATTACTTCAAGTTAGCCATCAAAGAATCAAGGACATGCTAAGGACAATATGCATTTTACTTTAGAAACCAACGACTACGCTTCTCACTTGACTTATGTCTAAGCAAGTTCAAAGTCCTAAGACATTCCCTAATATGTCTATTATGAGAGATATCTTAGTTTTAGGATGGAAATAGTCGCAACCTCGGGTTAAGGTCCTATGTCTAGGCTACTTAAGCGGAACCCTTATGTCTAAGGCGCTCCTCTCCTCGGTTTAACCACTCAACAATGCAAATAAGCAACCTTTTCAGTATTGACTTGTTAAGACTTACAGTGGCCTTCTCTAAATCCTAACTTTTTGGGAAAACATGTTGAGCAATGAATGGAAAGCAAAAAACACTACTTCTTAGCAACCCTTTATAGACATAAAAGGCTAACTATCCATAACCAGGCTAGTGACGAGAATTTAGAAAGACATATTGAAGAAAATACAGCAAGTAAAATGGTTGAATGTGGAATGCATGTGTGAAAAACAAAAGTTAACTAACGGAGAGTTTTTATCGGGATTGAGAGCTTCGCCCTTCTCTTTCAAGCAAGGGGGAGTGTCACGTGCTCTTTCCTCCAAAAACACAACTCTCTTAACTAAAAATAAAGTAAAGGCAAAGAGAGAATAAGCAAAGTGCTAGATTTTTATATATTTGAATAAGTAGAAAATAACTAAGTACAAATGGAAACAAAACAAAGCTCAATAAAAGAATGTAAAGTACTCGGGATTTAAAAACCAAAAGCAACTAATGAAAGCAACTCAAAAGTACTTAGAAAGCACTAAAGAAACACTAAAAATGATCAAGAGAAGAAAGCAAGGCTTGATGAATTTGGTGGAGAAGTTGCTGGAATTTATAGCTGTGCAGAATTGGTTAGGTAGGTCCTAAAACGATGGTGAATCACCCATTTCCAACTCTTTTGACTGACCAAATCGTGCTCAAACTGATAGTGGAACACTTCTTCTACACGTATGCATCGGTTGGAACCACCAAAACGCATTGGAAGACGCATTTCATTAAGGGCAAAGTTGGAAGAAAACCAGTTTTTCTGCAGGCTTCTCAGGCGCCTGGCGCCTCCCATGTAAGTTTTTCCGTCTTTTTGCTTCTTTTGATTAATTTGCACTCCCAAATGGTCCTAAAATGTCATGAATACAATATAAGCCAACCACAAACCATAATATATGAATTTTGCATGAATTGGAACTCAAACGATCGAGAAAAATCCGAAACAAAGCTGAAACATTGTAAAAACAGCATCTAAAACCTTCTTTTTACGCATGTAAACAAGCGTAATCAAGTGTCACGTGCTCTTTCCTCCAAAAACACAACTCTCTTAACTAAAAATAAAGTAAAGGCAAAGGGAAGATAAGCAATGTGCTGGATTTTTATATATTTGAATAAGTAGAAAATAACTAAGTACAAATGGAAACAAAACAAAGGTCAATAAAGGAATGTAAAGTACTCGGGATTTAAAAACCAAAAGCAACTAATGAAAGCAACTCAAAAGTACTTAGAAAGCAACAAAGAAACACTAAAAATGATCAAGAGAAGGAAGCAAGGCTTGATGAATTTGGTGGAGAAGTTGCTGGAATTTATAGCTGTGCAGAATTGGTTAGGTAGGTCCTAAAACGATGGTGAATCACCCATTTCCAACTCTTTTGACTGACCAAATCGTGCTCAAACTGATAGTGGAACACTTCTTCTACACGTATGCATCGGTTGGAACCACCAAAACGCATTGGAAGACGCGTTTCATTAAGGGCAAAGTTGGAAGAAAACCAGTTTTTCTGCAGGCTTCCCAAGCGCCTAGCGCCTCCCATGTAAGTTTTTCCGTCTTTTTGCTTCTTTTGATTAATTTGCACTCCCAAATGGTCCTAAAATGTCATAAATACAATATAAGCCAACCACAAACCATAATATATGAATTTTGCATGAATTGGAACTCAAACGATCGAGAAAAATCCGAAACAAAGCTGAAACATTGTAAAAACAGCATCTAAAACCTTCTTTTTACGCATGTAAACAAGCGTAATCACACCCCCAAACTTAACTTTTTGCTTGTCCTCAAGCAAAACTTAGCAACTTTAATCAGCTTTCTAACACATGGACAAGGAAAAGCAAAAGCAACCGAGATGTTCAATCATAAATTGTCTCAGGGAAAAGATGTCAAAGCCTACCATTCTATTGCCTTTGTAAACTTAGTCACTATAAACCAACTTTGAAATGATAAAAACTTTTTCTTTCAAAATCTTTTTTCTCTTTCAAAAGCAGAAAACGTTTTCAAATACCCCTAAGGAATCTGCACACTCCCTTTTTACACTAAGACTTTTACATCTGAAAGACCGGCTACTAGCCCCTGAGGTTTTCACACACTAACATCGGTTTCAACCACAGCTACTCGTAGAAAGACTCTGAACTAACAGCTAGGTCATAAAACGACGACAATGAGAAACACGAAGTCACTTATCACCATCTTTACTGCTATTTTCAAAGTCAACACCCAACCTAAAACTAAATGGGACGTATAAGTTCATAAGAAACAAGCGTGAGGCTGGTGATGACAAGAAGGCCAACCATGACCACTACTCCTAAACGCCCTAGTTACTAGATCAGTCTACAGGAACGTTTCGGCTGTGATACCAACTGTAACGCCCCCGAATTTCACTACATATAACGGGGTAATGTCACTATAATACCTATTCACCCCTCCCATTAAAGATAACATAAAGTGTAGTGCCCTCGAAATTACAACCTGAAATATTGAGATAATGCGATCATCCCCCTGTTCATTCCTCCTTCAATCCAAGGACGTGAAATAGTTACTTTAAAGATAAGCAGGGGCTCATAACATGACCAATTCCTAAAAAGTTCATACTTGCCTCAGTGGCTAGCAATTCAAATAAAAGATAACAGTCCTTTGGTCCAGTAACCCAAAGTACACCAGTGACTTGAATAATAAAAATAACCGCAAAACAATAGTTCGCCTAAGAAGAATGAATAGAGAAAAGGAAAAACGTCCCGTGAGTCAACCCAATGTCTAGTACACCCCTAACAATAAGTTTCTACCGCTTCTAGCAATGAAGCTGCAGTTTCCGCTATCCTAACCAAACGCAACTACTGGTCCCTTTTCGGTCAAGCCTCCTCCACGTCATAACCATGGTCGGGGGCCCTGTTCACACCTGAAACAATTAAGGTAGGGGGTGACTATATAAAATACTCCGTAAGTAGCCCTCCCTAACTAATCACAACAACATGCTCATAATCACAGCGACATCAAACACAATAACTAGGAATTCAAACAGCAAGAGATAATAACAGTAGATTAACATTCCTACACAAACATCCAAACGTCGAGACTCCCGTGACTTCGACTACACGACTCACTAGCCTTTGCCCCCCTTGAGCTAATACTCGTTCTACACCCTAAGTAAGTACTCCAAGTCTAACTCTTCGAGTCGTATTGGCCCTTGACATTTATCCCCAAGACACCAACACTCCTCTATAGAAACTTGGTGTTCGGTCTTGTCATTTATCCTTAAGGCCTTGAACTGTGCACCGGTCCTTGACATTTTTCCCCAAGGTCCCGATGACTACACGGAGTATTGGTCCTTGACCTTCACCACGTTTATGCCCAATACTCATCACCAACTAGACTCATCATGCCAACCCCCGACCTTTTGTACCTGGAACCTCGACACTCATCTCTACCAGAACTGGTCTGCCGACATCCAGTATTGACGTAACCGCCTCAACCATTGCCCACGAGACTACAAAATCTGTACATCCACTTTTCATTACACAATAGCCCACACATTACAACATCGTCATTCGCTAAGACTAGTATGCACTCTCACTTCAGACAACCCACACAATAACAAACAACCATCCCGTCCCATCACACTTGACAACCCCCACTAATCCCTCCAAGACAATCCATAAGTCATCCACATTTCCAATCACAATTATAACGCCCCAGGCCCAGGATTCGGAATCCGGTTTCAGCACCTCTCCGTCCCAAGAGCTAGCTCGATTCCTGCAAACTGGAGGGGAAAAGAGGGATGAGTACAACCACAGTACTCAGTAAGCAGCCCTTATCTGAAGGGTCACACACGAACAACATGCTTATCAAGGAACAACGTGTCATACTTATTAAAGGATCAACACACACACACTATACTCAACCAAATCATGAAACATTCACAGTCATGCTTTTCATCACATTATGCACTTAAACGTAGACACATTCTATAAAGTTCAGTGACAACCACAACCAGGAACACATTAACTACCAGTACCAACCTCTAGTCTCCCTAACGTCTCAAGTATCTCTACGTTTATCACAGCTACTCTAGCCTTCCACAGTTAATTCCTTCGAGCAGAGTCGGCCCCTGACCATTTATACCCAGAGCCCCGACCCTGCAACACCGGCCCTCGACCATTTATGCCCGAGGCTTTGAACTCTGCATCGACCCTCGACCATTTATACCCGAGGCCTCGATGTCTTACAATGTATTGGCCCTTGACCATTTATACCCAAGGCTCCAATAGTTCTCCTTTCGAAAGACTCCTCGCATCGACCCCCGACCATTTATACCCGAGGCCTCGACGCTCATCTTTATCCAATATTGGCATATCGACCCCCGACCGTTTATACCCGAGGCCTCGATACCCAATTAGTGACGTATCAGCCCTCGACCATTTATACCCGAGGCCCTGACACTCACCCATTCACTTCGTAACTTTCATAACTCCATATATCATTTCTAGCCTCCAACCAGGATTTCAGTACTACTTCCCTAATAACAGCAACCACCACAATGGCCATCACGACACAACCACTAGTATGATTTCAATGCATCACAGATCTAAAAAAAAACACAAAGTTTGACAGCAACCAACCTGATCACAATATAGAGCACACAACAGCTTCAACAAATAACCCTCTGGCATGCTTCACATAACATACATTTCACATAGCGGTTCAGAAAACTTTTAAGAACACGCCCAACACAATTCATCCAAACATTTAATATCCAACATTCGAAGAAATCATCCAACATCAGTATTCAATAAGCATTGCTAGACATAAATAAACACATCAGACACGCCAAACATCTTATGCAAAATTCAGATAACAACATCTCCACAATAAGTCCACTTTAACGAGCATTCCCTGCAACATACATCATTCCACATCAGATCTCAGCAGCTCAACAATACAAAATTTCCACTATTATCACCGACGAACATGCAACACTACTCAGGCACATAAACCAACATAAACAAGAGTTACACTGCACAATAACGTATCAAAATCAATATTAAACGTCATAAAACAACACAACGGCAACCAAATAATAAACATCAACGCACACACCCGCCCCTCGTCTACTTACTTCTCCTTACTCGATAGGCCACCAATTCCAATCTTTCAAGTGCATCGACAAGCCATTCACACATCTAATCATAACACAATTATCCAACATGCTCTTCATCGTACAAAACAAGAAAATAATCCTGTAGCTTCCAACTAAGCAAACATAAACTAAATAACATAAAACTATCACATGCATTTTCAATCCCAAGACATGCTTTCAAACATTAAAGCTTAATCACTTCCAACCATACCGAGCAGCAACTTTCAAGGCACATCCAATAATCATGACAGAAGATATTTTCCTAATATGTAAAGGAAAGGAACAAAAGAAACAACAAGGATGCAACCCAACAATAACAACTAGAAGTCCTCAAATGATGCCCAACAAACTCTAAATACATGAGATATTCAAGTATAGCAAGGTTAAGCACGAAACCATCTCAATAACACCTATTAACTTACATATTAATAAATAATAAACACACCGAAAGCACCACACAATTCATACATATTCAATCAACAAACATCCCCCAAGTAAGAACTACTTACCACAAAGTTCTAATGCGCTACCAAGTTCACCGAAGGGTTCCTAAATCCAAAAGCAAACCAAACTTGATTAGAATTTATCTAAAAACATGTAATTTGAATCGAAACAAGGTTTAGGTGAGTTATTACCTACTAACTCACTCTAAGACCTCTTGTGTTAGGAGTGGGTCGATTCCGATGAGGTCCGAGCTTTCAACTCCAAGTTTGAAGGACTTTGCGCTTGCTGTTTCGATGTCAAAAGGTGATGGGTAACGCTGGTCTGGCTTCGATTAGGGGTGGGTCAACGCCGAACCAATGCCGGAGGGGACGAGTAACGAAAAACGAGCTTCGAACGGGTGTGGGTAAACTTCAAATGGGCCGGAAAGCTACTGCTAGCGTCGGGGAGGGCTGGACGCACCAGATCTGGACTAATCGAGGAGTTGCGTCACCATTTCAACCGCTGAAGAACGTCGAGACGCCATGAACTGAGGCAAACATCGTTGGAACGCCATGACCCGCCGCTGCAGCACCGTCCAGTGCTCGGGCTGCCGCAAAACTGACGTAAAACACCGGAGGGATTCGTGGGTAGCCGTCGAAATTGCCGTGGGCTGGTGTTGGGCATCGGGGTCGCGCGCTGTCGGGTCCGTCGGATCTGGGTCTCGCCGCCGCAGGATGGGTCGTCGCGACTGCTCGTGGTTCGCCGTCGCGCCGGTTCGTCGGGTCTGGTGCAAGTGACGTCGGAGAACCGGTCGCCATCGTACCACCGTCGGGTCGCTGCTGGAATGACTTGCCGTCGCTGCTCGCCTTGAGAAACACTGCCGGAAATGGGGCGTCGTTCGTGTGGCTCGGTCGCCGGAGCTTGGTGGCCGGCGACAGAAATCGAGAGGGGGGGGGGCTGGCGGCTGCAACAAGAGGGAGAGGAAGAAAGAGATTCTAGGGCTTCTTGTTTTTGTTTTGTTTATTTTTTTTGTTTTTTATTTTATTTTCTTTTGTTTTTAAACTAAAAGCCCAATTCCCAAATTAAAAGAAGGCCCATGGGTTTGAAGAAACTAAAATTCTACTGTCAAACAATATAAACTCAACGATCTTCAACTAAAACAAAAGTAAAACAAATAAATCTAAGGCCCGAAGCGAAAATCCTAAAGAAAACACTCCAGTAATTAAAATAAACTCACCACAACCCAAAATGAAATCCAGGAGGAAAAATTAAATTTTCAAAAGTTCAATTAAGTTTTAATTAAAAACTCTTTTCAAAATTTTAGAACTTAATTATCTAAATCAAATGAAAATAGACTTGATTCGAAATTATCCAAAATTAAAACTCCAAAATAAGAAGTTTCAATAATTTCACTTAACGAAAAAAAGGAAGAAATCCAAAGGCACGATTTTAAATCATAAAATAAACGAGTCAGAGAATGCGGGGCGTTATAGATTGGCTAGAGTAGTTGTGATAAGCGTAGAGATACTTGAGACGTTAGGGAGACTAGAGGTTGGTACTGGTAGTTAATGTGTTCCTGGTTGTGGTTGTCACTGAACTTTATAGAATGTGTCTACGTTTGAGTGCATAATGTGATGAAAAGCATGACTGTGAATGTTTCATGATTTGGTTGAGTATGATGTGTGTGTGTTGATCCTTTAATAAGTATGACATGTTGTTCCTTGATAAGCATGTTGTTTGTGTGTGACCTTCAGATAACGGCTGCTTACTGAGTACTGTGGTTGTACTCATCCCTCTTTTCCCCTCCAGTTTGCAGGAATCGAGCTATCTCTTGGGACGGTGATGGCAAGCAGGAGTCTTGATCGGAAGGACCAATAGCTATGCTGTGTACAATTAATTTCTTTTAGTTAGGATAGTTGTGGCCATTTAATGTTATAGTTGAGTTGGTAGTGGCTGGTTTTGCTTACTTTTATTGTCTAAAGGATGTTGTAAGATTGCCAATTCATTATTTTTTTAGAGCATTAATTTTGTTAGCCTCTTGAACTACGGGATTGTCATCTATTTAGGATAATTATGAATACATTTGTTTAAGTTGATCGTACTTGAATTAGCTTTTGCTTCATTGCCATTCGAGATGTTAATATTCATCTAGTGGATGGTTTATAGTTAGTAAGGTTTCCTTGAAGGGTTTGGTTAATGTGAAGTCGGTATTAAATGGTTTATCTATATAGGATTGAGTTTCTCTTAAAACATGAGTGTTGTTGTTCTAATTATTCAAGCTCTCGTGAGTGTAGGAAATCAGAGTAGCACAGCAGAAGCGTGGTAGTTTTATTGCTTAGTGTTGTTGTGAGGAGAATTCTCTTGTTTATGCGAAAATTTTAGGTAGGCTTAGTAACGGTCCCTGTTAGGAAATGGTGAAATTCCTGGGGCGTTACAACAACTTAAAGTTCTTGCATGCTTTTCATCATACCAAGCAAAATTAATAGCCCAACGGCTTCCAACTAAACAACATAAAACTAAATAACATAAAATCAGCACATGCATTTCATCTCAAACATGTTTTCAAACGCCATAGATCGATCACTCTCAACCATACTAATCAAAACTGTCTAGTCATATCCAACAATAATAAACCATACATTTTCATAATGTTTAACAGTAAGAATAGTAACATGTAGCCGAACAATATTCAATAGTAGTTCACGAAACCAAGACTAACAATTTCTATACGCATGAGATAAATTAACTTAATAAAAATCAGCACCAAACCATTCCATTAGCACTCAATAACTCACGCACCCACCCCCTGGTGCTACTTACCCATTGATTTGCTCTTAAATCTTGCGTCAATTCAACACCTAAGCAACTGAAGGGATGTGAATCCCGGAGCGGAAGCGGACCGTTGTTCGTGACATTTAGGAAACAAAATCAAAATCGTTAAAGATGAAAATACAAAGGAAAACCATTACCTTAGAAGAACTTTTCTTCAACGGTTTCCACCCGACCAGCACTACCGAGTCTTCCTTGCTATCCTCTTAGGTTTCGAGAACACGTTTGTGGGAGCGTTTCGTTTGGAATGTGAGGAAGAGTTGAGGGAGAGAGCTTGATTGAGAGAATTCCAGGAAGTTCTTCGTTGGGGCCTTTTTTCTGTTGCAGAACACACTTCTGCAAAAAAAAAAATGATATGATGTGGGGATAACTCCCCACGTCATAACTGCCCCCACTCCCCAGCAATTAAGTAGGCGAGTGTTAATATTAATATTATTATTAATATTATTATTAATATTAATAATTAATATATATATATATATAATATATAATAATTAATATATATATATATAATTAATTAATCATATTAATTAATAAATGTTAATTAATTATTAATCTAATTAATAATTAATTAATATGTATATATATCAAATAAATAATTAACCCTTAATTATTTATCACATAAATAAAATCATATTCTATTGCATTTCTCTCATATAACCTATAGTTCTAATGTACATCTTATGCACATTATTTTTAACCTATAGTCTTAATATGAATCTTATTCATATGAATTTTATTTGAATCTCATTCAAATAACTTCTCTCATAATATATAGTTTTAATTTAGAATTAACTATATATTATAATGTATCAATATACATATAATCCCTTAAGAAATTTGAACAGTTCAAATTCTTCCAAAAACTTGATCATCGTTTAACCCGTTATGAGCTAGAAAGGGGACCTAATGGACCTACAGATCCGAAGGTCCAACGATACGAAATTAATCGGTTAAACTTATTGACCGAGTTAATCAACATTCGTTAACTACGGGTCAGTCCACTAAAGACTCGCAGTTGCACTCTTCTCACTGCAGAATGTTTTCGTGTCCATGGATATACGACCATTAATGATGAGTCAATCATTCACGAGTGCTCGTAACTCAAGTTGGGTCAAATTACCATTTTACCCCTGAGTTACATCTTACTCCTTAAATACCACTGCTCCTCTAATGAACAACCGGGTTATGGTCCAACCAATAACCGGAAGTCCCTCTCGGGCCAATGAGAGGGTGGGGCCCCTTGTTCAAGTCCCGGAGTCAGCATTTAAGGGAACAGTCATCTACTCCCCTAAAGTCGGAGAGGAGTGAATTCCATCTTGTGAAGTTATGTTCCCAGCTCCCCACTCGGTCTCGTCCGCAAAATGGTAGGAATATTGAGTCGGCATCTCGGGCCACTCTCACCCATACAGATCAAAGGATGAGCCCTCACGGGCAAGAGTCCATAACTCACTCAGGATTGAGAATGAGTTGTCTGGTCATCCTAAGAAACAACAATCTATTAGTTAACAGTGTTACATCTAAAGATTGGCTATTTCGTGGTCCGGTCTTATACAAACTCATTGTATAGGATACCCCCACTCGCATGTCTCCACACGAACGACCTGGATCGAGTCGTCTGTAACCTTTACAGAGTGGGCCGTATCTATAGTATTGCCAGGATAAGGTACCCAGCCTTATCCATATACGATAGACCCTTTATGTTATTCACGGGACATTATCCACTTGTATATCAAATATATACCTCATATATTAGGGGTATATCAAATATATACCCAGTACATATACTGTCCCCGTTACACTAAAATAACCTCGGATGTTTAGTTTATTGGATTTTGGATAATGCAATGCTATGAATTCAACAACAAATTTATTGAATAAAATTTTATTCAATATACATTTGTTTTTACAAAATACAAACTACGAGTTTAGGGCAACACACCCAACAGCAACAATAGACAAACAAAAATAATTAACACAAAATTTTCAGCCATCAAAATTCATTATAAGGGATTTTGCGACGTCCATTATCGCAAAATCGACTTCGTTTAGGTGGAGGTATTAGATGGAAATAAAGTTGCATTGAGCATGACATTACTTTCATTAATATAATTGTTATATTGATGTATGCTTACAATGCATGATTATAGTTTTAATTTCTTAAATTTTATAAGAGTATAAAATGTGGTAGATCGAAATTAAAATCTATAATAAAGAATTGCATGCAAATATAGGGTCTATGTTAATTAATTTTAAAGGCGTTTAAAATTAATTAGACCTTAGGTTATATCTTCTAATATGATTAGGGGATAGTCTTTTATTTTGTTTTAACTAGGTTTAAAATGAAATGATAAAAACTAAATATAAAATATTGCCTATAAGGGAACCCTGTCTAAGGAAGGTTCTGTCTAGGTTGAGGTACTTAAGCTGATCGTAAGGGAACACCTCTACCTGGGAACCGACCTGGGGGTTGAATTAGTCAATATTTTATATACATGCATTAATGTCGTTGGTTTATTAAAATGTTTAATGAACTAAAACATTTATGTACAACTACCAATATAATAGTTATATTGGGCCGACTAAAAATTCACTTAATTAATTTCACTTAGCAAGGATTTATCTAAGTAATATACCCTATTCTTAGAATACTAAGTGGGAGTAAAAGAGATTATGTAATATACAGCGTATATATTTGATATACAAAGTATATATAACATACTTTTCTCTCTCTCTCACGTTCTCCTTTATATTCACACTGTGAGTTCCATGCTCGGCCTCGTGTCGCCCTGGGCACAGCCTCCCTACGGAAGGTGTTTGCATGGTTCAATATCGAGGTGAATGGAGATAGTATTCATAGTAAGTGGGAGAAGGACGTGTGACAACACATCCTGCGGTCTCCGCCATTGGTTTGCACCGTGACGTTTCATACATGACCTGCGTGTCGTCCTGGTGCGACCATCCCTACGGAGGGTTTATTATATGGAATCAAAACCAAGGCAAACTCTAGAAATGGATAAGGGTCTCTTAGGTTTTGCTCCAATATTTTCCTTCCCTACTGCAGGATTATTGGGGTGGATCTCTGAGGTCTGAAAATGATAGGTCACACTTACGGGTAGTTGTTAAGTTAGTGAGCAATTTTCTGACCAAATAAATGATGACTAAAATTTATAGGAATAAGAGTTATTCTGGTGTAAAATTTAGTTGAGAACGTCTCAATTAAGTGAATGAGTACCTGTCTGCCATACGGTAGCTGTTGCTCTAAATCACTGAAGCGTCGTTGCAAAAAAATTTTGTTAGGGAGCTTAATTACTTTTACTAAAATTTGATTGGGTTTAAAGGTTAATGCATGAAACTGATATAGGTTTGTTTTTACTTTCAGCATGTCTACTTCCATTATTGCACTCCTAGCCGCTCAAAAACTTAACGGCGAGAATTACAAACAATGGAAATCGAATCTAAACACTATTCTCGTGATAGATGATATTAGCTTTATCTTTCAAGAGGATTGTCCTCAAGCTTCTGCGCCAACGCCACTGTGGCTGTGCGCAACGTCTATGACAGGTGGATCATGGCCAATGACAAGTCCAAGGTCTACATCTTGGCGAGCATATCTGATGTGCTTGCCAAGAAGCACGAGGACATGGTCACCGCTAAGGAGATCATGGACTCACTGCAGAGCATGTTTGGACAACTGTCCTCATAGGCTCGACATGAAGCCCTTAAGTCCATTTACAACTCCCGCATGAAGAGGGCTCCTCAGTGAGAGAACATGTTCTCAACCTGATTGTCCACTTCAACGTGGTAGAGTCGAACGGGCCTGTCATAAACGATCAAAGCCAGTCAGCTTCATTCTGGAATCTCTTCCGAAGAGTTTCCTTCCATTCCGCAGCAATGCGGTTATGAATAAGCTAGAATACACTCTTACCATGCTCTTAAACGAGCTGCAGACCTACCAGTCTCTTATGAAAAGTAAGGGACAAGAAGGGGAGGCAAATGTTGCCACCTCAAAGAGGTTCAATTGAGGTTCGTCCTCTGGAACCAAGTTTGCGCCCTCTTCTTCTAAAGTCAGACTTTTAAGAAGAAGGCTGCTGGTAAGGGGTCTAAACCTGACTCCACTACTACCGCTGCCAAGAAAGGCATGGCCAAGGTTGCAGAGAAAGGAAAATGTTTCCACTGCAATATGAACGGGCATTGGAAGCGCAATTACCCAAAGTACTTAGCCGAAAAGAAGAAAGCCAATGAAGGTAAATATGATTTACTTGGTTTAGAAATATGTTTAGTGGAGAACGATGACTCCGCCTGGATACTGGATTCAGGAGCCACTAATCACGTTTGTTCTTCATTTCAGAGAATTAGTTCCTGGAGGCAGCTTGACGCTGGAGAGATGACTCTCAAGGTCGGAATAGGAGAGGTCGTCTCAGCTGTGGCGGTAGGGGAGCTCAAGTTGTTTACAAACAAGAATATGTATATATTATTAGATAATGTGTACGTGGTTCCTAAAATTAAAAGGAACTTAATTTCAGTTTCTTGTTTGTTAGAACATTTGTATTCCATTTCATTTAATTTGAATGAAGCGTTCATTTCAAGAAATAGTGTTAATATTTGTTCTGTTTTGCTTCAAAACAACTAGTGTGTGCTAAGACCAACCATAACTAAAGCAGTTTTAATGTAACGCCCCACGTTCTCTGACTCGTTTTTTTTAAGAGATAAATAGTGTCTTTGGATTTTTCCCTAAGCTGATAACTTTACTTCTTGGATTTTATAATTTTGAAATTATAATTTTTGGCTAAATTAGAATTAAGTTTAATTTCATTGGATTAAGATAATTTAAGTTCTCGATCAGTGTAGGAGATTTTTAGTTAAATCTTAAATTCATGGTTTTTGGGACACTTAATTTCTACTTATTGGATTATTATTCTTGGCTATTAGAGTTTAAGTTAGCTATTTTATTTCGGGTTGTTGTGGGTTTTATTTGTTTTCTAAAGTGAAATTTTGGGCTTGTTGTTTTGGGCCTTTGTGTTATTTATTTAAGCCTCCTTTAAGATTTGGGGTTTGGGCTATAAGTTTTAAAACAAAGTAAAAGAAAAAGGAATTTAATCAAATTAAAAGAAAAAGAAAACCCTAAATCTAATTTTTCCCATTTCTTCTTCTTCTTCCTCCTCCTCCCCTTGTTGAGCAGCCACCTTTTCTTCACGCAGCTGCCACCCTTCGCCGGTGTTACCTCTGGCTACGCCAGACCTGCGACGGCGTGACACGACCTGATGGCAGCAGCAACGACCCTCCACGGACGACGTCGATTTGCGATGTCTCTCCGATGGCGCGCTTTCAACGAACAAGAAACACAACGATGGCGTCGTTTTCTGGTGTATATTAGGTAGCTCGAGGCAACGCGTGGTTGCAAAACTCACGACGACGGTTTCTGCACCTGTTCGCGGCAGCTTCGGCGTCCGGCCATGCTAGATCTGCAACGGCGACACTCCACCCGTGAGCTCTCCAACAATCTATACCCCAGCAGCGGCACAGTGTGTTCAGTTGTGGCGCGACTTCGAAAACCCCTTCCGGTGGTCGTTGACGGCGTTCCATCGGCGAGATTTCATCCTACACGCGGCGGATTACGTGTTCTTAGCTCATATCTGGCGACCCACGACCGTGGGTGTTCCAATGACCACGAACAACTCCGATTTGTGGTGTTTGCTCCTTTCCGGCAACGTTAGACAATTACCCACACATAACCGGAGCTTGATTCATGATACCCAGTCCTTACAGCATTGGTTCGGCATTGACCCACCTGCAATCGGACCCAAATATGTGTTACCAATCAGTTTTTGACATCGGTTCAGCAAACCTAAGGCCATTCGAAGTCAAATTTTAGAGTCAGAACATCCTCGGCGTCGACCCACTCCTAACCTAAGAGGTTTTATGGTGAGATAATAGGTAACAGATAATCTAAACTTAGTTTCGATGCAAACTAAGTGTTTCTAACATGAACTCTAATCAAAGTTTGGTTTGCTTTTGGATTCAGGAACCCTTCGACGAGCTTAGTAGCGCTTGGGACTTTGTTATAAGTAGTACCAATGGTACGTGTGCGCGTTGTGTTGTGTTATTGGAATGGTTTATTGTTGCATTCTAATATGAATCATGTGTCATTTATATCTATAGTTGTGGGTCATTGTTGGAGAAATTCTGATAGATACGGTTGGCTTTGCATCTTATTGTGTTCCTATATATTATGTAAATGTGTTGAGTCATGATCGTTGGATGCAGTTGGTGGTTTCTGATTAAAAATTGTTGGAAGTGGTTATGTTGGGTGATCGAATGCATGTTCTGAATCTAGATGTATGTGCTAGCTTTATGATTACTGAGACATGGTAACTGTTAGGAGACATTTACTTTCTAGTTTGAGAACTGTGTAATTATTTCTCTCCTTGTATGAATGAAAAGCATATTAAAAATGGTGTTGTGAATAGAAGTGTAAATGACTTGTCGATGCCTTGAAGAGATTAGTTGTGATTTATTTGAAGTGATAGGAAAGACTGGTTGTTTTGTTTGTTGTCAGTTGTCTTAAGTGGTAGACAGGACTAATGATTTCATTACTGGAGACCTTATGGTACGTGGCTTGAAAGTCACGGGATAGAGTCTTACCAGGAGGCTGAGAGCTGAATGTGTGGTTTATCCTTAAATGAAAAGTGAATGGAGAAATACATAGCCTTGGTGGCAAATGGCCAGGGCTGGTACGTCACTACTGGGTATCGAGGCTCCGAGTGCAAAAGGTCGGGGGTTGATAGGCCAGTCTTGGTAGAGATGAGTGTCGAGGCTCCGGGTACAAAAGGTCGGGGGTCAGCATGATGAGTCTATTTGATGATGAGTATTGGGTCTTGACGTGGTGGCGATCAAGGACCAATACACTAAGTAGTCATTGACACCTTGGGGATAAATGTCAATGATCGACGCATAGTTCGAAACCTTCGGGATAAATGTCAAAGTTGAACACCAAGCTTCTGTAGAGGAGTGTCGGAACCTTGTGGATAAATAGCAAGGGTAGATATGATTCGAAGAGTTAGACTTGGAGGACTAACATGGTGTGATGTGTTAGATGCATAGATCGAAACCTTGGGGATAAATGTCAAGGTTGAACACAAAGCTTCTTTAGAGGAGTGTTGAGACCTTGGGGATAAATAGCAAGGGTCGATATGATTCGAAGAAGTGAGACTTGGAGGACTAACATGGTGGGATGGGTAGAAGTAGCTTGAAGGAGCTAGACATAGATGGGACTTGAGGAAGAAGTTACGAAAGTCTTGATATTTTGGATGCTTGTGTGTGTGTTGACTAATTGTTATGACCTAGCTATGCATGATTCTTAGTTATTGCATTTTGATGATTGATGTGATTACGAGCATGTGGATTTGTGTATAGTTAGTGAGGGCTACTCGCGGGCGCTTGTGGTTGGGGTTACTTGGATTGTAATGTGTGGATTAATGAGTGTTATGATTTATTGATGCATGGATGCTAGGGTAATATTTCATAATGAATATCTTATGCTGAGCATGTCGCTTGTGTGTAGTTAGAGAGGGCTACTTACGGAGTATTCTTAATACTCACCCCCCCTACAATTATTGATTTCAGGTGAAGATCAGATTTATGGTGATGGTACGGTAGAGACTCGAGAAGAATGACCATAACTAGCTTCCGTTTAGTTTTAACTTGTCTAAAATAGGTCTTTAGAAGTCTTGATGATTTAGTTCATTTCTTATGTTTTGAGTGTCGACTTGTGTAAAGTTCATGGGGTTGGTATAATGTTTTAGATGACTTTTCTTTTAAGTATGGACTCCTGTAAAGATTATGTCATTGGCTTCATTGAGAAGCTTAGGGAATATGTTTAATGCTGTTGGATTCACTAACTTTTTTAGATTGAAGCATGGATTAATCGTTTTGGTTGTGGTGTTATTATCAGAGTGGCGCAGTGGAAGAGTGGTGGTTTTTATTTACTTAGTTGATTTGTTATTATTTTGTAGGGTTATGCTTCTATTGGATAGGTTGTTTGTCTATCATTATTTACTTTTTTTGGCTTTGTTTGACTTAAACCGGAAAGTTAGGTGTTGTTTGTCCGTGAAGGACAAACTGTTTAGTCCATTTGAAAAGTAAAGTGTTCACAGGTTTAACTTGAGCAAATGAAAAGCTGAAATTTCTAGGTTCGTTTAGTCGTCTTTATGCTTTGGGAGGCAATTTGGAGCACGTAGGTTTAGTAATGTTCAAATGTAAGTTATCAAAATTTGGAGGCGTTACATTTAAATACCGAGTTGTTTCAAAATGCTAGAACCCAAAATAAAAGGCAAAAAGTTTCTCAAAAGAAAATATCTATCATTGACACTTAAGATTAGGTCACATTAATCTCAATAGGATTGAGAGGTTGGTTAAGAATGGCATTCTAAGTGAGTTACAAGACGATTCTTTACCACCATGTGAGTCTTGTCTTGAAGGCAAGATGACTAAAAGATCTTTTACTGGAAAAGGTTATAGAGCCAAAGAGCGCTTAGAACTTATACATTCAGACCTTTGTGGTCCGATGAATGTTAAAGCTCGATGAGGGTATGAATACTTCATCTCTTTTATAGATGATTATTCAAGGTATGATTATTTATACCTAATGCAACATAAGTCTGAAGCCCTTGAAAAGTCCAAGGAGTACAAGACTAAAGTTGAAAATCAATTAGGTAAAACCATTAAAACACTTCTATCTGATCGGGGTGGAGAGTATATGGACTTGAGATTCCATGACTATATGATACAACATGGAATCACATCCCAACTCTCAGCTCCTGGTACACCTTAACAAAACGGTGTATCAGAAAGGAGAAACAGAACCCTATTGGACATGGTTCGATCAATGATGAGCTATGCTCAATTGCATAACTCGTTTTGGGGTTACGTAGTGGAGACTGCGGTTTATATTATGAACGTAGTTCCATCAAAGAGTGTTTCTGAAACACCCTTTGAGCTATGGAAGGGTCATAAAGCTAGTTTACATCATTTCTGTATTTGGGGATGCCCGGCACACGTGCTCATGACTAACCGAAGGAAACTTAAGCATCGTTTAAAAGTATGCCTATTCGTAGGTTACTCTAAAGAGACGAGAGGTGGTTTCTTCTTCGATCCTCAAGAAAACAGAGTGTTTGTATCGACAAATGCCACTTTCTTGGAAGAAGACCACGTTCGAGATCATAAACCACGGAGTAAGATAGTGATTAACGAGATTTCCAAAGAGGCTACAAACACGATAACAAGAGTTGTTGATCAAATTGGCACTACAACAAGAATTGTTGATGAAGCAAGTACATC
The DNA here is from genome assembly GCF_013281855.1 of Momordica charantia. Taxonomy (NCBI): domain Eukaryota; kingdom Viridiplantae; phylum Streptophyta; class Magnoliopsida; order Cucurbitales; family Cucurbitaceae; genus Momordica; species Momordica charantia. Next base: position 16,488,790 of record NW_028275167.1, on the reverse strand, counting down.
ACGTCAGTCACATCCACCTCAAGTATTGAGGGTGCCTCGACGTAGTGGGAGGATTGTGTCACAACCTGACCGCTACGTGGGTTTAAGTGAAACCAAAGTTGCCATACCTGATGACGGCGTCGAGGATCCATTGACCTACAAAAAGGCAATGGAAGATACTGACAAGGACAAATGGGTCAAAGCAATGGACCTGGAAATGGAGTCGATGTACTTCAATTCCGTTTGGGAACTTGTAGATCAACCTGACGGGGTAAAACCCATAGGGTGCAAATGGATCTATAAGGAAAAGTACAAACCTATAAGGCGAGACTTGTGGCAAAAGGCTACACACAAAGGGAAGGGGTGGAGTATGAAGAAACTTTTTCCCCTATAGCTATGCTTAAGTCCATTAGAATACTTTTTTCCATTGCCACATATTATGACTATGAGATATGGCAAATGGACGTCCAGACTGCTCTTCTGAATGGCAATCTTGAAGAAAGTATTTATATGTCTCAACCCGAAGGGTTCATAGCTCAAGGTCAAGAGCAAAAGGTTTGCAAGCTTAAACGGTCTATATATATGGACTGAAACAAGCATCTCGATCTTGGAACATAAGGTTCGATACTACGATCAAATCTTATGGTTTTGACCAAAACGTTGATGAGCCTTGTGTATACGAGAAGGTCGTCAACAACACTGTAGCCTTCTTAGTGTTGTACGTGGATGATATCCTACTCATTTTGAATGATGTAAGATACCTCACTAACATAAAGAAGTGGCTAGTGACTGAGTTTCAAATGAAGGATTTGGGAGAAGCTCAGTATGTTCTTGGGATCCAAATTCTAAGGGATCGCAAGAACAAAATGTTAGCTCTGTGTCAAGCAACTTATATCAACAAGATGCTTGTTCGATATTCGATGCAGAATTCCAAAAAAGGCTTATTACCCTTCAGGCATGGAATTCATCTGTCTAAGGAACAATGCCTTGAGACACCTCAAGAGGTTGAGGATATGAGACGTATACCCTATGCTTTAGTAGTGGGCAGCCTAATGTACGTTATGCTGTGCACTAAGGCTGACATTTGCTATGCAATAGGGATGGTTAGTAGGTACCAATCAAACCCATGATATGATCACCGGACTGCTGTTAAGGGAATCCTCAAGTATCTTAGGAGAACGAGGGATTACAAGCTCGTGTATGGCGCTAAGGATTTGATCCTTACAGGATACACTAACTATGACTTCCAAACAGACAATGATTCAAGGAAATCAGCGTCGGGGTTAGTATTCACTCTTAACGGATGGCGGTAGTTTGGCAAAGCATCAAACAAGGATGCATCGCAGACTCCATCATAAAGGCTGAGTATGTTGCAGCTTGTGAAGCAGCAAAAGAGGCAGTTTGGCTTAGAAAGTTCTTGACAGATTTGGAAGTCGTTCCAAACATGAACTTCCCCATCACACTTTATTGTGATAACAGTGGTGTTGTGGCTAATTCTAAAGAACCTCGAAGCCACAAGAGAGGCAAACACATCGAAAGGAAGTACCATCTTATACGGGAGATAGTGCAATGAGGAAATGTGATCGTCACAAAAATAGCTTCGGAGCACAACATTGTCGATTCTTTTACGAACGCACTCACGGCTAAAGTGTTTGAGGGCTATCTAGAAAGTCTAGGTCTACGAGCATTGTACAGTTAGTCTAGGGCAAGTGGGAGAAATGTAATGGGTATAGTATATGCCCTAGTTTATTATATTTTCCCTTTGCTTTATGATAATGTACACCCCACTCGAGTTTAGTTCAAGCGGTAGTTTGTTGCCCTAAACTCGTAGTTTGTATTTTCTGTAAAAACAAATGTATATTTAATAAAGTTTTATTCAATAAATTTGTTGCTGAATTCATAGCATTGCATTGTCCAAAATCCAATAAACTAAACATCCAAGGTTGTTTCATGTAATCAGGACAGTATATATACTGGGTATATATTTGATATATTGGATATATATTTGATATACCCCTGATATACGAGGTATATGTTTTATATACCCCAGATATACAATTGGATAATGTCTCGTGAATAACCTAAAGGGTCTATAGTATATGGATAAGGCTGGATACCTTATCCTGGCAACACTATGGATACGGCCCACTCTGTAAAGGTTACAGACGACTCGATCCAGGTCGTTCGTGTAGAGACATGCGAGTGGGGGCATCCTATACAATGAGTTTGTATAAGACCGGACCACGAAATAGCCAATCTTTAGATGTAACACCGTTAACTAAGAGATTGCTGTTTCTTAGAATGACCAGGCAACTCATTCTCAATCCTGAGTGAGATATGGACTCTTGCCCGTGAGGGCTCGTCCTTTAATATGTAGGGTGAGAGTGGCCCAAGTTGTCAACTCAATATTCCTACCATTTTGGGGACGAGACCGAGTGGAGAGTTGTGAACATAACTTCACAAATTGGAATTCACTCCTTCCCGACTTTAGGGGAGTAGATGGGTGTTCTCTTAAATGCTGACTCTGGGACTTGAACAAGGGGCCCCACCTTCTCATTGGCCCGAGAGGGACTTCCGGTTATTGGTCGACCATAACCGGGTTGTTCATTATAGGAGCAGTGGTATTTAAGAAGTAAGATGTAACTCAGGGGTAAAACGGTAATTTGACCCAACTTCAGTTGTGAGCACTCGTGAAGGATTTACTTGTCATTTATGGTCGAATATCCGTGGACACGAAAACATTCTATAGTGAGAAGAGTGCAACTGCGGGTCTTTAGTGGAATCACCCGTAGTTAACGAATGTTTATTAACTCGGTCAATGAGTTTGATCGATTAATCTCGTATCGTTGGAGCTTCTGACCTGTAAGTCCATTATGTCTCCTTGCTAGCTCATAACGGGTAAAACAAGGATCAAGTTTTTGGAAGAATTTGAACTGTTAAAATTTATCAAAGGATTAAATGTATATTAATACATTATAATATATAGTTAATTCTAAATTAAAACTATATATTATTGAGAGAAATTATTTGAATGAGATTCAAATAAAATTAATATGAATAAGATTCATATTAAAACTATAGGTTAAAAATAATGTGCATAAGATTTACATTACAACTATGAGTTATACGAGAGAAAATGCTATAGAATATGATTCTATTTTTATGATAAATAATTAAGTGTTAATTAAATATATATTTATATATATATATATATACTTAATTGATTAATTAATTGTTAATTAGAAAAATAAATAATTAATTAATTATATATATTTAGTATTTATATTAATTTGATTAATATTAAATTAAATAAATTACTCCCCTGCTTAATTGCAGGGGAGTGGGGGTTAGTGTTGACGTGGGTTCCCCACGTCACACATCTGTTATGTTGAAACACAAGAAGAACAGAGGAGGTCTCTGACATTTTTTTCTCTCTCAATCAACATTGAATCTCTCTAAATTCTCCCTTCATTCCAAAGAAGTGCTCCCACAAGCACGATCCCGAGATCCAAGAGGATAGCAAGGAAGACTCTTTGGTGGTGTTCGTAGGAAATCAAATTGAAAAAGTGTTCTTCAAAGATAAGGAAAAACAAGTTTTTCCCCTGTGTTTTCAATTTTGTAAGTTTTGGTTTTGTTTCTCAAAAATCAAGAACGATGGTCTGCTTCCGCTCGGGATTCACATCCCTTCAAATCCAACCTAGGATATGATCACTGGACTGCTGTTAAGGGACTCCTCAAGTATCTTAGGAGAACGAGGGACTACAAGCTCGTGTATGACTCTAAGAATTTGACCCTTATAGGATACATTGACTCTGACTTCAAAACAGGCAAGGATTCAAGGAAATCTACGTTGGGGTCAGTGTTCACTCTTAACAGATGAGCAGTAGTTTGGCGAAGAAGAGAGGAAAGCACACAGAAAGGAAGTATCACCTAATACGGGAGAGAGTGGAACAATGGGATGTGATCGTCACAAAGATCACTTCGGATCACAACATTGCTGATCCTTTTACGAAGGTACTCATGGCTAAAGTGTTTGAGGGCGATCTAGAGAGTTTAGGTCTACGAGCATTGTACGATTAGTCTAGGGCAAGTGGGAGAAATGTAATGGGTATAGTGTATGCCCTACATTATTGTATTTTCCCTTCCTTTATGATTATGTACACCCCACCCAAGTTCAGATCAAGTGGGAGTTTGTTGGGTGTATTGCCCTTAACTCATAGTTTGTATTTATGTAAAAACAAATTTATATTCAATTAATTTATTGTTTAATTCATAGCATTTTTACCTCGATCCTTTAATTTTTCTGGACTAAATCAGCCACATTCTTCTGATATTGCTTCTGTTATGCCCAATGGTACTATTGATATTGCTAGTCCTATTGATGTCAATGGGTCTTTCGGTTCTGTTGCTACACATGGTATTGATGCTATTGCTGAGGTTAGTCATTCTGATGTTTCTCATTCAATTGATCATAGTGCTCATAGTGCTGATGATAACAATGGCATTTATTCTACCATTTCCCCTGATATCCATCAGAATGCTTCCCCTGAGACTGCTTCTCACACCACAACTCCTACTGATATGCCTCTTGCTACTCCACTTCACCGTTCTTCATGGCATACTCAACGCCCCTCATATCTGCGAGATTATCACTGAAACTTGGCTCACTCTACTGATCCGTCTACTTCTATGACCAAGTATCCCCTGCAAAAATCTCTCTTACTATCGATCATCTCCCTCTTATAAACAGTTTGTTCTTATTGTTTTTGCACAAATAGAGCCATCCTTTTATCATCAGGCTACTCCTCGTCCTCAATGGCGTGAAGGACTGCAGGTTGAGTTACAGGCCATGGATGGTAACCATGCTTTGTCTATAGTTCCCTTACCTCCAAACCATCACTCTATTGGTTGTAAGTGGGTCTATAAGATCAAACATAACTTTGATGGCTTAATCAAACGTTATAAAGCACGCTTGGTGGCTAAAGTTACACATAGCAGGAAGGCCTCGATTATATTGAAACCTTTTCTCCCGTGGCAAAATTGGTCACTGTCAAAGTATTACTCAGTTTAGCGGTTTCTCTTCATGGGCCCCTTATACAGTTAGATGTGAACAATGCCTTTTTTCATGGAGATTTGGTTGAAGAAGTATATATGGATCTTCCATTGGGGTATAAACACAATGTGGTTGCATCTAAGGGGAGCGTCTAGTATGTTGTTTGCACAAGTCTATATATGGTCTTAAGTAGGTATCAAGATAGTGGTTTGACAAATTTTCTCAGGCTTTATTACTTCTTGGATTTTGTCAAGCTAAATCTCATTATTCTCTTTTTGTGCGTGGTTCTGGTGACTCTTTTATTGCCTTATTAGTATATATGGATGACATTATCATTACCGGTGCCTCTATCTCCATTATTACTAACTTGAAGGTTCATCTAAATGTTGTTTTTAAGCTCAAAGACTTGGGTTATTTGAGATATTTTCTGGGTCTTGAGTTAGCTCAGTCTTCGAAATGGCTTTTTCTTTCTTAGCGGCATTATGCTCTCCAGTTGGTTGAAGATGCTGGGTTGTTGGCCTCCAAACCCACTTCATTGCCCATGGACCCTAACATGAAGCTTTTTGCTTCTGATGGTGACCTTTTATATGATCCATCTCAGTATCGTCGCATTGTTGGCAGACTTCTGACAGACTTCTTTATCTTACTATTTCAAGGTCGGATATTACGTTTGCTGTCCATCGTCTCAGTCAATTTTTTTCGCAGCCTTGCCGCTCTCATCTTGCTGCAGCTTTTTATCTTCTTCGGTATTTGAAGGGGAGCTCTAGTGAAGGCATTTTTTTGCCTTGTTCTTCATCATTTCAGATTAAGGCCTTTTGTGATGCTGATTGGGCCTCTTGTTTAGACTCGAAAAAGTCCACTACTGGTTTTTGTATATTCTTGGGTGATAGCCTTATCTCTTGGAGGGATAAAAAGCAAACAATCATCTCCCGTCCTTCTGCTGAGGCCGAATATCGTGCCCTTGCTGCCACCATTAGTGAGATTATTTGGCTTACTCACTTGTTGAAGGACTTACATGTTCCTTTTCAACCTCCAGCTCTACTTTTTTGTGACAATAAGGCTGCTATCCATATTGCTTCCAATCCTTCCTTTCATTAGTACACTGAACATATTGAGTTCGATTGTCACTTTGTTCAGGATAAGGTTGTTGATGGCTTTGTCAAACTCATGCCGGTTTGGTTTGATCTTCAACTGGCAGATCTTTTTACCAAACCTTTACCTTGTAAATCCTTTTCTTTTTTGTTATCCAAGATGGGTGTATTGAATATCCACCTCTCATATTGAGGGGGAGTGTTAGGATTTACAAATATGTAGTAAGTTAATTTGTTACATTCTGTAACTTCCTTATTCTGTAACTATCAGTTTACAAGGTCTATATATAGTGGCCTTATACTCGTTAATAAAATGAGCAAAGTTTAAGTTACTCTCTACTGTAATAACACAAGAACATGAGAAGATGAAATTCCAAACGATTTGTACAGAATCCAAGTATCAATACACATCCACCATAGCTGTGAAGATAAAATAAAACAGAGAAAAACACCCAAACACAAAGTAGAGTTAGATAATCGATTGTTCGAGTAACCATATTCACCGCCACCCATTTCTTTTCTTCTAAATTTTTCATTATGATCATTACTTCTCTCGAACCTCTCTAGTGTCATTAAGAAAACTTTAAAAGATTTGCTGACACTGAGCAGATGAACTCAAGGAACTACCTGAAAGCATAGAGGACGCCGGAGGAAAAGGAAGACGACCACGCGAGGAAGAGGAAGAACAAGGCGCAAATAAGAGGAAGATAACGGTAGAAGAAAATGGCGCGAGGGAGAAAAGAATATGTTTTTTGCGAGCAGGGAGGAAAGCAAGCAAAACAAGCCGTTTGATTAAATTTGATTTAGTTAGAATGACAAAGAAATTAATATACTAACATTATTCTTCGTAATATCTAAAAGCCTTCTTGGTTTGTTGGCTTTAGGCGTGTCAGTGGAATCCTCCACGTCTGGAGTTTGATATGCACTGTTGTTACTTTAATAGATTTTTATTTTACTTTTATAAAATATATATATATATATATATATATGTCATAAGTTTATTTCGTTTTATTGAGAAAAATTGTGGTCTTTTTTTTTATTTTATTTCTAAAATTTTCAATTAATATTCTTAAAAAGATGGGCAAGAATCTAATTTAAAAAAAAAAATCCAAATGTTCAGAACATAACTTTTAATTAAAAAATTACTATCCAAAATTCAAAATTTTAATTTATAAAAAATTAAAGGGTTCATGAACCTAACTCGTTCCCATTTTAATCCAACTCAAGGTTTTTTTAGAAACCATTCGATTAGGTTGACTTCGCTTTTAATTAACATAGACGTAAGTTAACGTTTTATAACCGTCAATAAACGTATTTTTTTACAAAATAATTTATTTGAAAGTCAACATTAAACTTTTATTGATGTTTTATTTTTTAAAAAGTGTCAACTAAATAAAAAATCTCAGCGTCAACAAGGGCCAAATTTGTAGTAGTGATCGTAGTTCGGCAAGTCTTGGTAGATGGTGGGGATTCTACCAATGTCCTCTCTCTCACAACTAATATGGTAGTCGGATGGGGCAGAGCTCGACGAAGGAAAAGCCCAACTCTTTGGTTGGTTTTGCTGGAGAAAGTGTTATGGTGGAAGGCTGCATATAACTGCCCATCACCCTTGGCCAAGGCTACACCTAAGTAATGAAGGTTTCTAAGTTCGTGGTCATTGATGACAAGTCGGTTTATAATTCCATCTTTGGCTGACCTATAATTCACTCCTTGTGAACCATTCCCTCAACAGTGCATCAAGTACTGAAAATACTCAATTACAAATGGAGTTGACCTTGTTTGAGGAGAGCATAAGATCTCAACGGAATGTTACACGTACACCCTCAAAGGTTGAGTAACATGCGCAACCTTTACTGAGTCGACCGAGCTAAAGGAAGACACTTATGCTCATAACTAAGGTATGCAAGTATAAGAGTTTGAGCTTGTGCCATTACTCAAACCCTAGAAGCAATTAAGAATTGGCACAAAGCTGGAAGCCACTGACCGAGATGAGCTAATCCACTTCATAGAAGTAAATGTCGATGCGTTCACTCAGTTTCACGAAGATATGTCGTGTATCGATCTGCAAAATAGTTCACCGCCTCAACATTGACCCCTCCATCCGACCTGTTAAACAATAAATAGTGAGAGTAGTGCAATAATTATATGGGGAGTGAACAAACTTCATAAAGCCGAATACATCATTGTAGGCCATGTAATGTTATATTAGTTAAAAAAAATCAAATGGATAATAGAGGGTGTGTATAGACTTTATGAGTCTCAACAAAGTGTGCCCTAAGAATAACTTTCCCCTTCCGTGCATAGATAAGCTTGTACACGCAACCGTCCGACAAAAGCTATTGAACTTCATGGACGCGCGTACTCTCGGTACAACAAAGTAAAAAATAACCACGCCCGACTATAAGCTCACACATAGTTAACCTAACATAAGCATTTGACGTTCTTTAACGATATCAAATGAAACTTAATCCAACCAAATGTACCTTTGAGGTATCTTCTGGAAAGTTCATCGGCTTCATGGTGAATAAACGAGGGATTGAAACCAATCAAGAGAAGATCTAAGTCATGTTAGACATGTAACCCTCAAACAATCTCAAGCAACTTTAATACTTGAATGAGCTGATAGTAGCCCTTAACATATTCGTGTCACGCTCAATAGAGACTTCTATATAAGAATATACCAGGTGACAAGCTCATATTGTATTTAGCTATCTGAAAAGGTAGTGGGCTCGACCTTGATGAAGGACGAATAAGGTTGTCAAAACTTGATCTACTATACTAGAAAAGCCAAGATAGATGCCGAAACACGGTATCCATGCATTGAGAAGCTTGCTCTCGCACTCGTCACATAAGCTTAGTGTCTTCGCTCATATTTCCAACCTGTTTAGTGGCTGTTATAACTAACTTTTCTCTTCGGCAAGTGTTTTTGCAGCCAAAAACCTTTGAAAGGTTGATTAAGTGGGCACTCAAGCTATGTGAGTATGACATAAGCTTAAAGCCGATGACTGTTGTTAAAGAACAGGTCGTAGTAGACTTTATCGTCTAGCTAACGCTTTCAACTGGAGAAAAACCTTACGTTCACAAATAATGGATCATATTCGTGGACGACTTATATCCAATGACAACGGTTGTAGAGTTGGCATACTACTATTAGCACCAGATGGTATTAGATTTAAGTATGACCTCCGCTTTAACTTTTTAGCTTCGAATAATTAAGTAGATGATGAAGCTATTCTTTTCGGCCTTCATCTCACCTTCTAGTTTTGAGCGACTCATAACTCATAGTGAACTAGATTAATGAGCAATACCAAGCTAAGGACAACAACATGGAGAAGTATGTGAGCAAAGTCAAGGAGCTCCTTATCGAGTTCAAGCAGTACAGCATATGCCAAATCATCGTGTCGAAAAACTTGAAGACTGATGCCCTCGCAAAGCTAGCAGCCGTCTATGAGACATAATTAGTGAGGTCAGTTCTGGTGGAGATACTAAATATTTTGTCTATAGTCAGTGCTCGACCTAATGAACTATGAAGTTCAGACTTCTTTTTATGAACCTATCATGGCATTTATTAAAGGCAATCCACTACAAGGCATAGTTAAAGTAAGGAAGCTCGATCGTGCCCATTACATCATTCGTGATGGAAAACTATACCAGCGTAGATTCTCCCTCCTTGAGATGTCTTGATCCAACAAAAGTAGATTATGTTGTTCTAGAAGTTCACGAAGAAATCTACAATAATCACTCGTGGGTTGACCTATGGCAGCGAAAAATAATTCGGCATGGATACTACTGGCCGATTTTTAATCATAACATAAAGACTTTGCTTGAAGGTGTAATATGTGTTAACGGTTCACGAATTCGCTCAACTACCCCCAATCTACTTATGCCATTCTCCAGCCCTTTGCCTGTCGTTCAATAAGGATTGACCTTGTAACGCCCCAAGATTTTCAACATCCCAACAGGGACCATTACTAAAAGCCACCTAAAAAGTCTTGCTCGTACCAGAGAATTAAACCACTTGGAATACAAATTATAACAAATTCTCACCACGCTTCCACTGCGCTACTCTGAATAATAACACTTACAAAAACTTGCACTAAAGAAACCAAACAACACTAAAGTTCTAACAAACTAAAATTCTTCACAGTTAATAATTTAATAACAATCTAACCTTATAAAATTTCTCAATGAAATCTTCACTAATCATAAACCATCCACTACACAAATCTAACTTTCTCAAATAGCAGCGAAGCAAAAACTAACTCAAGTTCAACTTGAACAAACGTATTATACTGATAAATATCTTCTATAGATTACAGCACCATAGTTCAAGTAGCTAAACAAAATTAATGTTCTCAAGAATAACGAACTGTCAATCCTAAAACATCCCTTAAAAAAGGAACTTAACAAACCAATTTATTAATCTTATAACAGACTCAAGCTACAATAAACAACTATAACTATCCTATTCAAATTGAAACTTAACAACGCAGTGTTAAATGGTCACTCTCATCAAGTCTCCTCTTTGCCATCACCATTCCAAGAGTTAGCTCGATACCTGCAAAACTGGGGGGGGGGGGGGGGGAAGAGGGATGAGTACAACCACGGTACCCAGTAAGTAACCTTTATCTGAAGGGTCACGCACAAACAACATGCTTATCAAGGAAACAACGTGTCATGCTTATCAAAGAATCAACACATCATGCTTATCATTAATCTCAAGCCTTAAATAAAAGAAACATATTACAAGAAGCAGTGTATGCATAAGTTTAACTAAACATGTACCATACATGCCAAACTCAACCTCACATCTTGACTCACTAATTCTCTTTCTTGATTCCTCCACAACTTACTCCTTGAGTCGTATCGACCCCTGACGTCACGTAGCCAAGGCATCAACACTTCTCTACAGTGCTCGGTGTTGGACTTTGACATTTATCCCCAAGGCCACAACTACAACTCAATGTATTGGTCCTTGGCCTCCAAGCAACTTCTAACCTATCACATTATGTTAGTCTTCCAAGTCTAACTCCTCGAATCGTATCGGCCCTTGTCATTTATCCCCAAAGCCCAACACTCATCTATAAAGGCTTGGCGTTCGACCATTCCATTTATCCCCAAGGACTTGAACTGTGCATCGACCCTTGACATTTATCCCCAAGGTATCAACGACTACTCAACGTATTGGTCCTTAACCGTCACCACATCAAGACCCAATAGTAATTCAAGAATTAGAATCACCGTGTCGAGCCCCGACCTTTGTACCTGGAGCCTCGACACTCATCTCTACCAAGTTGGGGTATCGATCCCTAACCTTTGCACCAAGAGTCTCGATACCCAACTAGTGACGTACCAACCCTCTGACCCTGTTACTCATCCACACACTTCATTATATCCCGAAACTCTCACCACAATCCTACATGCTTCTGAGTCGTGACCCATGCAGAAATTATCTCACAACAGTGCAACATGCATTATACACGAGACATATGCCACTATCATCCGGACATGGCCATCCAACATCACAAGTACACCTTTCTCTCAACATTCAGCATACTTTACACACCACAGCGTAAAAAATTCATAAAAGAGACGTAGCCGACATGTATCCAGAAACGCATCCAACACTGAAAAAGGTTTCATATTAATCATAACACAACCAATATGTATCAAGTAGTATCAACTGCAAGCAATCATACAACAACATTCATAGGCACACAAACAAACATTTCGTTCATAACAACACAAAACAAACAATCCCTCAGTAAGAAACTACTTACAACAATGACCCTAACACTACTAAGCTTGCCGAAGGATTCCCTAAAACAAACGAGATTACATTTGCATTAGGAATCCATAGGAAACACTTAAATTAATAGAAACCAAGCTTTAGGTGATTTGTTACCTACTAACACACTAAAATCTCTCGGGTTAAGAGTGGGTCGATGTCGAATGAGCTTGGCTATTCAAAACTGAGTTCGAAAAGTTTTGGACTTGCTGGAACAATGCTAAAAAGGAATGGGTAACTCGAATAAACCTTCGATTGAGTGTCGGCAAGTGTCGAAAGGATGCCGAAGGGGTTGGGTATCATGGATTTGGCTTCGAACACAAGTGGGTATCAAGAATCAAGCTTCAAACAGGTGTGGGTCAACACCGAACGTTGTCGGTAGGCTGGGAAACGTCACCAAACCCACTGGCATCGTAAATCTGAGCTCAGGGTCACCAGAAAGCTATATTGTGGGTATTTCTTGTTCGTCGAAGGTGTGCTTGCCGTGGAAGGAGTTACGCCATCGTCGGGATCTCGTCAGAATACTCGTAGACGTCAAAAATCGCCGTGCACGGGGAGGAGTGTCTCCAGAAATGCTGCTGGTCCTGATTTCGTTAGATCTGATGCAGATCTGGGCATTGGGCATATTGGCAACAACATGGACGTCGCCGGATGAAGGTTGACCTTCGCTGGAGGGAGGTCGCGTCGTGCCCGGTCTGTCGAGAAGAAGCGCCACCGGAGAGCTGGGTCGTTCGAGGGGGACCGTAGCAGGCCAAAACGTTGTAATCCATAGGTCGCACCGATGTTGCTCGTGTTGCACCGACGTCGATCCGAGAACATAGTCGCTCGTAGAGGCCATCGATGACGCTGCAGTCGCCGGAAAACAAAGGGGCGGGATGCGACGACTGGGGGTTGAATAAGAAGAAGAAGATAGGGACCTAGGGTTCGTTGTTTTATTTTTCTTTTAGTTTCCTTTGTTTTTGTTTTCTTTTATTTATTTACTAACCTTGTTTTAAAACCAATAAACTAAATTCTCAAATTTTGAAAGACGTCCAACTAAATAAAACCACCGGCCCAAAAACAAGAACAAGAAGTTTCAAATTACATTTTATTAATTAAAGTAAATCCTACAACAACCCAAAATAAGTTAATTAACTTTAACTCTAAAACCCAAGAATAAAGTAAAGTCTGAAAAGAGAAAATTAGATTTCCAAAACCTTGAATTAAGATCGAAATAAAATCTCTCTCAAAATTTTGGAAACTTAATTTCTCTTAATCCGACGAACTTAATTCTAATTTACCTAAAATTAGAACTCCAAAATTATAAAATCCAAGAATTAAAATTACTAGATTTGGGAAAAATCGAAAGGCACTATTTATATCTTAAAATCAACGAGTCAGAGCACGCGGGGTGTTACAAACCTAATTAGCTCCTTACCTCTTGGGAAAGGTTGACCAAATTTCTCGTACTTGCAGTTGATGGGATCTGAATCTCGGAGCAGAAGCGGATCTTTGTTCATCAATTTTGAGAAACAAAATTAAAGGTGTGCAAAAATGAAATACAGGGGAACCCATATATTTGAATCTTATTCAAATGCATATCTCTCGTACAACCTATAGTCGTAATGTACATCTTATGCACATTATTTTTAACCTATAGTTTTAATATGAATATTATTCATATTAATTTTATTTGAATCTCATTCAAATAATTTCTCTCATAATATATAGTTTTAATTTAGAATTAACTATATATTATAATGTATCAACATTTGTTAACTACGGGTCACTCCACTAAAGACCCACAGTTGCACTCTTCTCACTGCAGAATGTTTTCGTGTCTACGGATATACGACTATTAATGACAAGTCAATCCTTCATGACTGCTCGTAACTCAAATTGGGTCAAATTACCGTTTTACCTTTGAGTTACATCTTACTCGTTAAATACCACTGTTCCTCTAATGAACAACCCTATTATGGTCCAACCAATAACCGGAAATCTCTCTCGGGCCAATGAGAGGGTGGGGCCCCTTGTTCAAGTCTCGGAGTCAGCATTTAAGAGAACACTCATCTACTCCCCTTGTAACGACCCAGAATTTCCCACACGCTTCTAGGTCACATTAACTACCCAACTGTTTAAACTTAACCCCAAAGACGAGATGTCAACTCCCTGTGCAATAATTATATAATCAAGCTTCACCTCTCATCAATTTAACAATAAATCAATTCCATAGAATATCAATCAACAACATCCGTGGACAACCTCACGAGGCAAATTTATTATTCCAACTAGGCAAAACTCAATGAATGGAAGAAAACTAAAGTAAACACCTGTCTCGAAATAAAATAAACAATAAGTGGGAACCTCCCAATTATTCAGATAAGATCAGATAGTTTATCGACCAAACAAAGGGTCTTAACCAACTAAACTTAAGCTAAGCAAAGGTAACTACGCAGCTTATGGTCCTCGCTCGTCATGTCTCCTCCGTCTCATCACCATGGTCACCAACAAATCCTTCACCTGAAACAATAATTGCAGAGGGGGGTGAGTATATAAATATACTCCGTAAGTAGCCCTCACCAACACTCGCACACATCATGCTCAACAAAATCATGAAAACATTCATAGTCATGCTCTTCATCACATTATACAACCAAACATAGGCACATTCTATAAAATTCGGTGACAACCACAACCAATAACACATTAACTACCAACCTCGAGTTTCTCTAACATCTCGAGTACCTCTAAGCTTATCACAACTATCCTAGCCCTCCACAGTTAACTTCTTCGAGTAGAGTCGGCCCCTGACCATTTTTACCCAGAGCCCCGACACTACCGCATCGGCCCTCGACCATTTTTACCCAAGGCCCCGATGACTTCACCATCTATCGGACCTTGACCATTTTTACCCAAGGCCCCAATAGCTTTCCTTCCAAAGGACTCTTCGCATCGACCCTCGACCATTTTTACCCGAGGCCTCAATACTCAATTAGTGACGTATCAGCTCCCGACCATTTATACCCGAGGCCCTGACACTCACCCATTCACTTTCTCCAAGAATCCAACTCTCACCAGAGTGTTACTGTATACTTTCTTAAGCCATGACTCATGCGGCTTTCAGCTCACCAACACAATTCAGCATGCTTCCACAACATAAACAACATTCTAATGATGAAATGATAAACCAATCATGCTTTCACAATATAACATTTCTTAACAACAGCTCCACTCTGAGTTTTGTCACAACAAAGCATAACCAAACAAATTTTAAACAATTAGAGCCCAACACAGTTCACCAAAAACACTTAATATCCAACATCAATATTCAATAAGCATTGCTAGATGTAATAAACACACGAAACACGCCGAACAATTCATGCATATTCAGACAACAACATCCCCACAGCAATTCTCAGCAGTTTAGCAAAGCAGAGTTTACACCATTATCACCGACAAATATTCAACAACACTCTAAGTATATAGATTACCACAACCGAGAGCTACCTAACACATCAGCGTATCAAAAATAATATCGAACATCACAAAAACAGCATATTAGAGGCCATTCGACACACATTAACGCACACACACGCCCCTTGTCTACTTACTCACAACCGCGCCCTTAAGTTTTGCGTCGATCTCATACCTAAGCACTAAAACAGAAAAAATACAGCAAATTACGTACACTATTCAGCCTTCAAAATCAATTCTAAAAGGGTTCAAATGACTCATTACCACCAAAACCGACTTCGTATAGGTGTGGGTCACCTAGATCTAGCTCGCGAAGGTGTGGGTAGCCTAAATCGGGCTTCAACAACGATGAGTAAGCGTCAAACGTCGCTGAAAAATTGTGGGTTTGCTCCACCTGCCGTGCGCCAGCGCCGATGTGGTCGTGTAGGAGGGAGCGACGCCGTGGGACACCAGAAACTAAGTCGCCGCCGCTGCTGCTCGAATGCCGCCGAGGAGAAGGTCGCGCCGCCGCTGTTATGGATCGTCGGGACGTCGGGTTGAAGTCGCGCCACCGCTGGATGGGTTGCCGGCCGCCGCTGCTGCTGTTACGAACTCGCCGTCGCGGGATGTGGTCGCCGGCCGTCGAACTCCAACAGACCCGTTCAACAACGCGGGTGGGGGCTGAAATCTCGTCGCACCGCCGCAGAGAGGGACGTCGGAGTTGCTGCTACCCCGTGCGCTGCTGCGTGAGGAGTCGTCCGCCGCCGGAGTGGTGCCGTCGCCGGTGAACAAGAATAAGAAGAGAGGTGGGTGGCTAGGGCAAGAAGGAAGAGAAAGAGAACTTGGGTGCTAGGGTTTCTTTTTGTTTTCCTTCTTTTTCCCTTTTCTTTTACTTTTCCTTTGTTTTAAAAACCAAACTAAACAAAAAAAAAACCCAACATAACCAAGCCCAAAAGCAAAAGAAACTCATCCCAACTTAAGACAAAACCAACCACACGGAGCCCGATAAATATAAATTTAATTAGAGTTTAATTTAAAAAAATAAATAAAAAAATAAAAATAAAAATCTCCCGATTCGAGACTAACTAACCTGAGGGACTCGGGGCAGTACACCCCTAAAGTTGGGGAGGAGTGAATTCCATCTTGTGAAGTTATGTTCCCAGCTCCCCACTCGGTCTCGTCCCCAAAATGGTAGGAATATTAAGTCAGCAACTCGGGCCACTCTCACCCATACAGATCAAAGGACGAGCCCTCACGAGTAGGAGTCCATAACTCACTCAGGATTGAGAATGAGTTGTCTGGTCATCCTATGAAATAGCAATCTGTTATTCAATGACGTTACATCTAAAGATTGTCTATTTCGCAGTCCAGTCTTATACAAACTCATTGTATAAGATACCCCCACTCGCATGTCTCCACACGAACGACCTTGATCGAATCGTCTGTAACATTTACAAAGTGGGCCGTATCCATAGTGTTGCCAGGATAAGGTACCCAGCCTTATCCATATACTATGGACCCTTTAGGTTATTCACGGGACATTATCCACTCGTATATTAGGGGTATATCAAATATTTACCTTGTATATCAGGGGTATATCAAATATATACCTAGTATATCAAATATATATGACTGGGCGTTTTTGCTGAACGCACGCGCTAAGCGTGGTAACAATTATATAGATGCAAGCGCACACCTGTCAGAGTAATATAAAATGGATGGAGTATCCAAGTATCGATCCTCAAGGACTTCTAAATAATTTCCAAACTCTGAAGTTTTAAAGAATAGTGAATGTTGAAATGAGTGATTCTTGTAAAATGGGAAGTGGTCACAAATAATGGTTTTGGATTTGGGATTTGGACTTATAATGATAAAACCTAGCCCGATTTACTTCAAGTTAGCCAACAAAGAATCAAGGACATGCTAAGGATAATATGCATTTTACTTTAGAAACTAACGACTACGCTTCTCACTTTACTTATGTCTAAGCAAGTTCAAAGTCCTAAGACATTCCCTAATATGTCTATTATGAGATATATCTTAGTTTTAGGATGGAAATAGTCGCAACCTCGGGTTAAGGTCCTATGTCTAGGCTACTTAAGCGGAACCCTTATGTCTAAGGCGCTCCTCTCCTCGGTTTAACCACTCAACAATGCAAATAAGCAACCTTTTCAGTATTGACTTGTTAAGACTTACAGTGGCCTTCTCTAAATCCTAACTTTTTGGGAAAACATGTTGAGCAATGAATGGAAAGCAAAAACACTACTTCTTAGCAACCCTTTTTAGACATAAAAGGCTAACTATCCATAACCGGGCTAGAGACGGGAATTTAGAAAGACATATTGAAGAAAATACAGCAAGTAAAATGGTTGAATGTGCAATGCATGTGTGAAAAACAAAAGTTAACTAACGGAGAGTTTTTATCGGGATTGAGAGCTTCGCCCTTCTCTTTCAAGCAAGGGGGAGTGTCACGTGCTCTTTCCTCCAAAAACACAACTCTCTTAACTAAAAATAAAGTAAAGGCAAAGGGAAGATAAGCAAAGTGCTGGATTTTTATATATTTGAATAAGTAGAAAATGACTAAGTACAAATGGAAACAAAACAAAGCTCAATAAAGGAATGTAAAGTGCTCGAGATTTAAAAACCAAAAGTAACTAATGAAAGCAACTCAAAAGTACTTAGAAAGCAACAAAGAAACACTAAAAATGATCAAGAGAAGGAAGCAAGACTTGATGATTTTGGTGGAGAAGTTGCTGGAATTTATAGCTGTGCAGAATTGGTTAGGTAGGTCCTAAAACGATGGTGAATCACCCATTTCCAACTCTTTTGACTGACCAAATCGTGCTCAAACTGATAGTGGAACACTTCTTCTACACGTATGCATCGGTTGGAACCACCAAAACGCATTGGAAGACGCGTTTCATTAAGGGCAAAGTTGGAAGAAAACCTGTTTTTCTGCAGGCTTCCCAGGCGCCTGGCGCCTCCCATGTAAGTTTTTCCGTCTTTTTGCTTCTTTTGATTAATTTGCACTCCCAAATGGTCCTAAAATATCATAAATACAATATAAGCCAACCACAAACCATAATATATGAATTTTGCATGAATTGGAACTCAAACGATCGAGAAAAATCCGAAACAAAGCTGAAACATTGTAAAAACAGCATCTAAAACCTTCTTTTTACGCATGTAAACAAGCGTAATCAATATACCCAATATATATACTGTCCCGATTACATGAAAATAACCTTGGATGTTTAGTTTATTGGATTTTGGACAATGCAATGCTATGAATTCAACAACAAATTTATTGAATAAAACTTTATTGAATATACATTTGTTACCAAATAAATTTACAAACTACGAGTTTAGAGCAACACACCCAACAACAGTGGATTACTTCACCAAATAGGCAGAGGTCGAACTGTTGACAATAATAACATAAGTGAAGATTACGAGCTTCGTTTGGACCAACATTGTATGTTGGCTTGGCATACCACATTCCATTGTTTCAGACAATGACAAGTAGTTTAATAACTCAAGTTCAACGAGTTTTGTTCAAAGCTCATAATCAAGCATTCAAGCTTATCCTCTACGCAACCATAAGGCAATGGTCAGGTAAAGACCATCAACGAGAAATTAAGTGAAGATTGAAACTTAGGCTTGAAGATCGTAAAGGAAAATGGGCGAAAGAGCTACTATAAGTATTATGGTCTTTCCAAACAACCACACACAAGTTCATCCAACAAGACACCTTTCGCGCTAGCCTTCGAATCGGAAGCAACAGTACACGTTAAGAAAAAAATGCTTACCGTTCGGGTGGAAGACCTCAACCTTGGCGAGAATTATGAAGCCCTTCGTTTCAACCTCGATTGATATATTGCAAGAAAAAGATAAGCTTCCAAACTTCAGTTGGCTAACTATAAAATCCTAGAGTCAAGCCCAGAGACCTAGTCCTTTAAAGTGATAAGAGCAAATGCTCTACTTGACTTGATCTTCAATTAAAACTTATAGGACTTGTAAATTTTTAAGTTACTAAGGAATAATAAAAACCAAGAATAAAGCTGAAAACACATTCATTAAAATGAGGGTTAAAGTATATATGGCTCGACCCAAAGTAAAAAGAACGAATGAAACATAACATAAAATCTACACAGAAAATTCAGCTGATGATCTACAGCTTGGCCATCCAGCCATCCTTAGGAGGCTTCTCATTGGTAACTGAAGGGATGTGAATCCCGGAGCGGAAGCGGATTTTCATTGCTGATTTTTGGGATACAAAATCGAATTTTACAGAAGAAAAATACTGGGGAAATTCGAACCTTTGAAGAACGTTTCTTCAACGAGTTTCCCTCGAACACCACCACTGTGTCTTCCTCGCTATCCTCTTGGGTCTCGGGATCGTGCTGGTAGGAGCAATCCTTTGGAACGAGAGGGAGAGCTTGAGAGAATTCTTCTTGATTGAGAGAAAATGGGTGAGGTTCTTCTTCATCGTTCTATGTTTTTGTAGAATTGCAAAAACAAAACAGAAGTGATGACGTGGGGCAACTCCCCACATCACACTAACCTCCCACTCCCTTGCAATTTTGCAGGGGAGTTTAATATTATTAATATTAATAATATATATATATATATAAATCAAATACATAATTAACACTTAATTATTTATCACAAAAATAGAATCATATTCTATAACATTTTCTCGTATAACCTATAGTTCTAATGTACAACTTATGCACATTATTTTTAACGTATAGTTTTAATATGAATCTTATTCATATTAATTTTATTTGAATCTCATTCAAATAGTTTCTCTCATAATATATAGTTTTAATTTATAATTAACTATATATTATAATGTATCAATATACATATAATTCCTTAAGTAATTTGAACAATTCAAATTCATCCAAAAACTTGATCCTCGTATTACCCGTTATGAGCTAGCAAGGGGACCTAATGGACCTACAGATCCGAAGCTCCAACGATGCAAGATTAATCGATCAAACTCATTGACCGAGTTAATCTAGATTCGTTAACTACGGGTCATTCCACTAAAGACCCGCAGTTGCACTCTTCTCACTGCATAATGTTTTCGTGTCCATGGATACATGACCATTCATGACGAGTCAATCCTTCACGAGTGTTCGTAACTCAAGTTGGGTCAAATTACCATTTTACCCCTGAGTTACATCTTACTCCTTAAACACCACTGCTCCTCTAATGAACAACCCGGTTATGGTCCAACCAATAACCGGAAGTCCCTCTCGGCCAATGAGAGGGTGGGGCCCCTTGTTCAAGTCCCGGAGTCAGTATTTAAGGGAACACTCATCTACTCCCCTAAAGTCGGGGAGGAGTGAATTCCATATTGTGAAGTTATGTTTCCAGCTCCTCACTCGGTCTCGTCCCCAAAATGGTAGGAATGTTGGGTCGGCGACTCGGGCCACTCTTACCCATATAGATCAAAGGACGAGCCCTCACGAGCAGGAGTCCATAACTCACTCAGGATTGAGAATGAGTTGCCTGGTCATTCTAAGAAATAGCAATCTATTAGTTAACGGTGTTACACCTAAAGATTGCCTATTTCGCGGTCCGGTCTTATACAAACTCATTGTATAGGATACCCCCACTCGCATGTCTCCACACGAACGACCTGGATCGAGTCGTCTGTAACCTTTACAGAGTGGGCCGTATCCATAGTGTTGCCAAGATAAGGTACCCAGCTTTATCCATATACTATAGACCCTTTAGGTTATTCACGGGACATTATCCATTCATATATCAGGGGTATATCAAATATATACCCCGTATATCAACTATATACCCAGTATATATACTGTCCCGATTACATCATAAATAACTTTGGATGTTTAGTTTATTGGATTTTGGAAAATGCAAAGCTATGATTCCATAACAAATTTATTGAATAAAACTTTATTAAATAGACATATGTTTTTACAAAATACAAACTACGAGTTTTGGGCAACACACCCAACAGTAACAACGTCTACCTCCACTTCTTCATCACTCTCCAGGTCGATAAGGTACACCTCATGATTGTCCAGTCATCAACATAAGCTTGATTCCGACAAGCTCTAGTTTGAGATGGATAACCTTGATTTTTCGAAGGCAAATAAGAAACCCTTGTTAGAGAAGTCGTTGGTGAAGCCCACAAAGTCAAGGTAAGCTCGGATGATATCCTTTGGGAACACATTGAAAGGATCGAATACCGCAGCGGAAGCACGTGAACACTTATGCTTTGATTTTCTTTTAGAAATACAATAAAGAAAAGACAGAAGCAACGCAAAGAAGAATAACTAAAGCAACCTACCTTTGAAGACCGTTATTTTCCCTAGTTCAACGACACCACCAACAAGTCTTCCCCATTGTTCTCTTGGCAAGGATCGGTGTGTGGGAACTGTCTTTTGAAAGAAGGAGTTTTTGAGAGAGAGCTTTTTAGAGGATTTGTTCGACCTTTCAAAACTGCAACCTTATGCATTTTATAGAGAGGGAGAGAAGTGGAGAGGTATAATTAAATATCATCTATTTAGTGAAGCTTTATTTAAATCTAGGTATATCTCTCTCATAACATATAATTTTAACGTATCTCATTCACATTAATTTAACCTATAGTTTTAATATGAATCCAATTCATATTAACTATTATTTGAATATTATTTAACTCTCATAATATGAAGTTTAATTATGAATGTCATTCATAATTAACATTATATTATAATGTGTCTGTATACATTATTTCGATTCTATCTTATACAATAAACCTACCATCCCTCATTTAAATTGAACAACTCAATTTTTTTTTAAAAAATATTGATCATTGTTTTACCCATTGTGAGCTAGCGGGGATCTAAAAATTATTTTATTGCAATCCAGTTCTTGAAACAATATTTGAGAGTACCACAACTTTGGAATGAAGGAGATCTCGACTTTGCTCAAAGAAAATTGTCCATGCGTTGGATTGGACCTACAGAATAGAAGATCCAACGATACGAGATTAAAAGATTAAACTCCTTAATCGAAGTAACAAACAATAATTAATTGTGGGTCACTCCACTAAAGACCACTGCTGCACTCTTCACACGAGATAATATTTATGTGTCCACCGATATCGACCATTAACGACAAGTCAATCCTTCACGAGTGTTCGTAACCATAGTTGAGTCAAATTACCGTTTTACCCATGTGTTACATCTTGTATCTTAAGTATCACTAATCCTGTAATGAACAACTTGGTTATGGTCCGACCAATAACTGGCCGTCCTTCTCGGGCTAGTGAGAAGGTGGGGCCCCTTCTTCAAGTCTCGGAGTTAGCACTAAATGGAACACTCATCTACTATCCTAGAGTTGGGGAGGAATGAATTCCATTTTGTGAAGTTATGTTCCTAGCTCCCCACTCGGTATCGTCTCCAAAATGGTAGGAATGTTGAGTCGGTGACTCGTGCCACTCTCAACCATAGACATCAAACGACAAGCCCTAACAGGCAAGAGTCCATAACTCGATTAGGTTTGAGATCGAGTTACTTGGTCATCATATTGAATTATTAATGTATTAGCTAACGATGTTATAACTAAAGATTAATTATTTTGTGGTCCAGTCTTATACAAACTCATCGTATAGGATACCTCTACTCACATGTCTCTACACGAACGACCTTGATCAAGTCATTTGTAACTATTACAAAGTGGGTCGTATCCATAATGTTACCAAGATAAGGTACCCAACCTTATCCATATACAATAGACTCTTTAGGTTATTGCCGGAACATTATCCATTTGTATATAGATTATATACCCTGTATATATACTGTCTTGGATACGTGATATAACCTTAGATGTTAATTTATTAGATTTCGATTAATGCAAATATAAAATAAACATCAATAACAATTTTATTGAAATAGATAAATTTGTAACTACAAACCATGAGTTTAAGGCATAAACCTCAACACTCAGCATCTCTGTAAGATTCATTTTCATGTTCAAGAGCTCCGTCTTCACCCTAATCAACTTCTTCTTGAGTTGTTTCTTCTCATTTTAATGCTCATCAAGATCCTTAATATTCTGTCGAGCTTCCTACATGGTCTTTTTGACTTTCTTTATCTCTTCAGTTGTTTCCTCAATGTTTTGTTCGGAGCTAGAATATTCTTTTTGGATGATTTAAGCTAGGCCAGGAAACCTTAGTGTCCTTGACTGCAAACTTGAATGTATCTTTCTCAAATTGACGCCTCTGTTCACGACCTTCGAGCTCGAGCTGGATTAGAGCAATCGCTTGACATACTAGTGTTGGCTTGAAATCGAGTTCAAGGTTAATAAGGAACCAATTATTTGTTGATACCAATTGAAGGGATGGAATCCCGCAGCGGAAGCGCGTGAAAATGCTTGTACTTTTATTTTAATTTAGAAAATTCAACAAAGAAAAGATAAAAACAATGCAAATAAGGAGATATGGAGCAACCTACCGTTGAAGACCGTTCTTCTCCGTAGTTCAACGACACCACCAACAAGTCTTCCTCGCTATTCTGTTGGCAAGGATCGATTTGTGGGAACCTTCTTTTGAAAGGTGAGGGAGTTTTTTAGAGAATTTGTTCGACACTTCCAAAATGCAACCTTTTGCATTTTATAGAGAGGGAGAGGAGTGGGGACGAAGCGATCTCCCCACCCACCAACTTCCAACTTCCTTGCAAAATGCAAGGAAGTGGGTCGTTAATTAAGTTAAAATTAACTTAATTTTAATTTAATTAATCCATTAATTACTTATTAAACTAATTAATTAATAATTATTATAATTAAATATAATATATTTAATTAAAGCTTTATTTGGATAATATTCAAATTTCTATCTTTCTCATGACCTATAGTTTTAAGGTGAATCTCATTTACATTAATTTTAACCTATATTTTTAATATGAATCGAATTCATATTAATTGTTATTTTAATATTATTCAAATATAACTCTTATAATTTATGGTTTAATTATGAATGTCATTCATAATTAACATTATATTATAATGTATCTATGTTGAGATTTTCTCTACCTTTAAAAGATAAGAGACACTTGCAAGCGTACACATTCACAAGTAATACTTGGGAGTTGTTGATGCTGGAATTCGGCCTCCTGGATTCTCGCCAAACTAGTACCAAACTTGATGATCACGAGATGGGTACCTACAAAATCGAGCAGCACTAAACCAGTGTGACTTCTGTCACACAGGCTCTAATGCTTAAGTTAGGAACGGAGGAACAAGTTTGCCAAGTACTAGGGTATGAATGTTAGGCATACCTTTAGGGTTACCATGTTGCTTCATTTATATGGTTTTCTCCCCTTCGAAATCCCTTGAATTAGGTTAGCATAACCTACCGTCGATGAAGTCGTTGGATCACCAGAGTTTACAGGCTGGGCCACCTCCATTGATGGGAGAGGTGGGAAGAAGGCTTGTCCATTTGGCTTGGCCATTGTTGGCCCACGTGGTTTGTCCCTCCATTTGGTCCTTGCTCGATTGTTTGGCTTACTTGGGCCTCTTCCGTTTGTCGAGGCCCATTTCTTCTCATTTGACCGAATCTTATCCCATAACAATTGCCTCCATTCTCAAGATGATGATCTTCTTATTGCTGGGTTCATCAATTTAGGAGTATGTATTTAAAAGTGGACGTGTCAGGAGTAAGAAATCAATTTAATTTTGCCAAATGCAGGTGGGTCACGGGTCATTCATAAGGGGACTCGTCATTGACACCACCAGGCCCGTGACCGAGCAGCTCTAGGTCAAGTCTGTGACCCAATTGTCTTCGGTCATGCCCTTGACCATCCTGTCTCCATCACGTCCGTGTTTAGTCACTTCCTCGTCAGACCCGTGACCGACCTGTCTTTATCGATTAGTGCATGGTCCCTTATTCATCAGACCTGTGACGATGCCTCTAATGGTCAGACTTGTGAAGGAGCAGGTATCGGCCTAGTGGTATTAGACCAACGATACGAGCCCTGATTCCTCATTTTGGGATATAAAAGGCCACCGTCTCCTCCTTCAACGTTGCTCATTTCTTCTGCTCTGAGGTAATCTATCTTCCTTTCTTTTACCCTCTTCTTGCTCTTATGGCGTCTAATAGTAGTTTAAACATCGAGTAGACCACCTCAGATGACAGGTTTTCTTCAAATTCGTCTTCGGAGTCTGAATCATACCGGCTTCAGAGGTTGGACAATTCTATCCTTACAGAGATAGACTTGCTTCGTATTCGTGCAAAATACCATATCCTAGATTTTGTTAGCCTTCCGTTCCCAATTCTTGGTGAGAGCATCGATGGGTCTTCACCTGAGGAGGTTGTGTTCTACGCGACCATGTTTAAGTTTGGTGTCCGCTTCCCTCTCCCCTTATTTCTTCAAAACTTCTATCTTTTAATCAGTTGGCCCCTTCACATATCGTACCTAATGGATGGTCCATGTTGATCGTATCTTTTAATCAATCTGCTTGCCTCTCCCCCTATTTCTTCAAAACTGCTTTATTTTATGGTTTTTCGTAGGTGGTGACCAACCTTTCGCCTCTACTTTTATGTCTTTGTACTACTTAAAGCATAGTCTTGAAGATAACCTTCATTTTTATGTGAGCTCGCAGAATCAGATGTTCATCACGGGCCCTTCCTTCGTGAAGAATTGAAAGGACGAATTGTTTTTCGTTGGGGGCGACTGGCTTGCCCACGATAACAATGAGTTGCACTTTCCTGTCCCGACAGAGTGTAGAGAGTTAGGTAAGTAGCTTCCCTGGCTCTATCGAGAATTTCTTTGTTGCCTTTTTAACATTCTTCGCTTTTGTTGCCAGTTCCTCGTCATCACGAGCTCACGGCTGCAGCATTAGATTTGTACAACTCGGACATTCAGCTGACATAATCAGATTGATGGGGTCCTAACCTAGTAACGGAGCAAATTTTGGTGGACTTTAGTTTGACACCATTTCATCAATCTCTAGGTGACCGTCGAGTACCTATTCGAGTATTTACTCCTAAATCGATATTTCTTAATTTCACTGCTTCTTTTATAGAGATGTCGAGACGCATTACTTCTTTGTTCGAGAGAGAATGACGACGCAATATCCAAAGCTTCGGTGCTGGGTCGAGCTGAGCTTTAGACGTTGATGTGACTGATCTGACGGAGGATGATCCTCTATCTCGACAATTCTAAACTCGTTCTTCCTCTAGTTGTTCCTCGTCGTTCCATTGGTCTCCAAGGAACATCTACTCCCTCTTCTTCTTATGGTCACGAAGGTCTTCTTCTCACGCCTCTGCCTTTCCCTTTTTCGAACCGTACATAGCTAAAACTGACGAGCTGGTTTACCTAAAAAGAGAATTCGGCCTCTGGCAATGACTCGGTGAGTTGTTTGTCAGGTCGGGTTTGGGGTACTCTGACCCCAGCAGAGTATTGATAAACGTGTTAGGGTTGACTTTTTACTGCAGAAACATGTGTCGATAGGCCTGTTTGACCACGATTTTGAGACATTTTTCATCATTATTTTACAAAAAAAATTACATATTCTTAAAGTAAAACATGCATATAACATTTCTGCATAAAAGTCAAAGTATGGTACTTTAGGAAAATTATGAGAAAAATGCAGTCAAAGTTGGAAGAAAATAACAGTTTGCTGTTTTTGAAGGAATTGCGCCTGACGCAATTTTGAAGACCAAATTGTGAAAAACATGTGTTTTGATTAAATAGGGGCAAGGAGGACATTTCCCATGTGTTTGAATCAATGTCTAATCGTGAGTCTAAGTCAAATTGAAGTTGTTAAGTGTATCTCAATTAATTTCCACCTAAAAAGGTGGGAAGTTCTGTTGGATCGGTATGACAACCCTAGACGGGGGTGAATAGAGTTGAATGAAACTTTATAAATTTTTTAATACAGTGGACCCAATTTAAACAAATATGTAAACGTTTTATGAACAAATGATTTTAACACAAAATTAAACAACAAATTAAAATACAAACACCCTAATTAATTTCACCACCCAAATAATTCAAATATAAATATTGACCATAAATGTGAATAACAAATTCGAACAATTAATTTCATGCAATTTGTAATAAAGAAAATTAATTGCAAAAATTAAATAGAGTAGGGTTAGAGAAAATGACACCAGAAATTTATAGTGGTTCGGCAACAATCGAACAATTGGCCTACTCCACTTCCCAAGCTCCTCTTAGTGTTCAATTGAAGAACTTGACTCTTTCCACGGCTTAGAGTCCAACCGGTACAATGTTCTTTTTTCGGGAGCAAGAACAAACACGATCTTTTCCACGGTTCAAGATCAAACCATTACAAATACTCTTTTTCGGGCTCAAGAGCAACCCTTACAAAGATTTGGAATTTTGAAGAAAAATCTCACAAACTCTCTAAAATGAGTGGATATACAAATTTACCTCACAAATTTGTAAGAAAAATTCTTACAAATAAAAGCCCTAAAATGGCTAAGAGAAAATAAAATTGAAAGCTCAAGGATCTCTCAAATTAAAAATTTCTCTCACTAAAAATTATAAGAACATTTAAATTTTAGAGAGAAAAACATCAAGAGATTGGAGAGAAAATTGATGAGGAAAGTTGTTCTTAAAATTTGAGAGAATAAAGGAGTTTAAATAGAAGAGAAAAAGTTTTGAAATTGATTAGAAACCAAAATCAATTTGGGTCATTGGATTTCAAATGGTTAAAGGATAAAAGGTTGAGATTTAATTGAAATATAAAATATAATAATAAAATATCAATTTGTTTTTTTTTTATCTCTCCAACGGTAACTCCATTCTTTTTTTGTTTTAACTTTACTTAACAGTAAGATTTTTTTTTTATTTTTAATTTTCCTTTTAATTTTTCATTTCTTTTCTCTCTCTTCTTCTATTTCTTTTCTTTTTTTTCTCATTTCTTTTTAAACTAAAAATTTTAGTTGCCACATGTCCTCTTCTATTTGTCTAGGATTTAGCCACCACGTAATCGTCACATGTATTTTTCCTTCCAACTTCTTTCAATGTAACTTCTCCGTTTGAGCTCTGATTTGGATAATTCAAAATCCATTGGAATTGGCATATCAAACTCTACGTTGTGCACATTTCAAAACACTAAAATTGTCAAATAACAAAATTAAGTTTGTTATCATCAAAACATTAATTATATAATTAATTAATTTGAGATTAAGGGCAAAAAAGTCAACAATCTCCCCCTTTTTTATGATGACAAACTCCTAACGAAAAATGCATAGACAATAAAGAATAACAACATTAAGTCCAACATATATCACCAAAATGTTCATAAATGAAATTCATTCAAAAATTAATTTCTCACAAATTCATTCATATTTCTTATTACCTCTCCCCCTTTTAGAATCAATCAAAAAGGAATAGTAAGACAAAATAAATAAGAAACATGAAAGCTCATTTTTTTAAGCAATTTAACACTTCCCCATAATAAGGGACAAAAAGACATTTAGCATAAGTTTTTATAAAAACTCTCCCTAACAAGATGCCTTCTAAATAAAAATTAACAAAAATATCAAGAGGCATCAATTATAAGCAATTTTAAAATAAATTTTAGTTCGAAAAGAATTGCTCCCCCTAAATAGATAAACAATATGCATAAGAGGAGTATAAATTCGAACATACCTCAATAAGCTTTAAGATCAACACATATACCTTTTTCATCTTTGTCAAGCTTAAGTGGAGCTATTCATAAGAGTTTTTGCAATTTAGCTTTATTCAACTTAAACAAATTGAGTTAGTTCTCCCAACATACTCAATTTCAAATTCACTGTACATACTCTAAAAAAATCAAATAAATAATAAAAAAGCAATATGTAGAAACAATTTCATCAAATTCACAAATGAAAAATTATAACTCCCCCTAAAGATATGCATTCTCCTCTTAAAATGAATATCAATAAATATCAAGGAGATAAAGGAATACAAGCAAAAATTATCCCAACAACTTGCACAAGATAGATATATTAAAAATAAATCATGATATATCAATCTATCTTAAACAAATTTTCAAAATAATCCACAAAATTTTCATTCAATAGAATATGACATAAGACAAGAAAATTTTCAAGAGAGCAATTTTAATTCTCATGATTATGCAGACAAAAAAAATATTCAAACCAAATGATAATCTAAGCAAATTAATCTCAAGGAATGAACTTATCAAATCCATGCAAGATATAAAACACCATCACGATACCAAAATATTAAATGTTAGAGAATAAATATCAATTGATAAAGAAAAACCAAAATCGATATCAATTTTTCAAAATAACAATATCACCATTTATGCCACCAAAAGAAATTTAAAACAGATAGGCAAATAACATCACAAAAATATTAATTAAACAAACATTGATACCAATTGTACTTCTTCATAGGTCTAATTTGACTTGTCTCTACAAAAGAGTTAAATCAAATATAGACAAAGAAAATCACAAGAATCAATCAAACACTTTTGAGCAACAAGCTAACAAAAGTTTTAGAAAAACATATTTCATAAATACTCCCTCTATGAAAATGCATTCAACAACCCTTTTTAAACAAAATTTCAAAACAAACAATTTTCAACCATGAACAAAATGTTGAAATTGATTTTCATAGAGAGCTCATAGATTATGACCAAAAAATATTTAAATAATTTGTTGCAAGAGAATAAACAAATAATATACTCACATTATTTTTAATAGACTAAGTACATATTTCATGCCAAAAAAAAAACAGCTAAACACTTTAATTAAATTCATCTAAGAAACAAAACAATACACATTTCTTCTCAAGAGAAATAAACAATATATCTCAACTATCAAGAACAATATTTCTCAAATCTCAATATCCACGATATCATGCTAAAATAGATATTCAATAATTTCTCAAGGATATATAATCAAATATTTTAAATAGTGGGTAATAAATATTATGGATAATCTCAACAAAATCTACTACATGCTTTCAAGAGCATTAATTCACTAATTCATAAATAATCAAGTAAAAAGATTAATACCAAAAATATTTGCAATTTACTCAAGAGCATTAATTCACTAATCCCATAAATAATCAATCAATAGACATAAGTGTCAAACATATTCTCAATTTACTCAAAGGCATTTGATTCAAATAAACAATAAAATTCAAGAAACTAATCTCAACTTCTCTAACCCATCAAAGATATATAATTCCATAAATTATATCAAAAGCATAATAATCTCAATAACAACAAGAATAAAGATACCAAATACGTCATTTTCCTTGGTTGTCTTTCAAGCAAGCCATAATATTGCTCCTTTAAATTTTAATTTCAATTTGAAGTCCAAAGCAACCATTTGCTTCTTGAAAACATACCTACAAAAAGAAAGTTCAACCAAAAGATTTTGGTACTCATTTCTTGGGTCCTTCATTGTTAGAAAGCATAGATTTTGGAACCCATTTCAAATTAGTTCCAACATTATTTGTATTTAATTTTGGAAAATAACATGTATGAAATTTATGGCCAATTTTGCCAAAAGAATAACAAACAACAACATTATGCAAGAATTCCTTTTTAACAAAATGATTTGGCACAATAGTTTTCTTATAGAAATTCTTCCTTGGAGCCTTTTTCAATTTAAAACAATTAGGCCTATTATGACCTTTAACTCCACAAAAATGACAAGTAGGTACAAATTGAACATTATGCATACAATTTGATTTTCCATGAACATGCTTAGTCACAAATTTAGCACTAGAAAAATAATTAGTTATAGCATGAGCATGTTTAGGCACAAAATTCAATTTTGCATGCATATTTCTACCATTTCCATGTTTAGGCATAAATTTAACATTTGCACTGACATTTAAAGTATTGGATTTAGACAAGTAACAAGAATAAGCTTTATGTCCATACTTGCCACATGAGGAATAATTAACATTATGCAAAAATTTATTTCTTTCAACAAATTTATGCACCATACTTTTCTTTAGAAAATTTTCTTTTGGAGTATTGTGAGACTTTGCTATTTGAGAAAAATTTCTTCTAGAAGAAGTAGTTTGTGTATATTTCAATTTAAAGCACTTAGGTCTAATATAACCTTCAATACCAAAATGATGACATATAGGTACAAAACTAGATTTAGCATTCTTAGACACAACCTTAGGCATATTAAGTTTAGGCCCAATAGGAGATATTTTAACAAAAATAGGTTTAGAACTTGAAGGAGTAGATCACTCATCAATATAGCCTAAACCTCTCTTATCACCATAAGATTTGCATACTTCAATTATTTTGTCTAATCTTTGAGTGCACATTGTCAACTTCTTAATAGGCTCTTGCAATTTCAAGCTCTTTAATCGCAAATAATTCTTTTTCCTTAAGTACATGCAAAAGATCATTTTTCTCACAAACATCAAGCTCAAGAAATTTAATTTTGTCAACAAATGAAATTTTCTCTTTCTCTAAAGATGTATTGCTAGTTTCTGACATAACAATTTCACTTTTCAAGCTAGCAATCTTATCCTTTAATTCCAAAGAAAAAGATCCAATTTTCTCATTCTTATTTCTGAAATCATTCAAATCAATTTTTAATTCGCATGCTAATGATTTGAGATCCTCATTTTCTTTTTAAACAAATTTAATCCGATCGTTCAAAACATGTTCTTCATCACAACCATCATCATGCAATACATAATCATTTGTAGCTCTATTTTTCAAATAAGTATTTTCATCTATCAAAGATTTATTTTCAATGGACAATGTTTCGTACCTCTTTGATAGTCTAACATATTTAAAGCTAACTTTTTCAAGGTCATTTTTTCATATTCTCAAATGCATCAAATAATTCATCATAAGTTGAGGGCTTATGAATTACCTCATCCTTATCACTTTTGATATCGCTCCCATTATTTGAATGAGTCATCAAGCACAAGGAGGATCCATCACATTTTTCTTTTCCCACTTCATCGAATTTTTCTTGATTTTGAGAATTATAATTCTCCTTCACATCAAATAAATCATTAATAGTATAATGAGAATTTTCAACACTATACATATTATCAAGAAAATTCCAAATATCATATGCATATGTAAAATGTGAAATTTTATCACATATATTTTTTATCTAAAGCACAACATATGATATTTATAGCTTGAGAATTAAAAGAAAGCATTTCATCACTTAATTTTACTTTTGATAAATCATTCTCACAAACATACAAAATATCAAAATTAATAGATAAAAAAAAAGATTTCATTCTATGTCTCCAAACATCATATTTTCTACCATCAGAGAATGGAGGTCTATCAATGCAATGACTTTCAAAAAAATCTAAAGTTGTCATAACTAGCTCTAGCAATTAAGCTTTTCAAATAATTTTTCAAAAATTAACACGATGCTTAGTATTCGAGAAATTTTGAAAAATAATTTTTGTAGAAGAGCGAAATCGAGCTCTGATACCACTTGTTGGATCGGTATGACAACTTTAGACGGGGGTGAATAGGGTTCAATGAAACTTTATAAACTTTTTAAAACGGTGGGCCCAATTTAAACAAATAAGTAAACGTTTTATGAACAAATGATTTTAACACAAAATTAAACAACAAGTTAAAATACAAACACCCTAATTAATTTCACCACCCAAATAATTCAAATTATAAATATTGACCATAAACATGAATAACAAATTCGAACAATTAATTTCATGCAATTTGTAATAAAGAAAATTAATTGCAAAAATTAAATAAAGTAGGGTTATAGAAAATGACACCGGAAATTTATAGTGGTTTGGCAACAGTCGGCCTACTCCACTTCCCAAGCTCCTCTTGGGTGTTCAATTGAAGAACTTGACTTTTTCCATGACTTAGAGTCCAATCGGTACAATGTTTTTTTTCTGGGAGCAAGAACAAACCCGATCTTTTCCATGGTTCAAGATCAAACGGTTACAAATGCTCTTTTTCGGGCTGAAGAGAAACCCTTACAAAGATTTGGAATTTTGAAGAATAATCTCACAAACTCTCTAAAAAGAGTGGATATACAAATTTACCTCACAAATTTTTAAGAAAAGTTCTTACAAATAAAAGCCCTAAAATGGCTAAGAGAAAATAAAATTGAAAGCTCAAGGATCTCGCAAATTAAAAACTTTTCTCACTAAAAATTATAAGAACATTGAAATTTTAGAGAGAAAAACATGAAGATATTGGAGAGAAAATTGAGGAGGAAAGTTGTTCTTAAAATTTGAGAGAATGAGGGAGTTTAAATAGAAGAGAAAAAAAAATTGGATTTCAAATGGTTAAAGATGAAAGGTTGAGATTTAATTGAAATATAAAATATAATAATAAAATATCAATTTTTTTTATCTCTCCAACGGCTCTTTTCAACGGTAACTCCACCTTTTTTTTTAACTTTACTTAATGGTAAGATTTTTATTTTTATTTTTAATTTTCCTTTTTATTTTTCATTTATTTTCTGTCTCATCTTCTATTTCTTCTTTTTCTTTCTCATTTATTTTTGAACTAAAAATTTTAGTGGCCACATGTCCTCTTCTATTTGTCTACGTAGGATTTATCCACCACGTCATTGCCTTATGTATTTTTCCTTCCAACATTTTTCGATGCAACTTCTCCGTTTGAGCTCTGATTTGGGTAATTCAAAATCCATTGGAATTTGCATATCGAGCTCTACGTTGTGGACATTTCAAAACACTAAAATTGTCAACAAAATTAAGTTTGTTATCATCAAAACAATAATTAATTAATTAATTAAAATTAATTAACTTGAGATTAAGGGCCAAAAAGCCAACAAGTTCAATAACTCCAAGGGCCTATATAAGAAAGTTATCCCTCCACATGAAAATCATTCTTCCAAGCTCTTTTACAGCTTCATATACTTTCTTCTTCATTGTCGAGCTCATTCTTAGACTTTAGATTCAAGTTTTAGTTGTTATTTCTTTGTATTTTCACACTTTGCTTCCCGTATTGGTTTTAATTCAAGTTCTATCTTTTGTTTTGCATTTATTTTGTTCTTTTTACGTTCTTTAGCGAGTTTACACTCCCTTCACACTCGAGAAAGAAGAAACTCAAGCTAGAACCCTTTGTAAGACTCGTTTATTCCTTTTAATTCAATGAAAAATACTTCTTTTACGTTTTCGTGCATTTTCTTTCCTTTAAGAATGTTCTAAATTAGTTATCAACTACTTTGTGGAATGTCGTAGTCAAAATGATTTGATTTTCAACACGCTCTGGATTTTGCCCAAAATTGTGCCTTCCATTTTTTTGGGTTGGTTTCTAAAAACTTCTCTTTACGTCTTTTTTCCATTTGGCCAGTGGGAACTTCATTTATACACTAAAGCCCATCCCGGAGAAGAGAGAGTTAGCTAAAATAATAAGAAACCAATATGGGATGTGACTTAGACATAAATGTATAAAATATGGTCCTAGACATAGGCCCTCTGACCCATAAAACAAATGAGTTGGTAAATATTCCCTAGGATTGTAATCACACATAGACATATGATTGTAGGTTACCCTAGCCTCTATAGCAACCAAAAGCGGTAGTGAAAGAGTAGAACTTAGTTCCCAAGAAAAGCTAGGATTAAGCCTGGTGCATTTTCCAACAAAGTGTGTTTTCCATGTTTTGCATCCAAACTAAGGTAGGAAACAAAGAGGTTGAGTTTTGTTAAATTGCTTGATAGTTAAAACTCCAAACAACAACATTTCATCACATTTTTCTTCCTAAATCACAACTGCATATTTGAACCATTTCACCGCATTACTTGATTTTGAAAATCAACAAGTCCATGAGGATTCGATGTTGGATTACTTCCGAGTGTTACTTGCGACCGTGTGCACTTGCACGAGTCTCTAATCTTTTTAAAGGTAGAGAAAGTACCAACAAGTTTTTGGCACCATTGTTGGGGACTTAAGTTTTCAAATTCATATTCTTTTCAAGTAAATTGTTTCATGTGTAATTGTTGCATACCTCTGTCATTGGACTTAGTTATTATATCTAACCTATAAGGAAGTTGTGTATGAGCATAGGATCTGGTTGGTTGACCTTTGATCCAGAGATTGAAAGAACCCTTAAAAGGATAAGGCGTGACCAGAGGTTAATAAAGAAAGAGAAAATAAAAAAGAGAGAGAAATTGAAGAAGAGACCATCGAGATGGATAGAAATCCACAAGATCCTCCACCTCCACAAAATCCACCAATTAAAGGAGATATGGCAGGTGAAGGGTAGCAAACCGAGCAGGAAAAGTACCTGTTTGGGGGTAAACTTACCCAGGACACGTGGAGGACCATTATTCGTGTTGGAAGAAATTAGATAAAAATGATTGCTTATGTCCACCTCGGCCCCGCCGAGGTGAACTGAGTTTGCCCCTTAAAAGATGAAGTATGGGCACCAAAGTTCGACCTGACTGTGGTCCGACCTGCTCGAAACCCGACAGGTCCGATATGAGAAAAGACATGTAACTGCCGGTCGTGCATGCTGTCGGGCCCATTACCTATAAATAGAGGAGTACATTTCGCGCTCAGGTAGGGAATCTGACCTCGAACTAAATAAGGAGTCCGATCTATACTAACTTGAGCGTCGGAGTGTTCACCTGGTGCAATTTTTTCTTCTTTTTATACGGCCTCCAAATCTGCTTTGGTGCAATTTTGCCATCATTTGAGCGTTTTGAGTTGTTGCAGCGAACAATAGCTTATTTGAAAGCCTTGCAACCTTCCATTATTTAACATCCAGAAGTAGAGATGAAACTCCTACCCTCTCATTTAAAATATGTTTATTTGTATTTAAATGATACTTTGTTGGTTATCATTTCTTCGTATTTGTCTAATGAACATGAATCTTTGCTTTTGAGGTTTTAGCTAAGTACAAGAGGGCTATTGGATGGACCATAGCAGACATAAGAGGAATTAGCCCTACTTTTTGCATGCATAAAATTATCCTAGAAGAAGGAGCCACCAATTCTATCGAGAGCCAAAGGAGGCTTAACCCCAAAATGAAAGAGGTGGTCAAGAAGGAGACCATAAAATGTTTTGTAACGCCCCGTGTTACTCAGGTTAGCTTGCCCCGAGTTCCGGAAAATTTTATAACAAAATGGATTTTTATTTATTGTTTCATTGATTTATTTCATTGTTATTTTTAATTGATTCATCAGTGATCTTATTTAATTTAAGTGTGACATCTCGACTAGTGTGTATTGTTACAGTTTTAGTGGTGAGTTAGTAGCGTGTAGTTATTTATCAAGTTACATTTAGTTCGAAATACCATTATGCGACACTTGTTTGGATCATTGGGCCAATTACGAAACTCTATTGTTGGTTTGTTTTAACAAGGAAGGATTGGGTAAGTGGGCCTTAAACATAAGGAAAAGAACCCAAGCCCAAAGGAGTAAAAGTTTGAAACAAGAAAAGGGAACCCTAGCCACTTGTTCTCCTTTTCCCCTTTTCCTCTTTTGTTGAAGCCGTCGGCCACCCCCCTCCACACGGACCCTCCCTCTCCGACGCAGCAGCACCGACGGCAGCCATCTCCGGCGGACACAGCGGCAGCAGCGGCGGCGGCAGCAGGTGCAGCGTCGAACAGCAGCAGCGCGTGACGGGCGGCGGCGTCGTGCGGCGGGCAGCGGCGGTGTGCGAAGATCAGCGGCGGCGCGTGACGTTCGGGTAGCTACAGGCGGCATCGATACACGCGGGGCTGTGTTCGCGGCGTTCTTTCTCCGATTCAACAAGCCTAACGACCTCGAACAACTTAGATCCGTGAAACCCGGTAACTTTTCTTTGACCCACCTTTGTTCGAAGTTAGATTTGAAGTACCCACACCCAAATGAAATCGATTTAGCATACCCACACCTAAGCGGGGTTGTTTTGTAGCAAGGGACATTGAAACGAAGCCGTTGGAGATCGTATTGGACGTTTTTCGCTGCTGCAAAAACGTGGACAGCAGCGTATTGGTGGTATTCGGCGATTATCTACATCCGTTGAAACCCGATTTACGCTACCCACGTCTTGGCAAGCTAGATCTAATTTACCCACACCTATACGAAGTCGTTTTGCGGTAACGAGCCCCTTTGAACCCTCTTAAAGATGTTTTTTTAGGCTGAATAGTACATTTAAATTGCTGAATTTTTCTGTTTTTATGCTTAGGTGTGAGGCCGACGCAACTTAAATACGTGGTTGGGTAAGTAGCACTAGGGGGCGAGTGCGTGCGTTATTTAGCGTTAACGGAATGTTCTTGATGCTGTTTTTTTGAGTTTTTCTTGCTAAAATATTTTAAATAAGCATGTAAGGATTGTTGGTTTGAATTGTGAATTTTAGCGATCTTGTTGCCGTATTTCTATCAATGAACACTTTTAAGGAAACATGCTTCCCATTCTTGTTGTTGTAGGTGATTAGTAGATTCTGAACTGTTGTAGTTAGAAGTAATAGGCTCATGACGTTGTGCTAATGGGATGTAGATGAAATGCTAGCTTGGTTATATCGATAATTTAATTCATATTGTATGGTTGTGAGCTGTTGGATGAATTTTGTTTATTACGTGGAAAAGCATGTTTGAAAACGGTGCAGTGATTTAGAATGTGGGGGGTTTACTTGTAGGTGGTCACGGAAGGGTTAATGGAGTGGTGGAGGGTGAAGGGTAAAGGGACGGGTTGATGAACCGTTAACCCTGGGTGTTCTGACCTAGAAAATGCCTATAAATCGCTTGAAGGTTCAAAGCCTTGAGTAGTGGCATTGGGGATAAATGACAAGGCCAGACGTCAAATTTCTGTAAACGTGTATTGGGGTCTTGGGGATAAATGTCAATGACCAATACGCTGGGAAGTCATCGGTACCTTGAGAATAAACGGCAAGGACCGGTGCACAGTTCAGGCATTGGGAATAAATGGCAAGGTCGAACGTCAAGTTTCTGGAGAGGAGTATTGAGGCCTTGGGGATAAATGTCAAGGGTCAATACGACTCGAGGAGTTAGGCTTGAGGGATTAAAGAAGAGTGGAGTTTGCGAAGTAGTGGTGTTTGGCCTTGGGAATAAATGGCAAGGTCGGACATCAAGTACTGGAGAAGGAGGAGGTACGGTGACTTGGGAATAAATGTCAAGCTATTTGTTCGCTATCTCTCTCTGCTTATTTGTTTGCCTTGCTCTTGTTTTGTTCTAAATGTCAAGTTAATTGTTCGCTATCTTTCTCTGCTTATTTCTTTGCCTTGCTCTTGTTTTGTTATAAATGTCAAGTTAATTGTTCGCTATCTCTCATAGCTTATTTGATCGCCTCGCTATTTTTTTGATCTTTATGTTGTGACTGTGAGCATAATTTATTTTGTGCTAGTTAGGATGTGCTACTTACGGAGTACCTTATGTACTCACCCCCCTTTCTTTTTTTTGTACCTTTATATGTTTCAGGTGTGAACGGGGTCGACCGCGGTGATGATGTAGAGAGGGCTTGACCGAGGAAGGATCACTAGCTTAGTTAGTGAGGATAGGGGGACGGGTAGTTGGGTACGAATAGCCTTGAGATATATGTTATTGCTGGGTGTGAACCGCGGAGGAGATTTTGCATTCTTTAGAACTACTTTAATTGTTATGGATGTTGTTGGTAAACGCGTCGTTGTTGTCATTGGAGTTTAGGTGCACGGTTGTTTTTACTTATTTAATAATTTTTGCCTCTGAGGTGATTTTGAGATGTTGTTGTTTTCTTTTAAATTGCCCACGGAGGGCGAAGTTCTGACAGTTTGTGATATTTATATTTCTGTTAGAATGTATGAAAGTCGAAGCTTTATTTCATCTAAGTTATTTTCCAGGAGGTTGCTTATCTCGTGTTTAGAGTTAAGGTTAGCCAGAAGAATTATTTTAGCGTTGCCTAGGATGTTTATATGAATTCTTGGGGCGTTACACTATCTCTCTCTGCTTATTTGTTTGCCTTGCTCTTGTTTTGTTCTAAATGTCAAGTTAATTGTTCGCTATCTCTCTCTGCTTATTTGTTTGCCTTGCTCTTGTTTTGTTCTAAATGTCAAGTTAATTGTTCGCTATCTCTCACTGCTTATCTGATCGCCTCGCTATTGTTTTGATCTTTATGTTGTGACTGTGAGCATAATTTATTTTGTGTTAGTTAGGATGTGCTACTTACGGAGTACCTTATGTACTCACCCCTCTTTCTTTTTTTTTGTTCCTTTATATGTTTCAGGTGTGAACGGGGTCGACCGCGGTGATGATGTAGAGAGGGCTTGACCGAGGAAGGATCACTAGCTTAGTTAGTGAGGATAGGGGGAAGGGTAATTGGGTACGAATAGCCTTGAGATATATGTTATTGCTGGGTGTGAACCGCGGAGGAAATTTTGCATTCTTTAGAACTACTTTAATTGTTATGGATGTTGTTGGTAAACGCGTCGTTGTTGTCATTGGAGTTTAGGTGCACGGTTGTTTTTACTTATTTAATAATTTTTGCCACTGAGGTGATTTTGAGATGTTGTTTTCTTTTAAATTGCCCACGGAGGGCGGAGTTCTGACAGTTTGTGATATTTATATTTCTGTTAGAATGTATGAAAGTCGAAGCTTTATTTCATCTAAATTATTTTCCAGGAGGTTGCTTATCTCGTGTTTAGAGTTAAGGTTAGCCAGAAGAATTATTTTAGCGTTGCCTAGGATGTTTATATGAATTCTTGGGGCGTTATATGTTTAGACGCTGGGGTGATTTACCCCATTTCAGATAGTAGCTGGGTTACCCCGATTTAATGCGTTCCCAAGAAGGGTGGTATGACGGTAATAACCAACGATGACAACGAGTTGATCCTGACGAGGACGGTGAGTGGTTGGAGAGTCTGTAGGGACTACCATCGCCTAAACAAGGTAACTTGAGAAGACCATTTTCCATTACCCTTTATTGACCAATGCTTGATTGTCTTGCACGGAAAGGAGTGATATTGCTGCCTAGACGGGTATTCTAGTTACAACCAGATTACAATAGCTTCGGAGAACAAAGAAAATACTACTTTCATGTGTCCCTACGGGACATTTGCATTCCGAAGGATGCCGTTCGATCTTTGTAATGCTCCCGCCACCTTTCAAAGATGTAAGACCATTATTTTTTCTGACATGGTAGAAAGCGTGGTAGAAATATTTATGGATGATTTTTCTGTGTTTGGTGAGTCGTTTGAAGTTTGTTTAGAGAATTTAGATAATGTTTTAAGGTGTGAAGATGCTACCTTATTCTTAATTGAGAGAAGTGTCATTTTATGGTACATGAAGGTATAGTCTTAGGTCACAAAATTTCAGGAAAAGGATTTGAGGTTGATAGGGCCAAGATAGATTTGATTGTCAAACTACCCCCTCCCAGTACTGTAAAAGGTGTTAGAAGTTTCTTAGGACACGTGGGTTTCTACCGTCGTTTTATAAAAGATTTTACGAAAATTTCTAATCCTTTATGTCAGTTGTTGGAGTGGATCGACCCTTTGTTTTTTATGAAGATTGTTTGAAAGCTTTTGAGACACATAAAGATGCACTTAGCTCAACACCTATCATAATTGAACTAGATTGGAACTTGCCATTTAAACTAATGTGTGATACAAGTGATTTCGTTGTAGGTGCGATGTTGGATCAACAAAAAGGTAAAGTTCTTCATCCTGTTTATTATGCAAGTAAAACCTTGAATACTAGTCAGTTAAACTATATTGTGACTGAGAAGGATCTTTTAGCTGTTGTTTTCGCATTTGATAAATTTCATTCATATTTTATTGGGTCTAAAGTGATAGTTTTTACGGATCACTCTGCATTAAAATACTTATTTGCTAAAAAATAAGCTAAGCATAGGTTAATTATATGGATATTATTGCTACAAGAGTTTGACTTAGATATAAGAGATAGAAAAGGAACAGAAAATCAAGACAAAAACTGCATATGACTATTTTTTTAATAAGACTTGTTTTATTGCTCGCATTTTTTATGACTCTTTTTTCGAAACGTAGAAAGCATGTTCTTTCAAAAACAAAAGACAAAAACTGCCCCCCACACTTAAGGGAAACATTGTCCTCACTGGGGAAAGAAATTTTGAGAGATGAACAATTCTAGCACAAAAAGAGCAAGAACTTCCAAAGCAATGAAAAAGTTTAAGTTTTAAAACAAAAAGAAGCATAACACATGTTTATAACCGAAACAAACCGTGGAAAATGACTTTTTGCTTGAACATAAAACCAGGAAATCTCACCTATTCATGCCCTTAAGTATTCTCATCGACATGATACAAAAACAAAGAACAAAGGAAAGTGTTGCATTAAAAAGACGAGCATGCTGAGAGTTTTAGAAAAGATGCTATGCAAGAAGCAAAGGACAAACTTGTAGCTAGAACAAGGAAGCATGCAAAGTTTGAACATAAAGCGATATTTAGAAACACAACCAATATTTCTTACTAACAGC
Organism: Momordica charantia; assembly: GCF_013281855.1. Classification (NCBI taxonomy): domain Eukaryota; kingdom Viridiplantae; phylum Streptophyta; class Magnoliopsida; order Cucurbitales; family Cucurbitaceae; genus Momordica; species Momordica charantia. The sequence goes on along the minus strand of NW_028275167.1, from coordinate 16,447,055 downwards.
ACATCCCAAAAAAACTATCCTAAAACTAAAACGAAGTATCGAAGATTCAACAACATCAAGTATCGAAGTAGAGAGAGAGAGATACTCCCCTAATCATCGTCATTTGAAGAATCATCGGTGGTAGAAGTTGTGGTAGGTCGTGAAGACGGAGGCAAATCAACCTTGAGCTCGTCGGGGAGAAAAGGCGCACTATCCCCATAAAGTTCCTTGAGAAACTCACACGTCGCAGGTTAAGTAGCCAAGAGAAGGCCTTTAACGACCCAGACTTTTCCGCACACCTCTAGGTCACATTTACTACCCAACTAATTAAATTAACTTTCTAATGCAAACAAACATATAAAATGAAGTTTCAATCCTCATCAATTTATCGATAATTCAATCTCAAAGAATAACAATCAACAACATTCGTAATCCATTCCACGAGGCAAGTTTATTATTCAATCTATATGAATCTAAATAAATGGAATAAAACTCAAATGGGCTTCTATCCCGAAAGGGAACTAACAACATGGAAAGAAGAAAAATCTTTCAATTATTCAAATACGAATAAATCGTTTATTGGCCATAACATAAGGCCTTAACCAATGACTTAAACTAAACCGGAGTAACTAAGCAGCCTATGGTCTTTGTTCGTCATGTCTCCTCCGTCCCATCGCCATGGTCACCCACGAGTCCTTCACCTGAAAACAATCATTGTAGAGGGGGGTGAGTATATAAAATATACTCCGTAAGTAGCCCTCACCGACACACACACACGTCATGTTCAACTATATCAAGAAACATTCGTGATCATGCTTTTCATTACATTATGCATTTAAACATATACACATTTCATAACATATTAGTAAGAACCACTACCAGATAACATGTTAACACCCAACCTCCCGTCTCCATGACGTTACTAGAACTTCTATGCTTTTCACAGTTATCCTACCCTTCCTCAACTATCTCCTTCGAGTAGAGTCGGCCCCTGACCATTTATACCCAGAGCCCCGACCCTGCAGCATCGGCCCTCGACCGTTTATACCCGAGGCCCCGATGACTCCACCATCTATTGGCCCTTGACCATTTATACCCAAGGCCCCAATAGTCTTTCCTCCAAAGGACTTCTCGTATCGACCCTCGACCATTTGTACCCGAGGCCTCGATACTCCGTTAGTGACGTATCAACCCCCGACCATTTATACCCGAGGCCCTGACACTCACTCCTTCACTCCACTAGCGGCGTATCAGCCCCCAACCATTTATACCCGAGGCCCTGACACCCACCCCTTTCATTCCTTCCAAAAGTTCCATCTTTCACCAGAGTCTTACTAGATATTTTCCTTCACCACTAACCCTGCATCTTTCGACTCACAAGTACAGTTCTGCATGCTTTCACAACATAATCATCATTCTCATAGCTAAACAATAAACCAAACATGCTTTCACAACATATCAATTCTTAACAACCGCGCCACCGTGAGTTTAGTCATAACAAAGCATAGTCAACAAATTGCAAACGATTGGAGCCCAACACAATTCATCCAAACACTTAATATCCAACGTCCATATCCAATAAGCATTGCCAAATATAATAAACAATTCATGAGACACGCCAAGCACTTCATACAGGTTCAGGCAACAAACATTCCCAAAATAAATCCACTTTAACGAACATTCCCTATAACATACATCATTCTACAACAGATCTCAGCAGCTCAACAATACAAATTCCCACTATTATCACCGACGGACATTCAACACTACCCAGGCATACAAACCAACATAAACAAGAGTTACACTGTGACTGGGATGTTTATGCTGAACGCACGCGCTAAGCGTGGTAACAATTATATAGATGCAAGCGCACACCTGTCAGAGTAATATAAAATGGATGGAGTATCCAAGTATCGATCCTCAAGGACTTCTAAACAATTTCCAAACTCTGAAGTTTTAAAGAATAGTGAATGTTGAAATGAGTGATTCTTGTAAATGGGAAGTGGTCACAAATAATGGTTTTGGATTTGGGATTTGGACTTATAATAAAAAAACCTAGCCCGAACTACTTCAAGTTAGCCAACAAAGAATCAAGGACATGCTAAGGATAATATGCATTTTACTTTAGAAACCAACGACTACGCTTCTCACTTTACTTATGTCTAAGCAAGTTCAAAGTCCTAAGAAATTCCCTAATATGTCTATTATGAGATATATCTTAGTTTAGGATGGAAATAGTCGCAACCTCGGGTTAAGGTCCTATGTCTAGGCTACTTAAGCGGAACCCTTATGTCTAAGGCGCTCCTCTCCTTGGTTTAACCACTCAACAATGCAAATAAGCAACCTTTTCAGTATTGACTTGTTAAGACTTACAGTGGCCTTCTCTAAATCCTAACTTTTTGGGAAAACATGTTGAGCAATGAATGGAAAGCAAAAACACTACCTCTTAGCAACCCTTTTTAGACATAAAAGGCTAACTATCCATAACCGGGCTAGAGACGGGAATTTAGAAAGACATATTGAAGAAAATACAGTAAGTAAAACGGTTGAATGTGGAATGCATGTGTGAAAAACAAAAGTTAACTAACGGAGAGTTTTTATCGGGATTGAGAGCTTCGCCCTTCTCTTTCAAGCAAGGGGGAGTGTCACGTGCTCTTTCCTCCAAAAACACAACTCTCTTAACTAAAAATAAAGTAAAGGCAAAGGGAAGATAAGCAAAGTGCTAGATTTTTATATATTTGAATAAGTAGAAAATGACTAAGTACAAATGGAAACAAAACAAGCTCAATAAAGGAATGTAAAGTGCTCGGGATTTAAAAACCAAAAGTAACTAATGAAAGCAACTCAAAAGTACTTAGAAAGCAACAAAGAAACACTAAAAATGATCAAGAGAAGGAAGCAAGGCTTGATGAATTTGGTGGAGAAGTTGCTGGAATTTATAGCTGTGCAGAATTGGTTAGGTAGGTCCTAAAACGATGGTGAATCACCCATTTCCAACTCTTTTGACTGACCGAATCGTGCTCAAACTGATAGTGGAACACTTCTTCTACACGTATGCATCGGTTGGAACCACCAAAACGCATTGGAAGACGCGTTTCATTAAGGGCAAAGTTGGAAGAAAACCTGTTTTTCTGCAGGCTTCCCAGGCGCCTGGCGCCTCCCATGTAACTTTTTCGTCTTTTTGCTTCTTTTGATTAATTTGCACTCCCAAATGGTCCTAAAATGTCATAAATACAATATAAGCCATCCACAAACCATAGTATATGAATTTTGCATGAATTGGAACTCAAACGATCGAGAAAAATCCGAAACAAAGCTGAAACATAGTAAAAACAGCATCTAAAACCTTCTTTTTACGCATGTAAACAAGCGTAATCACACCCCCAAACTTAACTTTTTGCTTGTCCTCAAGCAAAACTTAGCAACTTTAATCAGCTTTCTAACACATGGACAAGGAAAAGCAAAAGCAACCGAGATGTTCAATCATAAATTGTCTCAAGGAAAAGATGACAGAGCCTAGCATTCTATTGCCTTTGTAAACTTAGTTACTATAAACCAAGTTTGAAATGATAAAAACTTTTTCTTTCAAAATCTTTTTTCTCTTTCAAAAACCGAAAACGTTTTCAAATACCCCTAAGGAATTTGCACACTCCCTCCTTACACTAAGACTTTTACATCTGACAGACCGGCTACTAGCCCCTGAGGTTTCCACACACTAACATCGGTTTCAACCACAGCTACTCGTAGAAAAACTTTGAACTAACAGCTAGGTCATAAAACGACGACAATGAGAAACACGAAGTCACTTATCACCATCTTTACTGCTATTTTCAAAGTCAACACCCAACCTAAAACTAAATGGGTGTCTACAGTAGGACTCGGGAATCATAAATACATTTTCTTTAACTCTCATTGTTTTTACCGCTCTTTTCTTTCTAACACAAGTCTTTTCCCCACTCTTATTTTCTTTGACAAAGACTCTTTTTTACTCTTTTGCAAAATTTTTTTTTTTTTTTTTTCTTTTCAACACTTTCTTTTTGTAATAGCATTTGTTTTTCCAACTGACTCTTTTTCAAAAGAAAATAGCATGATTTTTCAAATATAAATAACACTTTATCTTTCTGAAACAACGACTCACACAACGACTGTCCCCCCCAAACTTAAGAGAGACAGTGTCCTCACTGGGAAAAGACTTTTGCATTGAAAAAGGCTTAACAGTAAAAAGGACAAGGACTTCCTATATAGGGGCAAAGAAAAAGCTTAAAGTCTGTAAAGATCAAAAAGACATAAAAGAAAATGAGTTTATCACATAAACAAAAGAAATAGCTCAAAGCTTAGTCAGGCATAGAACAGAAAACTCAACCATCTCTTACAATCATCATCGACATGAAATCACATGCACAGCACAGATGCTTCAAAATAGGCCTGTGAAAAGCTAAACTAAGGTTAAGTGAAGGCATACTTTAAGTGATCAGAAGATAAACGATACTAATTTATTCATGCTTCAACTGAGCTCGAAACATAATCAATACAAAAAAAACATGCGTAGTAATGCTAGAATATGCAAACTACGCCATTAACCAAAAGAAGAAAACACAAAAAATAGCAAAGAAGGAACCTCCCCTTCATGAAGTCGGAGGTTGTGGACTAGGATCAGTGTCAATACTGGGAGATGGATGACCAAGGATAGCAGCTAGCGCTGGAGGCCATGAAGGTAAAACCGCAAAATCCAATGAAGCCTTTAAGTTGTAGATATGTTGCACGACTTCTTGAACCTGAGAGTTTTCGAAAGGCTGGAAAAACAGGGCAGGCGCCAGGCGCCTGCGTGATTTATTTATTTATTTTTCAACGTTTTCACAAACATTCTCTTAATAAGAAAAACTTTATAATGAAACAAAGAGAAAATACAAGATACAAAGACTTCCTTCCTTTACTTTTGTTCTTTCAAAAACGGATAAGAAGGAAAAAACATTTTTCGCAAAAATTTATTGACCTGAAAGTTGAATAGAGGTTTTTCCTCTATCCACTGGTTCTCCAAAATACGGCTTAAGTCTCTGCCCATTTACTTTAAAAACATTTCCCTTAGAGTCAACTACATCCACTGCCCCATATGGGTAGACTTTAAAAATTTGAAAGGGACCAGACCATCTAGACTTAAGTTTTCCAGGGAAAAGTTTCAACCTAGAGTTGAATAACAGAACCAGATCACCTTCTTGAAGATTGTTCGGCCGAAGACGCCTATCATGCCACTGTTTAGTTTTTTCCTTAAACAACTTAGCATTCTCATAAGAAAAGTGCCTGTGTTCTTCTAATTCCAACAATTGTAACTTCCTCGCTTCACCTGCAGCCAACAAATCAAAATTTAATTTCTTAGTAGCCCAAAATGCTTTATATTCTAGCTCAAGAGGCAAATGACATGCTTTTCCAAAGATTAGCCTATAGGGGGACATGCCGAGGGGAGTCTTAAATGCTGTCCTATATGCCCAAAGTGAATCATCAAGCTTAAAAGACCAATCCCTACGGTTAAGATTTACAGTTTTTTCTAAAATGTTTTTTATCTCCCTATTAGATATTTCGGCTAACCCATTCGACTGAGGATGATATGCTGTTGCAACCCTATGACGCACATTGTATTTAGTCAGCAACTTTTGCATAGACCTATTCACAAAATGAGCCCCCCCATCGCTTATCAGACAACGCGGGGTTCCATAACGCGTAAAAATGTGCTTTTGCAGAAAACGAATAACAACTTTGGAATCATTGGTAGCAGTTGCAATGGCTTCTATCCATTTCGAAACATAATCTACTGCTAACAATATATAAAGCTTACCATTAGAAGATGGAAATGGACCCATAAAATCTATACCCCACACATCAAATATTTCAATCTCCAGGATCGGGGTTTGAGGCATTTCGTGGCGTTTAGATATATTACCTGTCCTCTGGGGGGGAGTTTTTATATCTCGAGAGGTGAGTCGAGGGGTGGCGGGTTTGGCTAGGTAACATAATGGAAATGTATCGGACTGCAAATCCTGGAATGACGGTTCGACCCCGTTGGCATTTGTCACAAACCTGGGCAAACTTATGTGCATCTTTGAACAGAGTGGGCCAAAAGAACCCACTTTGCAAAACTTTGGCTGCGGTTTTGTGTCCTGCAAAATGTCCTCCATATGGAGACATATGACAAGCGTCTAATATCGCCTCGTGCTCTTCTTCTGCGACACACCTGCGTAAGATATTGTCAGGTCCTAGCTTATATAAAAAAGGCTCATCCCAACGATAACATCGAACTTCATTTAGAAATTTCTTTACCTGTTGCTTGTTGAACTGATAAGGAACTATTCGACATACCAAATAATTTGCTATATCGGCATACCACGGAACTGAATCAACTCGCAAGAGTTGCTCGTCAATAAACTGTTCACGTATAACAGTTCCATCATCACAGAGCGGGGATTCCAATCTAGACAGGTGATCAGCAACTTGGTTTTCAGTACCCTTCCTGTCCCTAACTTCAATATCAAACTCTTGAAGTAACAAAATTCACCGTATCAAACGTGGTTTAGCATCTTTTTTAGCAAATAAATATTTTAAAGCAGAATGGTCAGTAAAAACAATGACTTTTGTGCCTATCAAGTAAGACCTAAACTTATCAAAGGCGAACACAACTGCTAACAGTTCCTTTTCAGTAGTAGTGTAATTGAGTTGTGCACCGGTCAGAGTCTTACTAGCATAATACACAGGATGCAAGATCTTGTTTTTACGTTGTCCTAACATAGCTCCTATTGCATAATCACTGGCATCACACATGAGCTCAAAAGGTAAATCCCAATTAGGTTCGATAATTATAGGAGCTGAACATAGAGCAACTTTCAACATTTCAAATGATTTTAAACAGTCATCATAAAAAACAAATGGTCTATCATGTTCTAACAATTGACACAAGGGTTTAGAAATTTTAGCAAAGTCTTTTATAAAGCGGCGGTAAAATCCCCCATGCCCTAAAAAACTTCTAATCCCTTTGACATTTGTAGGAGGAGGTAGCTTTGAAATGATGTCTATCTTAGCGTGGTCTACCTCTATTCCTTGCTTGGAAATTTTGTGACCCAAAACAATACCCTCTTGTACCATGAAATGACACTTCTCCCAATTTAGGACTAGGTTTGTTTGTTCACATCTCTCCAATACTCTCTCAAAATTAACTAAACAAGCGTCGAAAGAATTTCCAAAAACAGAAAAGTCATCCATAAAAACCTCTAGAATATTTTCTACCATGTCAGAGAAGATGGCCATCATACACCTCTGAAAAGTCGCGGGTGCATTGCATAGTCCAAAGGGCATTCGCCTAAAAGCGAACGTACCATACGGACACGTAAATGTTGTCTTCTCTTGGTCTTCTGGAGCAATAGTAATTTGATTATAACCCGAATATCCATCTAAAAAAACAATAGAAATCCTTACCTGCCAGACGGTCGAGCATCTGGTCAATAAACGGGAGAGGAAAATGGTCTTTCTTTGTTACCTTGTTGAGTTTGCGATAATCAATGCAAACTCTCCACCCGCTCACAGTTCGGGTTGAGATGAGCTCATTCTCCTCGTTGGCCACCACGGTTATACCCCCTTTCTTTGGTACACACTGTACTGGGCTTACCCAGCTGCTGTCGGATATTGGGTATATAACACCGGCGTCAAGCCATTTGAGAATTTCTTTCCTTACAACCTCTTTCATCTTCGGGTTCAACCGCCTTTGACTCTCAATAGAGTTCTTAGCATCTTCTTCCAGTAGAATTTTGTGCATGCAAAAGGCCGGGCTTATCCCTCGGATATCTGCTATCGTCCATCCAATGGCCTTTTTGTGCTTCTCCAAAATCTGCAATAAAGAATATTCATTAGTAGGTGATAAATTGGAAGCTATAATAACTGGTAAAGTGTCGTTATCCCCTAGATACGCATATTTCAAATGCGACGGCAATGGCTTCTGCTCCAACGTGGGTGGTTCCACTATGGACGGAAGTAACGACTTGCATTCTTCTTTTTGTATTTTTTCAATAGGATTAGCCACATCTTCTGGTCCTTCTGCTATCTTATCAAGCTCTTCTTCAATCTCTGTAACTAACGAGTCATAAAACTCATCAAACATAATAGGATTCAAGCTATTTATAGCAGAGCACTCTTCAAAGTCTCCTGGTAATTTCATGGCATCTAGAACGTTAAATTTAACTTCTTCATTATTTACCCTCATTGTAATTTCTCCCTTCCTTACATTAAAAACTGTATCCCCAGTGGCTAGAAATGGTCTTCCCAAAATAGTGGGAACGTCTAAGTCTGCCTCGCAATCTAGAATGATAAAGTCCGCAGGGAAAATGAATTTGTCCACCTGGACTAAAACATCTTCTATCTTTCCCTCAGGTCTTATGATAGATCTATCTGCTAGTTGGAGGGTAACCGTAGTAGGTCTAGCTTCTCCTATGCCTAAAGATTTGAAAACTGATAATGGCATAAGATTAATGCTAGCGCCTAGATCACATAATGCCCTACCTAAGTTTTTTCCTCCTATGGAACATGGAATGGTAAAACTGCCAGGATCATTACATTTCATGGGTAGCGGGCTGCCTACAGCTTCACTACTACATTTTGTCATGGCTACCAGTTCATGCTCTCCTATTTTTTTCTTCCTAGAAACTATATCTTTCAAAAACTTAGCATAATTTGGCATCTGTTCTAGAGCATCTACTAATGGTATATTTATATGCAGTTGTTTTAAAATATCTAAAAATTTTCTAAACTGGGAATCATTATTTTTCTTTACTAATCTTTGTGGAAACGGGGGAGTAGGGGTAAAAGAAGGCTGTACCTGTGGAGGAACACTCGGGGTGTCCTCATTACCTTTTCTAATATTTTCTTTTTCTGGTGTTGTTGGATTTTCTGGTATCTTTACAATTGGTTCAGTGGACGGAATCTGTACATCTGTTGTTGGCATTGTTGGTCCATCATATGCCAGTCCACTCCTGAGGGTGACAGCTTTGCACTGTTCTTTCCCTTCTCGTTTTGGTAATTCAGTATGGCCTGGAAAAGAACCTTGTGGTCTATTCTTCAATTCATTGGCGAGCTGTCCCAATTGGGTCTCGAAATTCCTCATTGATGCCGCTTGGGATTGTATCACTGCGTCGGTTCGGGCCATGTACTCCTTCATCATATTCTCAAGATTTGAGTTGTTATTGTGAAGTGGTGGAGTCTGTGTTCTATGATTGTACTGCTGTTGCGGTGGTGGGATGTATTGCTGTGTAGGTGGAACATAGGGCTGCTTGTTCTATTGGCTCTGCCCTTGATTAAAACCGCTCGAACCTCCTTGTCCTCCCCATGAGAAATTAGGGTGGTGCCTCCAACCTGGGTTGTAGGTGTTCGAATATGGGTTAAAGTTCCTATTGTTCCCATGTCCTACATAAAAAACGGAAGCAGGGTTATGTGGACAATTATCATAAATATGGTTTTCACTGCAAAATGAACAAATGAGATCGTTGACTTGGCAAACAGGGGCAGGAGTGCAATAATCCGACTGCACAGGTTGTATCGGCGTGGCTAATGGATTTTTTATTCCCAATGCCATCTCTTTCAGCCTCTGGTTCATTGTAACCATCTCTTTTTGCATCGAGGTCGCAATGTCCAGAGCCAAAACTCCAGCTGGATCTTGCTTCTTTGGTGCTGCCCTAGATCTTTGCGAACACCATAGTTCGTTGTGTGAAGCTAAGTCATTTAGGATGTCAACTATCTCGTTGAATGTCTTCTTTGTAAAGGCTCCGTTGGCAGCATTGTTTAGCATCATCTTAGTAGGATGATCTAAACCTCTAAAGAAATGTTCTATCTGGATGCATGCCGGCAAGCCATGGTTCGTACATTTCCTGATTAGTTCTTTAAATCTCTCCCACGCCTCGTGAACAGGTTCACGATCATACTGTCTAAAGGAGATGATCTCCTCTCTGATATCAGCGTGGCGAGTAGGTGGGAAGAATTTTGTTAAGAACTTCTCCACTAACGACCCCCATGTGGTGATGGATCCCGGTGGAAATGCATTGAGCCATGCTCTAGCTTGGTCCTTCAAAGAAAATGGAAAAAGTGTTAGTCTTAGAGCATCGTCTGTTATACCAGGTAATCGAAATGCATTTGCAATTTGAATGAATGATTTCAGATGATCATGTGGATCCTCATGTTCCTGCCCTCCAAAATGTCCAATTGTCTGCAACATTTGGAACATCATTGGTTTAAGCTCAAAGTTTGCGTGGGCTGGAATAGGGTTGACTATCCCTGAATCAAAGTTCTGAAAAGCCGTGGCGGCATATTCTCGCATTGCCACGTCTCTGTTGTCCACCATCTGGATATGGTTGAATTCATCATTTCTCGCATGATCCCTCATATTACCGTTAACAGCAGGTGGATCAACCGGATCACGAGATGGAATATCTGCCATTGATGTGCTCGTACTCTCTACCTCACTTTCAGGACTGATTTCACCTTCTCTCTCTTTTTGCTTTTCTAGTTGTTTTCGAAGTCTTTGCTCCTTTCTAGTTTTTCGAAGGGTCCGCTCAATCTCAGGGTCAAGGGGTAGAAGAAAAGATCTTGTGCTCATGCACTTTAACTTACCCTTGTGAGATAAACGACCAAAAATATAGAACAAAAACGGTGGATGGAAATTACACCCAACAACAATTCACAAAAATAAAAACTAAAAGAATTTGAAAAAATTTTAAAACTAAAGTCCCCGGCAACGGCGCCAAAAACTTGACTGGGATGTTTATGCTGAACGCACGCGCTAAGCGTGGTAACAATTATATAGATGCAAGCGCACACCTGTCAGAGTAATATAAAATGGATGGAGTATCCAAGTATCGATCCTCAAGGACTTCTAAACAATTTCCAAACTCTGAAGTTTTAAAGAATAGTGAATGTTGAAATGAGTGATTCTTGTAAATGGGAAGTGGTCACAAATAATGGTTTTGGATTTGGGATTTGGACTTATAATAAAAAAACCTAGCCCGAACTACTTCAAGTTAGCCAACAAAGAATCAAGGACATGCTAAGGATAATATGCATTTTACTTTAGAAACCAACGACTACGCTTCTCACTTTACTTATGTCTAAGCAAGTTCAAAGTCCTAAGAAATTCCCTAATATGTCTATTATGAGATATATCTTAGTTTAGGATGGAAATAGTCGCAACCTCGGGTTAAAGTCCTATGTCTAGGCTACTTAAGCGGAACCCTTATGTCTAAGGCGCTCCTCTCCTCGGTTTAATCACTCAACAATGCAAATAAGCAACCTTTTCAGTATTGACTTGTTAAGACTTACAGTGGCCTTCTCTAAATCCTAACTTTTTGGGAAAACATGTTGAGCAATGAATGGAAAGTAAAAACACTACTTCTTAGCAACCCTTTTTAGACATAAAAGGCTAACTATCCATAACCGGGCTAGAGACGGGAATTTAGAAAGACATATTGAAGAAAATACAGCAAGTAAAATGGTTGAATGTGGAATGCATGTGTGAAAAACAAAAGTTATCTAAGGGAGAGTTTTTATCGAGATTGAGAGCTTCGCCCTTCTCTTTCAAGCAAGGGAGAGTGTCACGTGCTCTTTCCTCCAAAAACACAACTCTCTTAACTGAAAATAAAGTAAAGGCAAAGAGAGAATAAGCAAAGTGCTAGATTTTTATATATTTGAATAAGTAGAAAAATGACTAAGTACAAATGGAAACAAAACAAGCTCAATAAAAGAATGTAAAGTGCTCGGGATTTAAAAACCAAAAGTAACTAATGAAAGCAACTCAAAAGTACTTAGAAAGCAACAAAGAAACACTAAAAATGATCAAGAGAAGGAAGCAAGGCTTGATGAATTTGGTGGAGAAGTTGCTGGAATTTATAGCTGTGCAGAATTGGTTAGGTAGGTCCTAAAACGATGGTGAATCACCCATTTCCAACTCTTTTGACTGACCGAATCGTGCTCAAACTGATAGTGGAACACTTCTTCTACACGTATGCATCGGTTGGAACCACCAAAACGCATTGGAAGACGCGTTTCATTAAGGGCAAAGTTGGAAGAAAACCTGTTTTTCTGCAGGCTTCCCAGGCGCCTGGCGCCTCCCATGTAACTTTTTCGTCTTTTTGCTTCTTTTGATTAATTTGCACTCCCAAATGGTCCTAAAATGTCATAAATACAATATAAGCCATCCACAAACCATAGTATATGAATTTTGCATGAATTGGAACTCAAACGATCGAGAAAAATCCGAAACAAAGCTGAAACATAGTAAAAACAGCATCTAAAACCTTCTTTTTACGCATGTAAACAAGAGTAATCACACTGCACAACAACGTATCAGAACCAATATTAAACGTCATAAACAGCACATCAGCAAACAAATAACAAACATCAACGCACGCACCCGCCCCGTGCTACTTACCCACAACCGTGCTCTTAAGTTTTGCGTCGACCTCACCCTAGACACACCAAAACAGAAAATACAGCACGTTACTTACGTTATTTATCGTTCTAAATTAACTCTAAAAGGGTCGAATGACGCGTTACCACCAAAACCGACTTCGTATATATGTGGGTCACCTAGATCTAACTCGCCGAGGTGTGGGTAGACTAAATCGAGCTTCGAACGGATGTGGGTCACCGCCAAACGTCCTAAACACCGCTGTAACGCACCAAATCCTATCATCGTTTCGCTACTGTATCGCTGTCCGTCGTGCGCTACTGCGAGGACGGGCCGCGCTGCCGCTGGAGCACCAGGAGTCGCCGGCCGTCGCTGTTCGAACGCTGCCACGGGAAGGTTGCGCCGCTGCTGCTCAACCCGCACGCAGAACCGTCGCGACGTCGCACCACGCTCTCGCGCCGCCGCTCGGGACCACCGGATCTGCTTCTTCGCACCGTTGATCGCCGCCTCTCGCCGCTCGTGGATCTGCCGCCGCCGAGTGTCGCTATTCGTGGAGCTGATACGCCGCCGCCGCCGTAGCCGGAGTTCGCGTGCGCCGCTGGGGTTCGTGGAGCTGTTACGCTGCCGCCGCCGTCGGGGTTGCCAGAAAACGGGAATGGATCGGGGAGATGAAGAAGAACCAACGGGGGGGGGGGGGAAACGGCTAGGGTTGAAAGGAAAGAAGAAGAAAGAAAAGGAGGTTGGGGCTAGGGTTTTCTTTTCCTTTTGTTTTGTTTTAAAACTCATTTACCCCAATGGAGGCCCAACGCGTTCAGGCCCAAGAGGAAAGAAGTCCATCCCCCTTAAAACAAGACCCACCACACCGAGTCGGTAATTATTAATTTAAGTTGGAGTTTAGAGCCCGATAATAAAGATAACTTTAGTTAATGATCCATAAATTTAATTAACAATCAATTTAAAATTACTGGAAAAAAAAATCTCCCGATTCGGGACTAACTAACCTGAGAGACTCGTGGCGTTACAAGGTCATTCTTGTGCCTCAGCTCATCATACTGCTCTCTAGCTACCACACCTCGAATCTTTTGATTTGCAGCGATAGTGGGAGAATCCTTCTCACGAGCTATCGAGTATCCCAGAACTCTCCTTATGGACGTGGACGACTTTTTGGGTGTCACTACATCTTCAACACCAGCTTCTACATCTGCTTTCAAACATAATTCCGTTATAAATGTAGGAATGATAAATGGACCGACCATTTTCTCGGTGCAAATCTGAATCTCGTTCCTTATGAGTTCACGAAGGTTGAACTAAATGCCCTTCATTAGAATGTACATCATCATGGGAAGTAGGGAGCAATCGGTTATTCACCACATAACTCCACACCGTGCCTTGTTCATTGATGTCAAGTGGTTTTAATGTAAGCTTTCCCTAGGACGAGACGATCCACGACTTGTGTGGCTTAAATATGAGCTTACGAGCCTCTTCCACTTGTTCGTCAGTGGCATGCACCACGATCTCATTACTTACTGCATCAAACACATCCCACAAACCAAAGTGAGTATTTATAATCGAAGGAGAAAATCCAATGAACTTACCACTTACTCTCACAACATCTCCTCGGTTTGGGTGAATGGTAGCATAGAATTCTTTTACTAAAGCCTCCGACAAATGTGTAGATGGAGCAAACAAAGTCTCTCAACCATGCTCCATAAGTTGTAGCTTGACATAATCTGGCACGGGCTGCTATTTGTCATCAAAGCTCTTCTTAACCAAGAGTCCACGAGCTGTAAAGTCGAGCTTTTTCACTTCTATCCTTGGCCTTTTGGCCCTTGATGGTTGTGGTTCAGTAGTAATGGGCTCCTCTTTACTAGCCTATTCAAGCTGCTCTTCTGCCTCTACAAGTGGCTTAGGCCTCTTGGCTTTTTTTGATGGACTAGCCTCAGATGCTCTTTGGACGGCCAATCGTGCTACAGCGGCCCGAGTGCGAGGTCTTGAAATTGCACCTGGTGCACTTTGTGCTGGATTTTTCGTTTTCTTTGCTTTCTTCTTCCTTTTTTTCAAACACACCTCCTCTTTTGAATTCTCTACAACAACAATGTAATTTGGATCAGAAACGTTCATACTTGAGAAGGGAATGAAAGGAGATAAACCTTTTTAGGAAGACGAAGACGTCTCCGTAGCTTCATTTGGGGCATCCATAGGACCAGATGCTCCTTCTTGAACTTGAGAAGGGACATCCTTCTCATCTTGTTGTGACTCATTCATTAGAATGCGCATACGGACTTCAAACTGTGAAATATCATCGTTGCCATCTTTTGCCTCAAACTCTCCTTCATGGACTTCCTAGTGGCAATTCCTTAAGAACACCATTATATCTGATAGCATCCAACCTCCACTGAGCTTCCATGTTGTTTCAATCATCCTTCAATAGACTTTTTCTTGTCGCTTCAGCCATGGCCGCCAAAATTTCGGTGATTTTTTTTCGCCTTTCCTGTTCTAAATCATAAAAAAGTAAAGGTTGTTTAGTCAAAATGATATCTGAAAAACTTGGAGACGAAATACATTGTAGTGTGATCGGTGAAGTGTTCTCTATAATTGTGCCAGGTGCAATTTCGATCGTGATCGAATCCGAGTGTTATAGTGGGTCAGTATCGTGCTCGAAGTCACCACTAATATGTTATTATCCTTATATAACAACATTAACAATGATGGAGGGTGTGAGTGGAATGGATAACTCTAAGGATATGGATAGGGGATTATGTTTTGAGGGAAATCCAACCTATGGCAATTTTTTGTCTCATCTAATGCGATTTGTATTTCTTAACTCAATTTTCTTGTATTTTGCGTAGATCTTTGACATTTTTTATTTAAATCCGTTATCTTGTCACAAATATCCAAATGCCTCTTAATCCTAATCTCTTGTTTCTTCTTTTCATTAACATCTCCCTCATTAATCCTAGCAATATTAGCCTCTAACTCTTTATTTCCATAATATTTTATCACCCATAGATTGATTCTTTCTAAGGTAAACCTTTCCAAATTCTTCTAACTTCCTTTCATTATCACCTCTCTCATTAACCGTAGCAACATTAGCTTATAAATCCTTTTTTTATTAGAACTTTCACTATTCATTGATGGGTTATTTCGAAGGTTCATTCTCAAAACTTCCTCTAATTTAGTACTTTGTCCACTAGGATCGAAAATTATCCTTTCAATAGAGATAAGAGGGAGCTCAAGAAGAATCAAACCTAGTGGAGTAGGTGGTGGCAACATAACCTTCCTCTTTCCCTTCTCTTTTTTCGCATGACTTTGGGGAAGAAGATCCTTCCATGGAATCTTGAAACTTTGCTCAAAATAGAATGAAAAACTCCCACAATCCTCACCTAACTTTGCCAAAAATAAGACGGGTATGAGAAATCTGGGCGATTCTTGAAGATTTGGTGGACAACTTTTTAAAAGAAGTTGGGGATTTCCTTAAAGAAAAAATCGTAAATGGGGAGGGAAAAACTAAGGCTTTTATTTTGTTTTCATTTAAATCAACCTAGGGTTCTAACAAAGGGTCCTTTATGTTTTCAAATAGCCCAAAGCCCATTTAAAATTAACCCACATAAGCTCATGGAAATCTTCATTTGCAAATTTCGAAATCTCTTTTTTTTTTCCTAAATTGCACCAAGCGCAATTTTGGAGTGGACAAAATCTTGACCCTACAAAATTCTAATGAAAAAACAAAAATTATATTTGCAATATACACACAAAAAAAAAAGCATAATTAAAGGTGTAAAAATTTCGCAAAAGCAAGATAGAAAATATTTTACACATAAAACGCCTTCAACACTAACAGATGGACTAAACTCATTGTTTTCTCATAGGTCTTTGAATAATATAGAGGTTTTACCTCTATCACTATGCTCACCGAAGTATTTATTCACTCGATGCCCATTTACTTTGAAAATATTACCTTTCGAATCTCTTAAATCCATAGCTCAATGTGGATAAACACGTTTAACTAGAACTGGTCCGACCATCTAGACTTTAGCTTACCTGGAAATAACCTTAATTTATAATTGAATAACAAAACCGAATCTCAAGGTTCCAAATTCTTGTCCATTATTTTCTTATCATGCCATTTTTTGATTTGTTCTTTATACATCTTAGCATTCTTATAAGAAAAATAACGAAATTCATCCAATTTATTTAACTGTAACAACCTCGCTTCACCTGAAGTAGAAAAATCAAAATTTAGTTTCGACAAAGGTAAGAAGAAATGATAACCGGTAAAGTATCATTTAAATCCAAATATGCATATTTTAAATAAGAGGTTAGAGGTTTCTTCTCCAATTCTGGAGGTTCAACGATGGAAGGCTGCAAGGCTTTCAAATCAGGTGTTGTTGGCTGCAGAAACTCGAACTTCTCCATTTTTTACAAAATTGAGCATGGCACAATTTTGCCTTCTTTTTCTGCAACCTCCAAATCTGCTTCTAAGTCTTCCACAATCATGTTCTGGAGTTCCTCCATAGTTGCCCCTATTACAGAGCACTCCTCGACTTCACTTGGGAGACGAATTGCATCAAGGACTTTGAATATGACTTGCTCATCATTGACCTTCATGGTGATTTCTCCTTTCCTAACATTGATTACAGTGCCGCCATTTGCTAAAAACGGCCTCCGAAGAATATTGGCACCTTAAGATTTGCTTCACAATCCAAAATAATGAAATCGGTGGGAAAAATCAATTTATCAACTTTAACAAAAACATGTTCTATTTTCCTTTCCAGTTTCTTTATGGACCTATCTGCTAATTGCAAAATTACAGTAGTGGGGCAATCTTCTCCTATATTTAACTCTTTTAAAATTGAAAGAGGCATAAGATTAATGCTTGCTCCGAAGTCACATAATGCTCTTCCTAAATTATTACCACATATCAAGCAAGGGATGGTGAAACTACCTGGATCCTTACAATTGATAGGCAATGGATTCCCTAAAGCATCACTACTACGCTTTGTTAAGGCTACTGTTTCATGCTCACCTGATTTCTTACGCCTAGAAATGATATTTTTTAAAAACTTATTGTAAGTAGGCATCTACTTTAAAGCATCTACGAGAGGGATATTTATATGCAACTGTTTCAATATTTCAAATAACTTCTTCAAATTATTATCTTGATTATTTTTAACTTCCCTTTAGGGGAAATGGGGAGGAATTTTAACATTCCGTACATGCGAAGCGGTGCAAGGTACTACTTTTTTAAATTTGTCGGCGTTTTACCTTTCTCATCTGAACTTACGGGTTCAACTTTCTCCTCTGGTTATGGAGTAGGGACGGATGCAGGAACGGGTGTAACTGCATCACCTTCATCTGGAGCTGTGAGTTCGTCATAACTTAATCTGCTTCTCGTGATGGCTGCCTTACATTGCTCTTTACCTTATCGTTCTCGCTTAGGATTCTCTGTGTGCCTGGCAATGTGCCATGGGGTCTATACTTCAGTTCATTTTCTAACTACCCAACTTTGCATCTCCAATTTTCTCATTGCAACATCCTTTCTTATCATGTGTTCTTTCATCAAGGCCTCCAAACTCCCATTGTTACCACCTTTTTTAGTATTGTTATGAGATCTTTGTTGATTGTACTGTTCTCGTGGCAATGTTGGTTGAGTGGGAAAAGAAGAAGAGGTGTAGTTTTGCTTGAATTTTTAAGTGCTTGCACACTGCTAGTAGCTCCTACATGGTTACTCCAAGAAAAGTTCGGATGCTGCCTCCATCCAATTTTGTTGGCATTCTCCATTGTTAATTGTTCCAACATCCCATCAGTTGAGCTTGCATTGAAGTTGTGTCTAACTCAAAAATTCCTGCTAATGTTTGATTATTTCACAGTGACCTTCCTACTTCTCCTTTGTCATTAATGTCTGTCATCTTGTTCAAAATATCAAAGATTTCATTAACTGACTTCTCTAACCATAGCCATTGGCTACGGTGTTCAACATCATTCTGGATGGACGACCCAATCCTCTATAGAATTTCTTGATCTGCACACATCTGGGTAATCCATGATTTGAGCGTCACCTAAGTTACTCTTTGAAACGCTCCCGAGCTTTTTGCTTTGTTCTCTTTTTGTCGAAAGGACACAATATCTTCTTGAAGGTCTACATTCCTGACCAAAGTATTAAACTTTGCCCAAAAAATTTCTATCAGTTTCGCCCAAGTGGTGATAGAATCTTGTTCTAGCGCATTCAGCCAAGTCCTTGCATTGTCCTTGAGAGAAAAATGAAACAATTTTAGTCTCAATGCATCTTCAGAGACACTAGGAATTTGAAATGCATTAATTATTTCAATAAAAGATTTGAGATGAGAATAATGATAGGACGTTGATCCCGTAGCAGACACGGAGATCTTGTACACGAGTTATTGAAGAACAAAAACCATAATTCTAAAGAAAAAATACAGAGGAATAAAGTTTTCTTTACCTTTGAAGAACCGTTCTTCAAGGAATCACCAACGAACACAACCACCGATCTTCCCGCTGTCCTCTCGGATCGAGAACTCGCTTGTGACAGCTTTGATTTGAAAGCCAAAAAATGGAATTGACAGCATGAACCTTTCTTCAGAGAAAACCTTGTTTGAAAGAAATGCACGGAGCAAGAGTATCAAAGTTACAGACCCTTCGGTAATTAACTCCCCACGTGAAAAGTAACTACTCATTCCCCTGCATTTTGTAGGGGAGTTTTATTTTAGTTTTTCTTTTAATTAATATTAATATTAATAATACTAATATTAATTAATTAATAATTAACATATATTTAAAAATATAATTAATTAATCATATTAATTAATTAATATTAATGTAATGAACAATTAAATAAATAAATATATATATATATACACACATTATATTTGACCTATAGTTTTAATATGAATCACATTCATATTAATTTTTATTTAAATCTCATTCAAATAATTTATCTCATAATATATAGTTTCAATTTAGAAGTAACTATATATATTATAAGGTATATACATATAATCTTTTGAGCAATTCAAACATTTCAAATTCTTCCAAAAGCTTGATCCTTGTTTAACTCGTTGTGAGCTAGCAAAGGGACCTAATGGACTGCAGATCGGAAGCTCCAATGATACAAGATTAATCGGTCAAACTCATTAACCGAGTTAATCAACATTCGTTAACTACGAGTCACTCCACTAAAGACCCGCAGTTGTACTATTCTCACTGTAGAATATTTTCGTGTCCATAGATATACAACCATTAATGGCAAGTCAATCCTTCATGAGTGCTCGTAACTCATGCTGGGTCAAATTACCGTTTTACCTCTAAGTTACATCTTACTCCTTAAATACCACTGCTCCTCTAATGCACAACACGCTTATGGTCCGACCAATAACCGGAAGTCCCTCTCAGTCCAGTGAGAGTGTGGGGCCCTTTATTCAAGTCTCAGAGTCAACATTTAAGAGAACACTCATCTACTCCCCAAAATTCAGGGAGAAGTGAATTCCCTCTCATGAAGTTATGTTCCCAACTCCCCACTTTGTCTCGTCTCCAAAATGGTAGGAATGTTGTTGAGTTTATAACATAGCATTGTATAAATCCAATACACTAAACATCCAAAGTTATTATCATGTAAATGGAACGATATATATACTGGGTAGGTATTTCATATACCCTCGATATACAAGTGGATAATGTCTTGGGAATAACCTAAAAGGTCTATAGTTTATGGATAAGGTTGTGTACCTTATCCTGGCAACACTATGGATTTAGTACGCATTGTAAGTGTTACAGACGACTCGATCCAGGTCGTTCGTGTGGAGACATGCAAGTGGAGGTATCCTATACAATGAGTTTGTATAAGACTAGACAACGAAATAGTCAATCTTTAGATGCAAAGCCGTTGACTAACATATTGATGTTTCATAGGATGACCAGAAAACTCATTCTCAATCTTGAGTGATTTATGGACTCCTGCCTGCGAGGCCTCGTCCTTTGATCTGTATGGGTGATAGTGGTCCGAGTCACAAACTCAACATTCCAACCATTTTGGGGACGAGACCGAGTGGGGAGCTGGGAACATACTACATAAAATGAAATTCACTCATTCTCGACATTATGGATGTAGATGAGTGTTCCCTTACATGCTGACTCCGAGACTTGAACAAGGAGCCTCACCCTCTCACTGGCTCGAGAGGGACTTCCAGTTATTGGTTAGACCATAACCGGGTTGTTCATTAGAGGAGCAGTGGTATTTAAGGAGCAAGATGTATCATATGGGTAAAATGGTAATTTGACCCAGCTTGAGTTACGAGCACTCGTGAAGGATTGACTTACCATTAATGGTCGTATATCTATGGATACGAAAATATTCTATAGTGAGAATAGGTCTTTAGTGGAGTGACCCGTAGTTAACGAATGTTGATTAACTCGATTAATGAGCTTGACTGATTAATCTCATATCGTTGGAGCTTATGATATGTAGATCAGTTAAGTTTCCTTGCTAGCTCACAACGGGTAAAATGAGGATCAAGTTTTTTGGAAGAATTTGAAATGTTCCAATTTCTCAATGGATTATATGTATGTATATTGATACATTATAATATATGGTTAATTCTAAATTGAAACTATATATTATGAGAAAAATTATTTGAATGACATTCAAATCAAAATCAATATGAATAAGATTCATATTAAAACTAATACGTTAAAAATAATGTGCATAAGATGTACATTACAACTATAGGTTATACGAGATAAATGCTTTAGAATATGATTTTACTTTAGTAATAAATAATGAAGTGTTAATTAATTGTTAAATTAATATATATATATATATATATATATATATATATATAAATTGATTAATTGTTAATTAGATTAATAACTAATTCATTAATATTCTTTAATTAATACGATTAACTATATACATACATACATATATATATACATACATATATATATATACACATACATACATATATATATACATACATATATATATACATATATGTTAATTATTAATATTAATTAATATTAAACACTCCCCTGCTTAATTGCAGGGGAGTGGGAGGTTAGTTATGACTTGAGGTAACTCCCCAAGTCATCCTTGTTTTACCATCATAATGGTTCTGTAAAAACAAGACAAACCATATATTGCTAAAAAGCATTCTCTCTCGAATTAGTGCTCCCATAAGCAAATTCTCGTTCCCAGATGATAGCCGAAAAGATCATTGGTAGTGTAAATCGATTCTTTGCTGAGAATTATTGAAGAAGGTATTCAAAAGCAAGTAAAACTTCTATGTTTCTTTCTTACCACGGGATTAACATCCTATCACTTGTGTTTTCAAAATCAAGTAATGAAGTGAAATGGTTAAAAAATGCAATTGTGATTTATGAAGAAAATGGTGACAATGTTGTTGTTTGGGGTTTCAAATATAAAGCAATTTTATAAAAACACAACCTTTATGCTTCTTACCCTAGTTTTGATGGAAAATATGGAAGATACATTGTTTGGAAAAATTGCGCCAGCCATAATCTAGCTATACTTGGGAATATGAGTTAAATTATTTCACGAACCGCTTTTGGTTGCTGTAGAGGCTAGGGTAAACCTACAATCACATTTCTATGTGTGATTACAAACCAATAATTATTTATCAACTCATTTTCATTTATGGGTCAAAGGGCCGATATATAGGACCGAGTTTTATGCACTTATGTCTAAGTCACATCTCATACCAGTTTCCTATTATTGTACCTAACCTAATCTTCTCAAAGTTGGGCTTTAGTGCATAAATCAATTTCAAGGAAAGAAAACGCACGAAACATAAAAAAAGTAATTTTCATTGAATTAAAAATGAATAATAACAGCGTACAAGGACTTCTAGCTTAACATTCTTCTCTTTCGAGCGTGCAGGGAAACTGGATGGAAACTGGATGAAAATGAGATGAAGCATATGAAGATGAAAATGAGATGGAAACTGGATGGTTTGCTGTGGGGGGAGTCTCCATTATATAGGCCTTCAAAGAGGTTGAACTTCCCACTAAAACAATAGGGAGTTGGTTGAGATTTTTCAAACAAACTCTCATTGACTTAGGCTGCACGATCTTGCTCCATTAAGTGAAACACACGTTTAAGAGGGTTGACCGTGCAAAATTGCGCCAGGTACAATCCCTAGAAAACAGAAAAATGTGATTTCTTCCAAATTTGACCATGTTTTTCTCACATTTTTCTCGAAGTACTATATATTGAAAATTATCTAGAAATGTTCTATGCATGTTCTACTTTAAGAATATGTAAGCCTTTTTAGCGAAAAAATGATGGGAAAGAGCTTGTTTTTTTGGTCAAATCGACCTACCGAGTCACATTTATGCAGCAAAAAGGCAACCCTAACAATCTATATACATTATGTTAATTTTATCTTATACAATTAGTCTACAATCCCTCATTTCAATTGAACAACTCTAATTCTTTAAAAAAAACATTGATCCTTGTTTAAACCGTCGAGAGCTAGCGAGGGGACCTAATGGACTTATAGATCAAAAGCTCCAACATTACAAGATTAATTAGTTAAACTCATTTACCACCTCAATCAACATATGTTAACTACGGGTTACTCTACTAAAAAACCTGCAACTGCAATCTTCTCACTATAGAATATTTATGTGTCCACGAATATCAACAATTAACGGCAAGTCAATCCTTCAAGAGTGTTGGTAACTACAGATAAATCAAATGACCATTTTACCCATGTGTCACATCTTTACCTTAAGTATCGCTGGTTCTCTAATGAACAACACAGTTATGGTTCGACTAATAACTAAAAGTCCATCTTGAGCCAGTAGAGGGTGAAGACCTCTTGTTCAAGTCCCGGAGTCAACACTAAAGGGAACACTCATCTACTCCCCTAAAGTCGAGAATGAGTGAATTTCATATTGTGAAGTTATGTTCCTAGCTCCCCACTCGAGATTGAGTCGGCAACTCGAGTAACTTTGACCCATACAAATCAAAGGACAAGCACTAACAGGCAGGAGTCCATAACTCACTCGAGATTGAGATCGAGTTACCTAGTCATCCAATGGAAATATTAATCTAAAAGCTAACGATGTTAAAGCTAAATATTAATTATTTCGCGGTTCAGTCCTATACAAACTCATTGTGTGTGATACCCTCAGTCGCATGTCTCAACACGAACGTCCTACATCAAGTTATTTGTAACTATTACAAAATGGGTAGTCTCCATAATGTTGACAGGATAAGATATCCAGCCTTACCCATATACTATAGACCATTTAGGTTATTACCGGGGCATTATCCACTGGTATATCGAGAGTATATCAATTATATAACCGGTATATATACTGCCTCAGCTACATGAAAATTACATCGGATGTTTGATTACGCTTGTTTACATGCGTAAAAAGAAGGTTTTAGATGCTGTTTTTACAATGTTTCAGCTTTGTTTCGGATTTTTCTCGATCATTTGAGTTCCAATTCATGCAAAATTCATATATTATGGTTTGTGGTTGGCTTATATTGTATTTATGACATTTTAGGACCATTTGGGAGTGCAAATTAATCAAAAGAAGCAAAAAGACGGAAAAACCTTCATGGGAGGCGCCAGGCGCCTGCGTGCCTGCAGAAAAACAGTTTTTCTTCCAACTTTGCCCTTAATGAAACGCGTCTTCCAATGCGTTTTGGTGGTTCCAACCGATGCATACGTGTAGAAGAAGTGTTCCACTATCAGTTTGAGCACGATTTGGTCAGTCAAAAGAGTTGGAAATGGGTGATTCACCATCGTTTTAGGACCTACCTAACCAATTCTGCACAGCTATAAATTCCAGCAACTTCTCCACCAAAATCATCAAGCCTTGCTTCCTTCTCTTGATCATTTTTAGTGTTTCTTTGTTGCTTTCTAAGTACTTTTGAGTTGCTTTCATTAGTTGCTTTTGGTTTTTAAATCCCGAGTACTTTACATTCTTTTATTGAGCTTTGTTTTGTTTCCATTTGTACTTAGTTATTTTCTACTTATTCAAATATATAAAAATCTAGCACTTTGCTTATCTTCTCTTTGCCTTTACTTTATTTTTAGTTAAGAGAGTTGTGTTTTTGGAGGAAAGAGCACGTGACACTCTCCCTTGCTTGAAAGAGAAGGGCGAAGCTCTCAATCCCGATAAAAACTCTCCGTTAGTTAACTTTTGTTTTTCACACATGCATTCCACATTCAACCATTTTACTTGCTGTATTTTCTTCAATATGTCTTTCTAAATTCCCGTCTCTAGCCCGGTTATGGATAGTTAGCCTTTTATGTCTAAAAAGGGTTGCTAAGAAGTAGTGTTTTTACTTTCCATTCATTGCTCAACATGTTTTCCCAAAAAGTTAGGATTTAGAGAAGGCCACTGTAAGTCTTAACAAGTCAATACTGAAAAGGTTGCTTATTTGCATTGTTGAGTGGTTAAACCGAGGAGAGGAGCGCCTTAGACATAAGGGTTCCGCTTAAGTAGCCTAGACATAGGACCTTAACCCGAGGTTGCGACTATTTCCATCCTAAAACTAAGATATATCTCATAATAGACATATTAGGGAATGTCTTAGGACTTTGAACTTGCTTAGACATAAGTAAAGTGAGAAGCGTAGTCGTTAGTTTCTAAAGTAAAATGCATATTATCCTTAGCATGTCCTTGATTCTTTGTTGGCTAACTTGAAGTAAATCGGGCTAGGTTTTATCATTCTAAGTCCAAATCCCAAATCCAAACAATTATTTGTGACCACTTCCCATTTTACAAGAATCACTCATTCCAACATTCACTATTCTTTAAAACTTTAGAGTTTGGAAATTGTTTAGAAGTCCTTGAGGATCGATACTTGGATACTCCATCCATTTTATATTACTCTGACAGGTGTGCGCTTGCATCTATATAATTGTTACCACGCTTAGCGCGTGCGTTCAGCATAAACACCCAGTCAATGTTTAGATTATTGGATTTGGACAATGTAATGTTGTAAATCAATCAACAATTTTATTGAATTAGAGAACAAAACTTTATTGAGTTTAGGGCGACACACCAAGAACTTGCAATTGATCCTATCTTTTGATAAGCTTGTTGAGGTTCTAGGATAGTTGTCTGCCATAGAGTCGCTAGGCTCGCTTCGCAAAACTGTGCAATAATATACAGTATATATTCGGTATACAAGTGGATAATATTCTGGTAATAACCTAAATGGTCTATAGTATATGGAAAAGGTTGATCCAGGTCGTTCGTATGGAGATATGCAAGTGGGAATATCCTAGACAATGAGTTTGTATAAGACCGAACCACAAAATAATTAACATTTAGTTGAAATACCATGAGCTAATAGATTAATATTTCAATAGGATGATCATGTAACTCGATATTAATCCTGAGTGATTTATGGACTTCTGACTGTTAGGCTCGTCCTTTGATTCGTATGGGTGAGAGTGGCCCAAGTCGCCGATTCAATATTCCTACCATTTTGGGGATGAGACCGAGGAGGGAGCTAAGAGCATAACTACACGAGATGAAATTCACTTGTTCCCGACTATAGGGTAAGTAGATAAGCGTTCCCGACTACCCTCTCATTGGCTCGAGAATGACCTTTGTTTAATTGTTAGACCGAAATAGGTTGATCATTAGAGGATCAATGGTACTTAAAGTGAAAGAGGTAACTCAGGGGTAAAATAGTAATTTTACCTAGTTGAAGTTACGAACACTCGTGAAGGATTGACTGAAAGCTAATGGTCAAAATTTGGGGACGCGAAATATTCTACAATGATAAGAGTGCATTTGTGGATCTTTAGTGGAGTGACCGACAGTTAACGAATGTTGATTAATATGGATAAAGAATTTAATCAATTCATCTTGTATCCTTGGAGTTTCTGATATCTAGGTCCATTAGGTCCCCTTGCGAGCTCCTAAAGGATAGTTATGAACATTTAGTCTTAAAATAAATTGAATTGTTCAAATTTATTAAAGGGAATTAAAGTTAATTGTATAAGATGCAGTTAATATAATATATGTTGATACATTATGATACAAAGTTAATTTATAATTGGATTAAAATTTATGAGAGAGATAAATATTTGAATTTTGTTCTAATATGGTTGATTAATTTAAGTTTAATTTAGTTAAATGAATTAAATTAATGGGTTATGTTAAATTTGGTTAAATTAAATTAAATTTAATGTAATTCAATTAATAATTCTTTTAAATTAATTAATTATTACCTTTATTAAAATTATTTTAATTAAATAAAAGCAAAGAGGGAAAAACCTCCCATGGTGGAAAGTGAGGATGTAGGGAGAAAAAGTCTCCCATGAGGTGGTGAGTGGGGAAGTTGTGACTTCCTCCTCTCCCTTCCGTCCTTGTAAAAAAGAGATTCTTCCCTTTTATTGTGATTGTTTAGTTGAATGAGTTTCCAAAAACTCTAACGAAAGACCTCTCTCTCAATCTTTCGATCTCCCTCTCAATTTTAAGACGGTTTCCACAAACCGAGTTCTTGACATCCAGAGAATAGTGAGGAAGGCTTTTTCTGTGGTGTTGGTGTCTACATTGAATAAGTGTTTTCAAAGGTATGTTTCACTACTTCTGTTTTTGTAATGGTTTTGTCTTTTCTTTGTTGTATTTCTAAAATAAAATCGAAGCACATGCGTTCAAGCGCTTTCGCTGTGGAATTCGATCCCTTCAATTGGTATTAAAGTCAATGTATGCTTTCGATCTTGCTTTGAATTACAAAGAAAAGTGGTTTTTGAAATATATGTTTTTTGTTTTGGCATTATATTTATAGTTTTTCTGTTGATTTGATCAATTTAAGTGCCCATTGTTTTGGGTTTTTAATTCTGTAAATCGAGTCTGTAAGTCCGTGTCGTTCATGGTAATGTTGCTGTGAAAACGTAGTAGAAAAATGGAGCAAAATTGAAGTTGCCCATGCAACCCGAAAGGACAACAGCTAGGTACTGTCTGTACCGAGAAGACCAAGGGGCTGCCGAGTAGGTGGCGCTTAGGCACTAGATGAATTTTTTATTATTTTTTTGTTTCGTTCCTCATAGTTGCAAAAAAATCGGTCTATTTTGCTGTTTAATTATTATGCATTGTGAATGTATAGTTAATTAGTTATATATGTTGCATAAAGTATGTCATATAGTTTTAAATTCTACCATAGGTTAAGCATGTTCATGCATCATATGTATATAATAGTTATAATGTATGATCGCATCACTTATTTTCATAATTGATTAATATAAGTGTTGTATTAATTAGATGACAACAAAGTTGCATGGAGTATGACATTATTTTATTTAATGAAAAGGTTATATTTATGTATGTCATTGATGCATGATTATAGTTTTAATTTATTTAAATTTATAAGTGTTATAAGTTTGGTGAATAGAAATTAAAGTTTATAAGCAAGAGTTGCATGCAAACCATAGGTCTTTAATAATTAATTTGAAAGGGCTTCGAAATTAATTATAACTAAGGTTATATACTTTTAATTTTTGGGTTAAATAGGTTTAAAACGCCGAAATAACAGGTTCATATAAAATATTGCCGATAAGGGAACCCTGTTTAAGGAAGGATCTATCTAGGTTGAGGTACTTAAGCTAACCGTAAGGGAACACCTGTACCTGGGTTGAATTAGTCAATATTTTATAGCATGCAATAATGTGGTTAGTTCGTTAAAGTTTTTAATGAACTAAAACATTAGTGTTAAACAAATGCAATATAAAGTTATATTGGGAAAACTAATAAACTTATAAAACTTCATTTAGCCAGATTTTACAAAGGTCATAAACCCTAGTTTTAAAATACTAAGTGGAAGAATTACGTATATATAACATAGACCAAGTATATAAAATATATGCGATATATAAATATATATCCTTCCCTCACGTTCTCCATATAAGTTCACACAGTGAGTTCCATCCTCTGAAGGTGTTTGCATGGTTTAATACCAAGGTGAATAGAGAAAGTATTTATAGTAAGTGAGATAAGAATGTGAGGTTTCATACATGACATGCGTGTCACCGTGGAGCAACTATCCCTACGAAGGGTCTGATGTATGAATCAAAATTACGGCTAACTCCATAAATGGATAAGGTCTATTAGGCTTTGCACCAATATTGTCCTTCTCTATGGTGGGTTTATTGGGGCGGATCTCTATGGTCTGAAAATAGCAGGTCACACTTACGGGAAATTGCTAAGTTAGTTAATAACTTATTGACCAAACAAACAATGACTAACTGTTATAGGAATAAGAGTTATTCATGTGTAATATTTAGTTTAGAATGTCTCAATTCAGTGAACGAGTAGTTGACTGTCCCACAGTAACTGTTGCTCTAAATCACTGAAGCATCATTGCAAAAATAATTTTGATGCTTAGGGTACATTATTACTTTTCGCTAAACTTTACTGGTTTTAATGGTAGTGCAATAATCTAATATGGATTTGTTTGTATTTCAGCATGTTTACTTCTACCATCGTCCTACTTGTCGCCAAAAAACTTAACGGCGAAAATTACACACAATGGAAAATGAACATTAACACTGTAACGCCTCGCGTTACTCAGATTGGGTTACTCTCGAGTCTCGGGGCCTCTTTTCTTAGAAATCTTATTAATTTAATTTAAATGCTTCATTTAATTTCAGTTTGAGCTACTGCGGAAATTGTTGTGATTTATTGACATGTATGTGCTTATTTAATTATTGTTTAACGAGGAGTCCGCTTCTTTGACTTTTGTCCTGGGTCGATGGACCAATCACTTAATTCTATTATGAGTTATAATTAAGCTTAAGGAGGTTGGAAATAGGATTCTAATTTTTTTGTTTGTGGGCTTTGTTTTGTTTTAACAAAAAGGGAATTGGATAAGTGGGCCTTCCTTGTTTTTAAAAAAAAAAAAATCAAAAGAGAGATAAAGGGGAAAACCCTAGCCCAAGTGGGTTTTTTTCTTTTTTGTTTTAAAACAAAAGAAAATGGCAGAGAAAACCCCCCCCCCCCCCCCCCCCCCAAACCCACTTCTTCGTTACATACATCCCCCCCCCCCCCGGTTATTTTTTCCCTTCTTTCGTTTTTTTTCCTTTCCACCACCAATCCCCTTTCTTCACTGGTGTCCATCTCTGGTGGACGGCAGCAAGCAGCGCGACACGGGCAGCAGCAGGCACGCGACTCTAGACAGCAGCGAACGTGGCATCAAATGGCGTCGGACAGCAGCTTCGAGCAGCAGCGGTGGAGG
This sequence comes from Momordica charantia, assembly GCF_013281855.1. NCBI lineage: Eukaryota > Viridiplantae > Streptophyta > Magnoliopsida > Cucurbitales > Cucurbitaceae > Momordica > Momordica charantia. Next base: position 16,417,401 of record NW_028275167.1, on the reverse strand, counting down.
TGCGGTGTGGGTGCGGTTGCAGGGCATTTTCCAGCGACACATCCCCCTTTCGCGAGTGGGTTCGGTCTCCCTTGGTGGTCAGAAAGCGCGGCGCGGGTCCTTGCTGCACACGACGTAGCGGGTAACGTTTTGGTGAGTTTTTTTCTTGATAAAACAGCTTGGACAGCAGCAGTTTCCGCTTTCGATGCCTACCCATAACCATTAGAAGCCCATTTTACACCACCCACATTTATTCGAGTTAGGTTGGAGTTACCCGCACCTAAATGAAGGCGAATTTTTGCGGTAATGAACGTTGCAAGATCCCTTATATTGATTTTCGTTGGCTGGAAAACTGGTGTTAATTATTTCTACTTGTCTATGGATGATTAGGTATTGAATTGACGCAAGATCTAGGAGCGTAACAGTGTGTAAGTAGCACCAGGGGGCGAGTGCGTGCATTATTGAATGTTAATAGAATGGTTTGTGCTGATTTTGTTAGAATAGTTTACTTCGTGTGTATAGAAATTGTTTGTTTTGTTTTTGTGAACGCCTAGTGATTTCTGTTGAGTTACATGTCACTAATTCAATTATTAGACATTATGAGCATGCATGGTTACTTGTCATTGAATATGACTGATCAGTTCTGGTTATTATGGTTGGGAGAGTTTGATCTATGACGATTGGAAACATGTTGGGATGAAATACATATGCTGCTTGTATGTTATTTAGTTTATGTTGTTTAGTTGGAAGCCGTTGGGTTGTGGTTTGTTTCGTACGACTAAAAGTATGCTGAACAATTGTGTTGTGACTTAGAATGTGGTGGCTTTCAAAATACATATGCTGAGGGTCCGTTATTTAGTTTTATGTTGTTTTGTTGGAAGCTGTTGAGTAGTGTTTCATTTCGTACGTCTAAAAGTATGCTGAACAATTGTGTTGTGACCTGGAATGCGGGTGACTTTCGAAATACACATGCTGATTGTTTGTTATTTAGTTTATGTTGTTTAGTTGGAAGCTGTTGGGTAGTGTTTTGTGTCGTACGTCTAAAACTATGCTGAACAATTGTGTTGTGACTTGGAATGTGGGTGGCTTGCAAGTTGTCTTGGAAGGGTTAGTGTGAGTTGACTAGAGTGATGGGGCGAGTTAACTGTTGTTATCATGTGGATTGTCGGAAGTGAAAACGCATGCTAGTCGTTGGAATACACAAGCCCTTGTAGAGGATGATTTGAGGGATATGGGGTAAAACTTTAGCGAATGACGATGTTGCGAATGCATGGTTTACCTTGTAATGATGATTGTATTATTTCGATATTTCAGGATGTATTTTTCTAGGACATTACACTTTATGTTGCCTTAATGAGAGGGGGAAGGTGAATAGGTGACATAGTGACGTCATCTTGTTAAGTATTGGAATTTTGAGGGCGTTACAAACACGATACTCGTGGTAGATGATCTTCGATTTGTCTTAACAGAGAAGTGTCCTCAGGTTTCCAATCCTAACACAGCCCGAGCGAATTGGGATGCCAATTATAGATGGACCAAGGCCAATGACAATGCCAAGGTCTACATCTTGGCAAACATATCTGATGTGTTCGCCAAGAAGCATGAAAGCATGGGAGATCATGGACTCGTTGTAGGACATGTCTGGAAAACCGTCCATTTAAGCCGGCACCATGCCCTTAAGTTCATTTACAATTTCCCCATGAAAGAGGGAACATTAGTGCGAGAACATGTTCTCAATCTGATGGTCCACTTTAATATGGCTAAAGTGAACGGGGTTGTCTTAGACGAGGGGAGCCAGGTCAGCTTTATCTTGGAATCTCTTCTAAAGAGTGTCCTACAGTTCTGTAGCAATGGTGTGATGAACAAGTTAGATTGTACAACCTTACCACGCTCTTGAATGAGCTGCAGATCTTTTAGTCCCTTATGAAACATAAGGGACCGGAAGGTGAGGCAAACGTTGCCACCTCAAAACGGTTACATCAAGATTCGACTCAGGAACAAAATTTTTGCATTCTTCTTTTGGAAGTAAAACTTTCAAGAATAAGAAGAACATTGGTAAGGGGCCTAACGTTGACCCTACTGTTGGTACTGCCAAGAAGGGCAAGGCCAAAGTTGTAGACAAATAAAAATGTTTCCACTCTGACATGGATGGGCACTGGAAAACAAACTGCCTGAAATACTTGGCTGAAAAGAAGAAAGCCAAAAAAGGTAAATACGATTTACTTGTTCTTGAAACTTGCTTAGTGGAGAATGATGATTCTGCTTGGATATTGGATTCAAGGGCCACTAACCATGTTTGTTTTTCATTTCAGGGAATTAGTTTCTTGAGGCATCTTGATGCTAGGGAACTCTCAAGGTTGGAACGGGAGATGTCGTCTCCACAATCGCATTGGGATACCTAAACTTATTTTTAGACAAGAATACATATACATTAGTAGATAATGTGTATGTAGTCTCTAAAATAAAGAGGAACTTAATTTCAATTTATTGTCTACTATAACAATGTTATGCTATTTCTGTTTTCATTAAACGAAGTGTTAATTTCACGAATGGTGTTAATATTTGTTATACAAGACTTGAAAACAACGTATATGTGTTAAGACCAACCATAACTACAACAATTTTAAATACAGAGTTGTTTAAAAATGCTAAACTCAACATAAAAGGTAGATAACTTCTCCTGAAGAAAATACCTATCTCTGACACTTAAGATTAAGTCACATAAATCTCAATAGGATTGAGAGATTGGTTAAGAGTGGACTTCTAAGCGAGTTAAAAAATGAGTTTTTGAGTTAGAAAATGAGTTCTTACCTCCGTGTGAATCTTGTCTCAGAGACAAGATTACTAAAAGACCTTTTACTGGAAAAGGTTACAGAGCCAAAAAAACCCCTGGAGCTTGTACATTCAGACCTTTGTGGTTCAATGAATGTTAAAACTAGGAGAGGGTATGAGTATTTCATCTCTTCCATAGATGACTATTCAAGGTATGGATATCTCTATCTAATGCAACATAAGTATGAAGCCCTTAAAAAGTTTAAGCAGTACAAGACCGAAGTTGATAATCAATTAGGTAAGATGATAAAGACACTTCGATCTGATTTGGGTGGAGAGTATATGGACTTAAGATTACAGGACTATATGATAGAACATAGAATTACATCTCAACTCTCAACACCTGGTACACCTCAATTGAATGGTGTATCAGAAAGGAGAAATAGAACTCTATTAGACATGGTTCATGAGCTATGCTCAACTGTCTGCCTCGTTTTGTGCTTATGCAGTCGAGACTGTAGTTTACATTTTGAACACAGTTCCATCAAAAAGTTTTTCTGAAACACCTTTTGAACTTTTGAAAGGACGTAAAACTAATTTACATCACTTAAGAATTTGGGGATGTCCAGCATATGTGTTAGTGAAAACCAAAGAAACTGGAATCTCGTTTAAAAGTCTGCAATTTGTAGGTTACCGCAAGGAAAGGCGAGGTGAACTCTTCTTCAATCCGTGAGAGATCATAAACCACAAAAATAGGTTGTGTTAAATTAGATTTTCAATCAAGCTACAAACACATCAACAAGAATTGTTGATGGCGCTAGTACATCACGTCAGTCACATCCATCTCAAGAGTTAAGAGTGCCTCAACGTAGTGGGAGGATTGTGTCACAACCTGACCGTTACTTAGGTTTAACAGAACCCATGTCATCATACGTGATGATGGTATTGAGTATCCATTGACCTACAAAAAGGTGACGAAATATGTTGATAAGGATGAAGGGATGTGAATCCCGGAGCGGAAACGGATTTTCGTTCCTGATTTTCGGGATACAAAATCGAATTTTACAGAGGGAAAATACAGAGGAAATTCAAACCTTTGAAGAACGTTTCTTCAGTGAATTCCCCTCTAACACCACCATCGGATCTTCCTCGCTATCCTCTTGGGTCTCGGGATCGTGCTTGTGGTAGCACCTTGATCAAAGAGAGGGAGAGGTTCAAAGAGTTTGAGAGAAATCGTTGGAGGTTTTTTTCTGTGTTTTGTTTTGTAAAACCTGTTCTTCTCTTCTCCAACACTCTTAAAGAAGAAGAGGAGGGATGCGTCACAGAACCTCCCACTCCCCTGCAATTTTGCAGGGGAGTTAATATTAATATTAATAATAATATTAATATTGATATATATATATAATATATATAATAATAATTAAAAAATATATATAATAATATATATAATAATTAATATATATATATATATAATTAATTAATCAAATTAATTAATATAATTAATTATTAATCCAATTAATAATTAATAAATATATATATACATAAATAATTAACACTTAATTATTTATAAAATTAGAATCATATTCTAAAACATTTCTCTCGTATAACTTATAGTTTTAATGTACATCTTATGCACATTATTTTTAACCTATAGTTTTAATATGAATCTTATTCATATTAATTTTATCTGAATCTCATTCAAATAATATCTCTCATAATATATAGTTTTAATTTACAATTAACTATATATTATAATCCCTTAAGTAATTTGAACAATTCAAATTCTTCCAAAAATTTGATCCTCATTTTACCCGTTATGAGCTAGCAAGAGGACCTAATGGACCTACAGATCCGAAGCTCTAACGATGCATGATTAATCGGTCAAACTCATTGACCGAGTTAATCTAGTTCCGTTAACTACGGATCATTCCACTAAAGACCCGCAGTTGCACTCTTCTCACTGCAGAATGTTTTCGTGTCCATGGATATACGACCATTAATGACGAGTCAATCCTTCACGAGTGTTCGTAACTCAAGTTGGGTCAAATTACCGTTTTACCCCTGAGTTACATCTTACTCCTTAAACACCACTGCTCCTTTAATGAACAACCCGGTTATGGTCCAACCAATAACCGGAAGTCTCTCTCGGTCAATGGGAGGGCGGGGCCCCTTGTTCAAGTCCCGGAGTCAGCATTTAAGGGAACACTCATCTACTCCCCTAAAGTCGGGCAGGAGTGAATTCCATCTTGTGAAGTTATGTTCCCAGCTCCCCACTCGGTCTCGTCCCCAAAATGGTAGGAATATTGAGTCGGCGACTTGGGCCACTCTCACCCATACAGATCAAAGGACGAGCCCTCACAGGCAGGAGTCCATAACTCACTAAGGATTGAGAATGAGTTGCCTGGTCATTCTAAGAAATGGCAATCTATTAGTTAACGGTGTTACGTCTAAAGATTGCCTATTTCGCGGTCCGGTCTTATACAAACTCATTGTATAGGATACCCCCACTTCCATGTCTCCACACGAACGACCTGGATCGAGTCGTCTGTAACCTTTACAGAGCGGGCCGTATCCATAGTGTTGCCAAGATAAGGTACCCAACATTATCCATATACTATAGACCTTTTAGGTTGAATGGGACATTATCCATTCATATATCAGGGGATATCAAATATATACCCCTTATATCAACTATATACCCCGTATATCAACTATATACCCAATATATATATATTGTCCCGATTACATCACAAATAACCTTGGATGTTTAGTTTATTGGATTTTGGATAATGCAAAGCTATGATTCAACAACAAATTTATTGAATAAAATTTTTTTAAATAGACATTTGTTTTTACAAAATACAAACTACGAGTTTAGGGCAACACACCTAACAAAGGACAAATGGGTCAAATCTATGGAACTAGAAATGGAATCTATGTACTTCAATTCCATCTAGGACCTTGTAGATCAACCCGATGGAGTAAAACCTATAGGTTGTGAATGGATCTACAAGAGAAAACGAGATGCCAAAGGAAAGGTACAGACCTTTAAGGCTAGATTTGTGGCAAAGGATTACACCTAAAGGGAATGGTGGACTATGAGGAACCTTCTGCCCGGTTGCCATGCTAAACTCTATAAGAATACTATTACCCGTTGCCATGTTTTATTACTATGAACTTTAGAAAATGGATGTCAAAATTGCTTTTATAAATGACAATCTTGAATAGAGTACTTATATGTCTCAACCAGCAAGGTTCATTAAACAAGGTGAATATCAAAGAGTTTGCAAGCTTAAACGATCCATCTATGAATTGAAACAAGCGTCTCTATCTTGGAATATAAGATTTGATACTGCAATCAAATCTTACAGTATTGACTAGAATGCTGATGAGCCTTGAGTATACAAGAAGATCATCAACAACATTGTAGCTTTCTTAGTGTTATATATGGATGATATCCTACTCATTGGGAATTATGTAGGTTTCCTGACTGATATCAAGAAGTGGCTAGCAACTGAATTCCAAGTGAAAGATTTGGGGGTCACTCAGTTTATTATGGGGATTAAAATCACATGGAATAAAAAGAACAAAACAATAGTCGTGTTTCAGACAATTTTTATCGACAAAAATTTTTGTCACATATTCGATTCAGACTTCCAATCAGGGTTTACTACCTTTAAGGCAAAGAATCTTTCAATCTAAGGAACAATGCACTAACACACCTAAAAAAGTTGAGGATATGAGGTGCATTCCCTGTGCTTCATATATGATGTGTAACGCCTCGAGTCCCTCAGGTAAGTTAGTCTCGAAATCAGGAGATTTTTCATTTAATTTTTAAATTAATTGTTAATTAAATTTATACATATTTATCGGGCTCTAAACTCCAATTAAATTTATAGTTACCGGACTTCGTGTAGTGGGTCTTGTTTTAAAATGGAATGAATTTCTTTTCTCTTGGGCTTGGACTTGTTGGGCCTTTATTGGGTTAAGTTGGTTTTAAAACAAAGGAAAAGAGGAAAAAGAAAACAAAAAATGACTTCATCTTCTTCTTCTTCTCTCCTCCCTTGTTGCCCTAACCGTCACCCACCCCTCTTCTTCTTCTTGTTCACCGACGATCGCACCTCACGGCGACGAACGGAAGCGGCGGCACCTCCTCGAAACAGTAGCAGTGGCGGCTGGCGACCACGTCCATAGCAGCAGCAGCGGCGGCGGGACTTCGACCCGAACAACTGCGGCGGCGCAACTTCGACCCGAACAGCAGCGGCGGCGCAACTTCGCCCGAACAGCAGCGGCGGCGCAACTTCGACCCGAACAGCAGCGGCGACATGATTTCTCCGGCAAACGGCCCAGCGACCAGCACCGCTCCATGCAGCGTTCCTCGCGGCGGCGCACGGCGAACGAGTCAGATCCGCGGCGAACCTCGACGACCTGCTACTACGATTCGACGAACAGCAACTCTAGCGGCGGGATTTGTGCGTTACAGCAACGTTTAGGACGTTTGGCAGTGACCCACACCCGTTCGAAGCTCGATTTAGGCTACCCACACCTTGGCGAGCTAAATCTAGGTGACCCACACCTATACGAAGTCGGTTTTGGTGGTAATGAGTCATTTGAACCCTTTTAGAATTGATTTCGAAGGCTAAATAGTGTACGTAACTTCCTGTATTTTTCTGTTTTAGTGCTTAGATGTGAGGTCGACGCAAAACTTAAGGGCACGGTTGTGAGTAAGTAGACAAGGGGCGTTGTGTGCGTTAATGTATATTAAATGGTCTCTAATGTGCTGGTTTTGTGGCGTTTAATATTAATTTTGTTACGTCATTGTGCTAACTAACTCTCGTTGTGTTAATCGGTATACTTGGAGTAGTGTTGGATATATGTCGGTGAAAATGGTGAGGTTTCTGCTTTGTTAAACTGCTGAGTATTGCTGTGGAAATGTTTGTTGTCTGAATATGCATGAGTTGTTCGGCGTGCCTCGTGTGTTATTATACTTAGTAATGCTTATTGAATATGGATGCTGGATATTAATTGTTTTGGGTGAACCATGTCGGACTCCAATGGTTTAAAATTTGTTTGGTGAGAGTTGAATTCCTGGAGGAAATGAATGAGTGAGTGTCAGGGCCTCGGGTATAAATGGTCGAGGGCTGATACGTCACTAATTGAGTATCGAGGCCTCGGGTAAAAACGGTCGAGGGTCGATACGAGGAGTCCTTTGGAAGGAAGGCTATTGGGGCCTTGGGTAAAAATGGTCAAGGGCCAATAGATGATGAAGTCATCGGGGCCTCGGGTAAAAATGTCGAGGGCCGATGCAGCAGTGTCGAGGCTCTGGGTAAAAATTGTCAGGGGCCGACTCTACTCGAAGGAGTTAACTGTGGAAGGCTAGGATAGCTGTGACAAGCGTAGACGTACTTGAGACGTTAGGGAGACTAGGGGTTGGTAGTTAGCGTGTTCCTGGTTGTGGTTGTCACCAAAATTTTATGGAATGTGTCTATGCTTGAATGCATCATGTGATGAAAGGCATGACTATGAATGTTTCATGATTTAGTTGAGCATGATGTGTGTGTGTTTTTGGTGAGGGCTACTTACAGAGTATGTTTTATATACTGACCCCCCTCTACAATGATTGTTTCAGGTGAAGGACTCGTGGACGACCATGGTGATGAGACGGAGGAGACATGACGAGCAAGGACCATAGGCTGCTTAGTCACTTTTGCTTAGCTTAAGTTATTTGTTAAGACCTTATGTTATGGTCAATAAACTATTTTTTCGTATTTGAATAATTTGGAGGTTCCCACTTGTTATTGATTTTATTTCAAGATGGGTGTCCATCTTCGTTCTCTACCATTCATTGAGTTTTGCTTAGTTTGAATAATAGAATTGCCCCGTGAGGTTGTCCACGGATGTTGTTGATTGATATTCTATGAAATTGATGTATTGTTGAATTGACCAGAGGTGGAACTTGATTTTATATAACTGTTGCATAGGGAGTTGGCATCATGCGTTTGGGGTTAAGTTTAATCAGTTGGCATCATCAATTGTACCTTCAGCTCTTTCAACTCTGCCGTGAATCCCCAGGTGGCGGTGCTAGCTGAGGCATTGCAAGTGCTGCTGGATAATGCGAACAGAGCCGGTGGAGCTCAAGTGCAGCAGCCTCGCCGAGCACAAGTTCTGCAATATGAGGTTCAGTTTATCAGGGATTTCAAACGCTTTGGGCCACCCGTTTTCAACAGGGTGAGTGAGAGGTCTATTGCGGCCGAGGAATGGGTCAGGGAGTTGGAACCCCTTTATGTGTATTAGGGATGCTCCGACGATTTCAAGGTCTGAGGAGCAGTGTTTATGCTTCGGGGAGAAGCAGTGAATTGGTAGGAGTCGGTGGCGGCAGCGGAGGATCACGCCAACGTACCCGTCACATGGGCAAGATCTATGGACCTACTCTATGAGTACTATTTCGCCGTGACTGTCAGGAATGAAAAACGGGCAGAGTTTCTCCGTCTCACTCAAGGGAGCCTAACTGTGGCCCAATACGAGAGGAAGTTCACTGAGCTGTCCCGTTTTGGAATGCAATATATTCCTACTGAGCAATTAAAGATTGACAAGTTCATTGACGGTTTGCATAGGGAGATCAAGGGGCTACTTGTTCTCAAGGAACCAACTACATATGCAGCGGCAGTCAGGTGTGCGTTGGTTATGGACAAATGTCTCGAGGAGCCTCAGTCTTAGCAAGTGATAGGCTCCAGCTCGGGGGTCAAGAGGAAATTTGCATCGTTCTCCTTCAGTCAACCCTCAAGAGGACACCAGCATCATGTGCAAAGGCAGACTGCTCCTCCGATGTGCCCCTCTTGTAAGAAGAGCCATGCTGGGCCATGTTGGGTGGGAAAAAGAATATGTTACAGGTGCCAGAAGGAATGACATTTCGCAAGGGAGTGTCCGATGACCGGCTCGAATACCCAAGCTTTAGGCCAGAGGATCCCTGCGACAGTGACAGCTCAACGTGGGACCCATAGGGAGCACGTCTTCGCTCTCACCAGGGGGATGTTGAGCATGCCCAGGCGGTGGTCACATGTACCTTCTCTTTACGAGTCTTGAGCTGTGTGTATATGCTTGTGCTTTATTGCATGCGTGTTACTTTTGCAGGGACTGTTTTAGTGCTTGGTATGCCTGCTTACGCATTATTTGACTTTGGATCTAGTCATTCTTTCATTGCTTCTACCTTTGTTCGACATGCGGACCTAGAGCTAAAATCGTTAGGCTTTTTGTTGTCGGTATCCACACCGTCAGGATCTGTGTTGGTCACTAGTCAGGTGGTGAAAGGAGGCCAGCTCTCTTTCGATGGTCAAACCTTGGAGGTGAAGTTAATCCAACTGGATATGCAGGATTTCGATGTGATACTAGGCATGGATTGGTTAGCTGCTAACCGGGCTAATATTGATTGCTCGAAGAAGGAAGTTAACTTTCGTTTGCCCTCCGGACAAAACTTTACATTTAAAGGAGTTAAGGCCGGGGTCCCAAGGGTGGTGTCGGCATTGAAGGCCAACCATCTTCTCCAGCGTGGTGCTTGGGCCTATTTGGCTAGCGTTGTGGATGCAAGGAAGGTTGTGCCAAGCATTGAGGCGGTTCGTGTGGTTAATGAGTTCACTGACGTGTTCCCTGAGGACCTCCCCGACTTGCCTCCGTCTCGCGAAGTAGACTTTTGTATAGAGTTGCTACCAGGGACGGCTCCCATCTCGAAAGCACCTTATCGAATGGCTCCGGCAGAGTTGAAAGAGCTGAAGGTACAGTTGGAAGAATTACTCGACAACGGTTTCATCCGCCCGTGCTCTTTGTTAAGAAGAAAGACGGTTCTATGCGACTTTGTATAGATTACAGGGAACTAAACAAAGTTACGGTTAAGAATAAGTATCCCCTACCACGCATTGATGACCTGTTCGATCAGCTTCAGGGAGCGAAAGTGTTCTCGAAGATAGACTTGCGTTCGGGGTACCACCAGTTAAGGCTAAAGGAGGCCGACATTTCAAAGACAGCGTTCAGAACAAGGTATGGGCACTATGAGTTTATCGTGATGTCATTTGGACTCACAAATACTCCGGCAGCCTTTATGGAGCTAATCACTCGGGTCTTTAAGGATTATTTAGATTCATTTGTCATTGTGTTTATCGATGACATCCTGGTATACTCCAAGATTGAGAAATGTCACGAGGAGCATCTCAGACAGGTTTTGACTACACTATGAGAAAATGAGTTGTATGCAAAGTTTTCAAAGTGGGAGTTATGGCTGGACAAAGTGACTTCCCTAGGTCACATAGTCACCAGGGAGGGTATTGCAGTAGACCCCGCCAAGGTAGAGGCTGTTAGCATTTGGCCAAGACTTAGTTCAGTTACAGATATTCGTAGTTTCCTCGGCTTGGCTGGTTACTACAGGAAGTTCATCCTGAATTTCTCTCGGATAGCGGCACCGTTGACGCAGTTGACTCGTAAGAATGCTACCTTCACTTGGAGCAACGAGTGTGAGGAGACTTTTCAAGAACTAAAGAAGCGTTTGGTGTCTGCCCCGGTGTTAACTGTCCCCGATGGGACGGGAGGTCTAGTGGTCTACAGCGACGCCTCGCGAAAGGGCTTGGGATGTGTGCTGATGCAACATCGGAAGGTTATAGCTTATGCTTCTCGACAGCTGAAGGTGCATGAGCTTAACTACCCCACTCACGACTTAGAACTAGCAGCAGTGGACTTCGCCTTAAAGTTATGGAGGCACTACCTTTACAGGGAAAGAATTCAGGTCTTCACGGATCATCAGAGTTTGAAGTATCTTTTCACTCAGAAGGATCTTAACTTAAGACAGAGACGGTGGCTAGAGTTGGTGAAGGACTACGATTGTGAGATTAGTTACCATCCGG